>NC_091250.1:86244792-86547822 GCF_042477335.2 Ovis canadensis
CCCCAAGGAGGGAGACCTGATCCCTTTAGAGAGCACAGCATGAGTGTGGGGCGCGGCCTGATGTCATCTGTAGGAGCATTCCCTACTTCTGCTGGGTTCTAGCTCACCTGCCATTTTCACGGAGTCCATAAAGTGCCATTAGCAAAACCACAAGAGCTGGGGAGGAAGGGTTGACAACAGCCCTGGAGAGGGGAGGGCTGTGCTGTGGGTAGGTGGTCCCGGCTCTTCAGACCCTGGGGGCAGCCAAGCATCCTGCCCCAGGCGCTCTCCCGGTCCCCGCTCCCCGGGGGAGCTTCTCCTTCCTCACTCCCTCCGGCCCGGCGCCTCCCCCGTGTCTCCGCTGGTGCCCTGGGCCGGGTCCTCTGGCCAGTACTGGTCCTCCATGTACTGCTCCGTATCTGTGCTGCTGTCGGGCTGTCTGTCCTCAGGGGCACCCGGAGGCTGCTGGCCGCCTGCGGCTCCCACTGCACCTGCACTGGCCGGTAGAGCTCCCTGGCTGTCACGGCGTCTTCTACGGACGAGTGCCCGCCGTGCGGGCCCACCTGGATCTTCTTGTACAGCAGCTGCAGGGCCAGGTCCTTAAGAGAGGCACGATTCTGGGTTTTCGGGCTCTTTCAAAACCCCCATAATGGTCCTACCAAGGTTGGTGTGAGGGTTAAATGAATCTTTAAGATAGGGCCTGGCACTTAGTGAGAACTCAAAAAATTTTAGCTATTGTTATTTTTAGTAGGAATTATAGTAGTAACAGTAGCCTGATTCCTGACTATACCTGGTTGAGAAAAAACAAAACATTATTAAGTAAGAATTTCAAGTATTGGCAAACAAGGTCTTGGACAAGGGAAGAAGTGAGCAGAAACTCACACTGCAAAGTGGGAGAGAAAGGAAGAGGGCCCTCTTGAGTCATTTGCAGGGACATCTAGAGAGGCTTGAAAGAAGGCTCAGAGCTGGCCATGTAGGCCAGGCAGTGCATTCTGCAGAGTCTTGCTGTTGGCAGGAGTACCACACCCACTGTCCTCTGGAAGGCCAGGAGAAGGGAGGGATTGCGTTTCTTGCCCTTTTCCCATTTCTTGTTCCTGGAGGGAAAGTGAAGAGGAGAATGCAAGTCAGAGATCTCAAGCCACATTAAGTCTGGGGCTGCCTGAGTCTGAGGGGAGCGCCATCAATGAGGACTCCTCCATTTGTGCGTGCAAACTTCCAATCATGGGCAGGCTAATCTATTCCCATCATTTATAGTTAAACTTGATTGAGTAGCTACTGGGTATTCACTCTGTTGAAGTGTTAACCTGCCCAGGGAATAGCTCTGAGGAAGATACTAGTAACTACTTAGAAGCTTAGAAAGGATTTTTCCCTCTTCTTAATTAAAATGCAACAGTTGGTCGATTTATTAAGCATTTAAAAGTTATTTTTGGGTGCTTCTTGCAACTTGCCTGAGGGTGGCAACATTGCAGGGATCTTCCTAATTTTCCAGTGAACCCCCCAAATGTGCACTAGGACTTTTATTTCATTTTGAAGGAACTCAGAGAAATGTAATGATCCTACGGGGTGGTAAATGGTTGAGAGATAGCTATTAAGAAAATGTAAATGGAGACTTCCCATTTAGGACACTGTGCTTCCACTGCAGGGGGCCCAGGTTTGATCCCTGCTCAGGGAACTAAGATCCCACAGACTGCGCAGCATGGCCAAAAATAAAAAAATAAATGAAAGAAAATGTAAATGTTCCATTTTGCATTATTAACAAAGACATCTAAGGAGCAGTGCTGGCAGCAAACACACCTTTTAGACCGTCTTAAGTATGTCTGTGCCAAGAATAGTAGGTGAAGGGGAGAGAGGCCCCTCCCCCGTCCCCCAGCCCCACCCCACCCTATATCCCCACCAACCCTCAACCTAGGGCCATTGTCATTCCTAGGCCATCTCAGTCTCCCATCTGGTTCCAGGGATCCAGGAAGGAGCAACATTAAAGGGGATCCCTTTCCTCATTCCCATAAGTTTCTCCAACCATTCAACTTTCCCTTCCCCTGAGGAAGATGGTTGAGGTTGGGTGGGTAGTTGACTCTAACAGCCAAATAACTAGGGTCTGAAATTGCTTTGGGGCACTCGAGCTCCAGGAGTATAATGGGGTAGAGTTGGATGGGGGAGACTCTAACAAGGGTGATGATCTGTAACACTGAACCCCTAAGCATCTCAGTACTGCTTCACTTATGGAGATTTCTGCCATGCCCCTAAACTAACTTCTATGATGATGAACCTCCCCAGACCCTGTCTCCATTGACTTCATTCATGAGACGATTTACTTAAAGTAGGTGTTTACTTTCTCTAATGCCAAACGTTATAGCTCATATAATTTCTTAACAATTTCCCACTGGGGCCATCATATAGTGTTTCAGGTAGAGGGCACATGAGCAGAGAGTTGAAGACAAGAATATGCTTGGAGGACTCAAGGGCTAACAGAGGCTAGGGTGGCTGGAGTCGAGTAGGAGGTGCGCAGAGAGGTGGAGACTGGGTCAGAGACGTATCCAGGGCCATATGCATTTGCAAGCCACTGGAAGACCTGGATTTTTCTGAGCAAGACGAGGTATTGGGTGAATGTTTTTGATAGTGAAGTGACATGATCTGACTTATTTTACCAGGATAACTCTGGTTCCTGTGGAGAATAGCTGCGGGTTGGGGCGGGTGTGGGGGGGGGGAGGCAAGAACAGAAGTAGGGAGAACAGTTCGAAGGCTACAGAAATGATCCAGGCCAGAGATATAGGGGCTTGGACTAGGAAAGGGCTTCTCCATCAATGCGCTGTTGATATTTTAAGCTGGATAGTTTGTTGTTGGGCCTGTCCTGTGCTTTGGGGAATGTTTAGCAGCCTCCCTGGCTTCTAGCAACTAGATGCCAGAAGTGCCTTCTTTTTCTTTTTGTAATTTTATATATTTGGGTCTTCTTTGCTGTGTGGGCTTTTCTCTAGCTGTGGTGTGTGGGCCTCTCATTGAGGTGGCTTTTCTTGTTGAGGAGCTGGAGCTCTAGAACACGTGGGCATCAGTAGTTGTGGCGTCCAGGCTCCAGAGCACAGGCTCAATAGCTGGGGTGCATGGACTTCATTGCTCCGCGGCATGTGGGGTCGTCCCAAACCAGGGATGGAACCTGTGTCTCCTGCACTGGTAGGCGGGTTCTTGGCCACTGAGCCACCAGGGAAGCCCTCAATGGTGCCTTCTTAATTGTGACAACTGAAAGTACCTCCAGATGTTACCAAATATCCACTGGGAGGTTGAAATTAGTAAGTGAGGTTGACAACCCCAGGACCAGGGTGATTGCCCTGGAGGGGTGAGAAGTAATCAGATTCAAGATTTGTTGGGTTTAACTAGAGAGAGATGTGGAGAAGGCGATGGCACCCCACTCCAGTACTCTTGCCTGGAAAATCCCATGGATGGAGGAGCCTGTTAGGCTGCAGTCCATGAGGTCGCCAAGAGTCGGACACGACTGAACGACTTCACTTTCACTTTTCACTTTCATGCATTGGAGAAGGAAATGGCAACCCACACCAGTGTTCTTGTCTGGAGGATCCCAGGGACAGGGGAGCCTGGTGGGCTGCTGTCTATGGGGTCGCACAGAGTCAGACACGACTGAAGCGACTTAGCAGCAGAGAGAGATGTCACAGCTGACTCCAGGGTTTTGGCTGAGCAACTGGAGGGATGGAACTGCCATTGCCTGAGGTGGGGAAGACAGACAACAAAACAAGTTTGAGGGCAGGGCTGTCTGGAGTCCACACAAGAGGTCTGGGCTGGAGTGAGGTACATGCTTTGCTCATTGCCTATACAATGTTAGAAGAGGCAGAAAGGAGTTAATAGTTAAGGTCAAGGGGTCTGAGGATGTTGGGGTCATAGACTTTCTGGGAGGTCAAGCATTCTCTGGTTTGAGACTTAGAGTAACATGTCTCTTATCTCAGTGAGGGTTAGCATTAATAGTTACTTGCATTTTCAATCTTTCTGTTAGGAGAGGTTACCAGGTATCTCTGAACCTTAAGAACCAAAGCAATGGATTATAGCCAAACCTCCGCTCTCCACAGCCTTGGGTCAATATGGAATTAGCTTCCCTGGTGGCTTAGCTGGTAAAGAATCAGCCTGCAATGTGGGAGACCTGGGTTAGATCCCTGGGTTGGGAAGATCCCTTGGAGAAGGGAAATGCTACCCATTCCTATATTCTGGCCTGGAGAAGTCCATGGACTCTGTAGAGGGTCACAAAGAGTTGGACATGACTAAGTGACTGTCACTTTCACATACTTTTGTTTAATTACTCAGTGTTTAGATTAACCCCAGCAAAGAGAGCAGCATGGTTTGAAGAAGAACCTGGCATCTGAATTCCTCATATATCTGATTTATCAAACTGGAAAAAAAAAAAAATCTCTCTCCTTACAGAACTCCCATTGTGTTATACCTTCAATTCTCTGGCTATAGCCTGAGCTGAAAAGTATTTTGCAAAAGCACAGCTATATATAGAAACTTCTTATCTGTTGGAAGATATAAACAACTGCAGGAAGTTTGGAATACATTGCTAAGACTGTTCTCTTGGCTTCCTTGCCACAGATTTTCTTGCCGTTCTAGAGGGATTGTGTTTTTTTCTATCTGGCATGTTGTTTCCGCCGCTTCCCTCTTTCTAAACTTTCTGCAGATGCTCTTTCTACTTCACTGTTGAAGAAATTGCGTGAAAGAAAATGGTGCCCTGTTTTCCAATAAGTGCACTGAACTTTCAAGGTCTAGGAAGACAGTAAAATCTATTTCAGACTGTAGGTGGCAGGGGGGAGGAGTCAGGAGGGAAAGAGGAAAAGCCTTGACTTTAAATTAAGAACATTCTGAACTAAATAATTATGTTTTTACTTTATTTCTTTTGCGTGCTAAGCTGCTTCAGTTACGTCTGACTCTTTGCAACCCTATGAGTTGTATAGCATGCCAGGCTCCTCGGTCCATGGGATTCTCCAGGCAAGAATACTGGAGTGGGTTGCCATTTCTTTCTCCAAAACAGTGCAGTGCTTATGCAGCCCCAGACATCCAAGGGCATCACAGATGCCTGTTAGCACTCAGTCTCAGATGGCTGAATGCCACGTGTCCTTCTAAGAAGCTGGGGGACACCAACTGCTCAGGGGGTGCCTAGCTAGTTAGCATGCCAGAGTCTTTTTCGTTATCAGAATTAACCAAACAAATTGCTCCACCAGGAATAGCCATGCACCACCATCCATGGAATGGAGAAAGAGCTCAATCTGTCAGTCCTGTCTGTGACTGGATATTTCTTTTAAGTAAGTTCAGTTCAGTTCAGTTGCTCAGTCGTGTCCGATTCTTTGCAACCCCATGAATCCCAGCACACCAGGCCTCCCTGTCCATCACCAGCTCCCGGAGTTCACTCAGACTCGCGTCCATCGAGTCGGTGATGCCATCCAGCCATCTCATCCTCTGTCGTCCCCTTCTCCTCCCGCCCCCAATCCCTCCCAGCATTAGAGTCTTTTCCAGTGAGTCATCTCTTCGCATGAGGTGCCCAAAGTAAAGGTAATAACAAAAACCTAATACAGAGTCCTCAGGTACAAGTCCAGTTGGAGTACACTTTAAGATGTGAGAAATATATGATGCATGCACATTATTGCTGCAAAGAGAATTTCTAAAAGAGTGTCAATTTATTGACTAAATTGGTGCATCAAGAAAATGCAGTTTCACTAAGTCTGTGTTAGTGGGTTACAACCAAAGACAGTGATCTTCTCTCAGTGCTATAAGCCTGCCCACTTGCCTAACTGAGGTGAACCCAGTGACAAGGGGATGATATTTTAAACATAAAAGAAGATAGAGTGATAGAAATAATTAATCCTAAAGGATTTTTTTTTGTTACACTTTTTTTTCAAATTTATGATATAGGTCCATTAATTTATGATATAGGTCCATTAAATCATAAGATTATTTTATCTTCTTAAACTCAGATAAACCAAGTATTGCTCTGGTTTTTTTTTTCATCTGATCAAAGAAACAGGTATAATTGCTTACATTATATTCAGGGTCTAAGGACTAGGGTCTTCACTTCCTTATCTCAGTCTTTACAAAACCACTTCAGATGCCTTCCTAATTCCCCCAAACAGCATGTTTATGAACATTTTGGAGATGTCTAGAATCTGTTCAATAGAACTTTCTGCAATGATGGAAATATTCTACATCTGCTTTGTCCAATATTGTAGCCACAAGCCATATGTAGTTTTTGAGTACTTGAAATATGACTATGCTGATGAACTGAATTTTTAATTTCAATTCATTTTAATTTTAATAGCTACATGTAGCTAGTGGCTACTGTACTGGGCAGCTCAGATTTTAGACAGTGTACTAAAGAAATA
This sequence comes from Ovis canadensis, assembly GCF_042477335.2. Taxonomy (NCBI): domain Eukaryota; kingdom Metazoa; phylum Chordata; class Mammalia; order Artiodactyla; family Bovidae; genus Ovis; species Ovis canadensis. The sequence continues at coordinate 86,251,140 of NC_091250.1, forward strand.
GAATTCTATATAAACTTAACATCATCCTTTCCCTCTTTCATCTCTTCTCCATCTCTGCCACCCTTCCATCTTCCTTCCTTACCCTGCTCTGAGTATCTGCCATGTGCAGGCTCTGTGTTTAGTACCAGGAAGTAGAGATTAAAGCGATTTCTCCGCCCTCAAGGAATTAACAAATGTTGGGATGACAGGGTCAGATTGTAGGAAGAACATGTGTATAATCAGAACCTAACAAACATGCAGGTATGGTTCTCTTCCTCAAATGTTTCTATGCCCCACATACTCATTTTAGCAAAATCTTATTTTTTTAATATTGATTATTCATCAAAATGGGCTTTCCAGATGGCTCAGTGGTAAAAGAACCCACCTGCCAATGCATGAGGCACAGGAAATGCAGGTTTAATCCCTGGGTCAGGAAGATCCCCTGGAGGAGGAAATGGCAGCCCACCCTAGTATTCTTGCCTGGCGGGATGCAGTCCATGGGGTTGCCAAGAGTTGCACGCGATTGAGCACACACACACAACATGGACACGGTAGGGAAGAAGAATCATGACACACTGGAGGGGACAGAGGTTAAGTAAATAATTACAAAATCTAAAATAGTTGTTTAAAATTTTTAATACCACCTCTGAAGAAAAGTTACAGTGTGCATTATAGAGAAATTTGACTTAATACGGGAATCATGTAAGGGTGCTCTGAGGAGGTGACATGTCAGTTGAATAATTGCTCAGGCCAGGTTGAAGAAAAAGGCTTTTCAAACAGAGGAAATGATGTACTGTACTCTTCCTTCCTTCCTTCTTTAGCAACTGGCATCATGTAGCCATTTGTTTAATTACTTGTTTACAATTCCATCTCCCCATCTCGACTGGTTTCCCTAGGAGATCTGGAGTTGCACTGGTCTTGGTCACTGAAGCACCTTCAGTTTGCATCCCAGTGCCATGCACATATCAGGTACTCAGTAAAAACTTATTAGATATAAAACATATGTAACATGTATAGAAGCTCAGATGCAAGAAGAAATTTGGAGCATTTAAAAATCTGAAAGGAGGCTGATATGGGAAAACATAAAGTGAGGGACGGGGAGGTCCAAATAGGAATATAGAAGTTATTCTGGGCCTTGTAGGCTATGTGAAGAATTTGGGGACTCCCTCAGAATGGAAGAAAATATTTACAAACAAAGCAACTGAAAAGGGTTAATCCCCACAATATATTTTACAAACAGCTCATGCAGCTCAATTGAAAAAAACAAACAAGCAAACGAATAATAGGTGAAAGATCTAAATAGACATTTCTCCAGAGAAGATATACAGATGGCCAAAAAGCATATGAAAGGATGCTCAGCATTATTAATTACTAGAGAAATACGAATCAAAACTACATTGAGGCATCACCTCATACCAGTCAGAATGGCCGTCATCAAAATATTCATTAGCAATAAATTCTGGAGGAGATGTGGAGAAAAGGTAACCCTCCTACACTGTTGGTGGGAATGTAAATTGGTACAGCCACTGTGGAGAACAGCATGGAGGTCCCTTAGGAACTGCCATACGATCTAGCAGTCCCGTTCCTGTGCATGTAACTGGAGAAAACCATAATTTGAAAAGATGCATGCACCCCAACGTTCATAGCAGCACTGTTCACAATAGCCAGGACATCGAAGCAACCTAAATGTCTATCAGCAGAGGGATGGATAAAGAAGGGAAGCCTGGAATGCTGCAGTCCATGGGGTTGCAAAGAGTGGGACACGAATGAGCAACTGAACTGAACTGGTACATATATATATATATATAGTGGAATATTACTCAGTCATTAAAAAAACAATGCCATTTGCAACTACATGGATAGATATAGAGATTGTCATTCTAAGTGAAGGAAGTCAGACACAGAAAGACAACTATCATGATATCATTTAGGTGTGAAAAAATTTTAAAAAGGTACAAATTAACTTATTTATGAAACAGAAGTAGAGTCACAGATGTAGAAAACAAACATGGTTACCAGGGGATAGAGGGAAAGGAGAGATATATTAGGATTGACTTATACACACTGCTGCTGCTGCTGCTAAGTCGCTTCAGTCATGTCTGACTCTGTGCAACCCCATAGACAGCAGCCCACCAGGCTCCCTTGTTCCTGGGATTCTCCAGGCAAGAACACTGGAGTGAGTTGCCATTTCCTTCTCCAATGCATGAAAGTGAAAAGTGAACGTGAAGTCGTTCAGTCGTGTCCGACTCTTCGTGACCCCATGGACTGCAGCCCACCAGACTCCTCCATCCATGGGATTTTCCAGGCAAGAGTACTGGAGTGGGGTGCCATTGCCTTCTCCACTTATACACACTACTATATATAATTCAGATAACTAACAAGCATCTGCTGTATAGCACAGGGAACTCTACTCAGTAATATGTAACAGCCTATATGGGAAAAGAATCTTTTAAAAAAGTAGATATGTTTATATGTATAACTGATTCACTTTTCTGTATGTCTGAAACTAACACAACATTGTAGATCAACTATACTCCAATAAAACTCTTTTGAAAAGAAGAAAATCCTGTCATTTTGACAGCATGAATTCGCCTTGAGAGCATTATGCTAGTGAAGTAAGTCAGACCGAGAAAGATAAGTACCACACGACCTCACTTACATGTGGAGTCTAACGAAGAGAAAGACAGTAAGAGAGAAGGACACAGGAAGCAGAGATGAGAAAGCATAGTAGAGAAAGTGTAAGTGGTAAATCCAAATGCTTTGAAAGTTGTCCCTAAGAGCCCCAGGAAAGTGTTTCCTCACATGGAGCCTGGAGTTTGGGCACAGAAGGTTGAGGTTGTGAAGAAACCCCAGTAATAGCTATAGCTTGCTTATTTTAATGATCGTTAAACACCGAGGGGAACAATTTCCAGCTTTCCTGGGAACACTTCAACTTTAAAGGCTCTCTTATCTGCTGTGTCATTAGGGGAACCAGCATGGCAGCCATTAGATTAACTTAATAGACTTTTATATAGCATTTATCAACATCCATAGAGCAGTGATACCATACAGAAATGCCATCAGCGTGTAACTAGTGAGAGTGAGATCAATGGGAAGCATCAAGGAGTTGAAGGCTCTTGATATGTATTAAATAATAATAGCTTCCCCCCAGGGTCCCCATGACATGGCAGATGAGAGGGTCTTTAAAGTTTAACTGCCCCCACCGGAGAAGCTAGACAGCTTCATCCCCAGGGCGAACAATCAGAGAAGGGACAAAAACACTCTTAGGCAGGCTCATGGATTAAAAAGAAATGTGTATCTATGAGTGACATACGTGATAGGTTTGCACTGGTTAATCCCTTTTCTGTCCTGAGACCTGGGGATGCTCTGTGATGTTTACATGACTTGAGAGAAGGGAGAGCACAGGCTCCCAGAGTGAGGGAGCTGCAGGAATTGGCTGTCCAAGCCAGTCCATGTCTGGATGAGCAAGTGTCAGACTCAAGAGAGAGCTGTCAGTGAGTCAGACTTGATCGCAGACCCAGACCATGGTCTCAACAGCCTTATTGTTGATAAGCATGATATTCTGATCTCCATCTGCTCAACTGAGGTAATTATCTGGACATAGATGGAGAGCATGAGTGTTAGTTTTTGACCTCTCTAAGGCCCTGCTATTTGTTGTGTGAACCCAGAACCGTGAGGTATTGACAGGGCTGAGCATTTGGAGAGCAAAGGAACAGGTGGAAAGTGAGGCTTCTGACGTTATCTTGCTTTGGGTAGTTAAGCCTTAGGCTTAGGGAGTGGGATTTCTACCTGCGTGGGATACCACTCTTAAGGAAACTATTCACGGGTCTCAGCGACCACATGCTTCTTCAGTTTCATGGTGCTGAGCGCTGCCTCTTGGCTTGAAACTTTGCATGCCCTTCTTGGCATAGGCACTGGTTTGTGGGTAAGTATGTGTCAGAGATTAGATCATTTTAAGCATGAGCAGGCAGAACAATATTTGCTGCCTTTATTGTGTTTCTCAGCTGTGTCTGCAGGCAGAGACTTCAAACTGAACAAAGAGAAAAGTCGTTTCATGTATGCTACAGAACACTAATATATGAGGTAATGGCTTAAATTGTTAGTGTCAGACCTAGGAAACAATGTGGTATATGACACCTGCAAACCTGCAAACTGCCTTTGGAGCCCCAGGAGGTGGCTGGATATGTAATCCACAGCTCTCTGGCTTGTCTATTGGCTCCTAACATGTGGTTTCATATTGACTATGGATTTGATGATTATTTAAGCTCTGACTATGGCTTTAGATGGCTTCACCATAAGGGTGATGGGTTTTCTTGATAAACAGACCAAAAAGAAAAGAGAAAAGAATAAGAACCCTTATTTTTTGGAGAAGGTGCCATCTTCTTGAGATGAGGTAGAGAAACAAATAAACTATTGCACATTCAGAGTCCAAGAGGGCCATGTAAAGGACCCACACCTGGAACTTTCTGTCTCTAGATATCAGATTGCACTGGAAATTAAGGAAAAAATTGCAGTGGTATGAAAAATATGCCTCCTTGCCACCAGGACAGGAATATAAGAAGAATGAGGAGTGAAATACAGGAGAGTAGACTGATAAAGCTGGAGGAAAGGAAAGTTTTCCTTAGGAGAAAGGGTGATATATTTCAGATACAGAAAGGAGAAGAACCTAGAAGCCTGTTAGAGAAATGGGAAAAGGAGAGGCATACAAGTGTGATGACCCTTAAAAAGGGAGTTAGGAAGGAGGAGACACTTTAGTTGTCATAAGATCTGAACATGGGTTGGGGATCAAAGAAATCTACCACATGAAGAGAAGCAAGAAGAAAAGCATCTAGAATGGCTTCTCCAGAAGGAGCTAAAATCCAGAAAAACTGGGAGAAGCAGTCTTTTAGAGATGTTAATGAAACCACAATAAGAGCAAGTAGAGGGACATCCTGGAAAATTGAGACAACTATCCAAAGTCACTACATAATCTGGTAACTGGCCAAGGAGGGCTGACTAGAAAGATGAACACAAAATATTAGAGTATTATTGGGTATCACCAACAATTAATGCAAGAAAGAAGCAGATTTTTGCCTGTTATCTGGGGATTCTGACCAATACATATATAGAATTATGACATTATAGGAAAACCTCACAAAGATGGGACTTACCTAAAGGGAACAGGTGAGACTGGGTTAGATGTTAGTCTAACAGGAGTCTTATTAAATCTCCGAATTCTTTAGAAAGATGACATTCATGAGAAACTTTGAGCTTTGAAGAAACTATATCCATCCCAAAGAGAGGAAGATAGGAAATAGTTGCAGAAAGAATTTGAATCCCCTCCCACACCCCCACTATTTTTTTGCCTGAAGAACTCTGGTTATAGCTTGAGAATTTTGGACTTTGGGCTCACAAGGGCAACGTGTTTTGCTTTAAAGATTGATTTCTTTGAGTTTTAATCTGCAAAAGGATTTAGTCCTTGAACTTATATTACTCCCCAAGAATTTGATGATAAAAAAGGCATTTTTCTTGTTGGAATATTTTCTGTTGTCAATACATTTAATTTCAGAACTTCAGATGAGCTGTGTTGGATGATATTTTTTGGTATGGGAAATAGAAGAATAATTTTCAGCCTTAGATCAATGCACTATTTGATCCTTGGTCCATATGCTGGCTAGATTCATTGTGAACCTTCTGGTGACTGAATCTGCACTCCCACCTATAGACACAGATAACTCCATAAAGGAACAGTGGCGAGTGGTACTGGGGGAGGCCTCAGGAAAGTGGAATAGGACTTTTACCAGAAAACATCGCATTCATCCTCCCATGCATCTGCTCTGGAAAATTCCAAGTAACTCCTGGCTCCTCTCTGCCCTGCGTGAGTGGTAATTTGGGAGCAGGATTGGCTTCCTCCAGCTTCTCTCTCTTGGGCTCTGATGGCCTGCAGAAAAGTCACATTCTGGGTATGGATGCAAGTTACAAACTCAGTGTCGTGGGGCAGGCCCTGTCCGGCAGGAGATGCCACATGCTTCAGCACTACTTATGGCTGACAGATTCAGTTCAGTACAGCTGAGTTGCTCAGTTGTGTCCAGCTCATTGTGACCCCATGGACTGCAGCATGCCTGGCTTCTCTGATGAATTAGTTGAAGTCAAAGAAGCAGAATCAGCTGGTCCATTTGGCAGATATGGGATCACATCCTCCAACATCACTTTTGATCAGCAGTTTCCATCTGTCCGACTCTGTCTATCCCTTGGTTCTCTTTTCTACAGACAAATCATAGCGTGTGTATTGCATGGTCGACTCTTGCCTGTTTGGCTCTGACTCATCAAGGAGGAGACCATGGAGATTAGAGTAAAGGGGACATTTCCAAGGTTGTGGCCAGCCCAGAGGTTCTTGGCGGCAGTAGAGGCAACCCCAATGACTAAAAGATATTCAAAAGGACTTCCCTGGTGATCTAGTAGTTAAGACAGTGCACTTCCACTGCAGGAGGCGCACATTCGATCCTTGGTCTGGGGAAGATCCTGCATGCCATGAGAAGTGGCCAAAAAAGAAAAAAAAAAAAATTCAAGACTCTCATTCCAGAACTTGTAAACAAAAGACATGTGTGATATTGTGATTGATAGTAAGAAATATGTAATTGATCTTCATCCCCATTTCTGGTACAGCGCTCCCCAAATCCTTAGAATTTCACCTGAAGAGAGTGCTAAAGGTCTTTTTGTTATGGGAAGCACCTAAGGATAGGAGCTGGTTGACAGGAGAACCAACAAAAGTGGTTGAAACTTTCATTCCCACCTCCTTGACCTCTGGGTAGAGGAAAAGAACTGGAGGTTGACTTGATCGCCAAAGGATGATGATTTAATCATCTATGCCTATGTAAGAATGTCTCCATAAAGACTCCCAAAAGACCCTTTGACCTATGGGAGGTCAGAGCTGTTATGGTGGAATCTCTAGACTCCTAGTTTCCAGGGAAACACAATGAAATGACTCCCATTCCCACTCCTAATTTTGGGCAAAATGCACATGGAAAAAACCCCAATTCTTCATTTTCTAATTGTCTTACAAAGTCTACTTTTACTGTCAATCTCCATTCTTCCTTTCTACAAAACAGATTAAGAGAATATCCATTTATTTTGTAGACTGTCTTAAAGAATGTATATGCCCTCAGGCTTGGTTATATTAATTTTGACTCAACTGAGAAGATTAGAATCTGGGAAGGAGGATGATGTACCTTCAGGTGCCCCCTCAAAACAGTTGTTCCTCACTTGTGAAACTAGGAGACAATATGTTCTCTCCCCCAGCATGTATTTGTGCTGCTCACATCTCCCCCCACCCCCCCAACTCAGTCTTAGAGTATGTGGAACAATCTAACCATATCCTAAAAAGATGGTCTTTGTCACAAATGCCACCTCCCACACTGTGTGCTATTTCTGTCCCGCTCTGTGACAGGGTGATTGCTCTGTAACAGGGTGAATGCTCTGAGAAAAAAAGTTTCGCTGGACCTAGTACCTATAGAGGATCCCCCAGCACTGGATTGTTGCTATGGACTGAATTGTATCCCCCAGCATTCATATATTGAAGCCCTAACCCCAGTGTGATGGTATTTGGAGATGGAATCTTTGGGAGATAATTAGGCTTAGATGAGGTCATGAGGGTAAGGCCCTCATTGTGGGATTAGTATCCTTATAATAAGAGGAAAAGATGCTAGAGCTCATTTTCTATCCTGTCATGTACAAGCCAGGAAGAGAGCTCTCACCAAAACTGAACATGTTGGCACTCTGATCTCTGACTTCCAGCTTCTATAACTGTAAGAAAATACAAATAAAAATCGGTGGCACTTTGCTGTGACAGTTCTAGACATCCAATATAGTCTGTTATCCAAATAGAGTTGTCCCTTAAACAACACAAGGTTGAACCAGGCGGGTCACTTATAAGCAGATTTTTTTCAATAGTAAATACTATAGTACTGTATCATTCATGGGCTACAGAGAACCTACAGTGAGTTACACAGATTTTCAACTGTGTGGAGGGTCCACACTCCAACCTTGAGTTTATCGTGGGTCAATTGTACTTCTGGAGCTCAAGCAGATTCCTGTTCTTAGAGTTCATGAGACAATACATTATCCTGATGATAAATTCTTATCTCAAACTACTTTGAGGTGGGTCTTTATCACAAGGAAAGAAATCCTGATTAATACAGTAGTGATAAACAAGAAGGATTCAGTCAGTAAAGGAGGAGGGGAAAACATTCTGAAAGTGCAGAGGCACAGAGGACCAAGGCTGGCTGGAGCATGGGGCTTGAGGAACAGGCAGGAGGCAGGCCACAGAGGGTGTTCACACTGTAGCATAAGATCCCTGGTAAGCCCTGAAGTAACCTAAGCAGGAAAAGAGATGATCATATTCAGATTTTTTTTTTTTTTAACTGAAACTGATCCCAGGAGGATGTAGGTTGGGAGGAAATATGTTAGAATGCAATACAGGATTCTGCATGAGAAATGGTGATGCCTGAACTAAGAATCTAACCATGGGGAGATGGCCAGATTTCAGGGCACTTTTTAGAGGCAAAGCTGACAGATCTTGGTGACCAATTAGAGCTCAAAGGTGAGAAGGAGGGTGTCTCCCAGGTGTCTTGCTCAGATGATTGAATGAACTGTGTTGCTCATCATAGGCCAGAAAATGCAGATGGAGGGCAGGTTTGAGAGGTGGATGAGATGGGCTTGGTTTGGCACAGGTACCTTGAGGTGGGTTTGGGGGGAATTTTACAACAAAGGAGTCCAATATGACAAATGGGGCTGTCGCTGTGGAAAAGTCCAAGTTGGAAGGTAACCATGGGTGCGATGAGCCTATCCGGAGGGAGAGGGGAGGAGAAGAGGGATGAGAAAGAGGAGCCTTAGATGAGACAGAGAAGGAAAGGCTGGGGGGAGGAGGAAAAACAAGGAAAAGAGGATTCAAAGGGGAGATGTTGTTCAGAAGTGTTAAGGACAGCAAGAAAGCAAGCTAAGTAAGGGTGGAGGAGTTTCCTGACTGTCAGAGGACAGCTGGTGATCTTGGAGAGAGAGATCTCTTTAAGAAGCACAGAGGGGTGAGACAGCAGGGGTCCAGGTTGTCATGGGTTGAGGAATAAACAGGGGAGGGAGGTCTTGGGATAAGACAATGGCAAAAGTGAATGTAGACGGCTGCCTTGACAAATTTGGTGGTCAAGGAAAGGAAGGAGCGGGGGCTACAAGGCTGTTTCTATGCTGAAAAAACATTTGTCTGTTTGCTTAGCCAAGAGCATTTTAGCATATTTTTTGTACTGAGAGGATAAAATTCATGTAGAATATTTGACTGCAAGAGGACAAGGATGATGATAGTTTATAAATAATTATTGAGCACTCACTAAGTACCACATAGTTGGTGAACACAACACACAGGGTCTCCTATATGCTAGCAGCTCAAGTCACAGAGGTAGGTGGCAGAGGATGTGGTGGGGGAGAGATGATGCTTGTGCAAAGGAGGAATTCCACGTTCATTGAAGGGAAGAAGGAAATGATGGATGGGGATACAGCTAACTTCATCGGTGTGTGAGCAGGGGATTGATGGCGCCTCTGCTTTTTGTGAAGCAGGTAGTGAATCTGTTGCACGGGGGAGAGAGATGTGGCATCCAAAGTTTGAGAAAGGCAGAGTTAGAATTCTTGATCAGTGTGGGGTGAGAAGCCAAGTATATAGACACAGATGACTCAGGGCCCTGGTTGAAACCAGGCTGTACATGTGTAATGTCCCAAACCCATGAAGTCATTTGACTTTCTCCAGCAGAGCCTCACTATTTGGTCCAGGCTCTGAGAAGCAGTAGGGGGTTGTGGGCACTATCTGTGCACTTGTGTTACTAAGTTCACTCACTTTAGTCACCACCTCCCACCACGGTTCAGTGCAAATGCCTAGAACTTGGCATTGAGGATTTGGCTACCAAGGCCAGGGTCCGGAGGAGAGTGCTGTGATGGCTTAGCAATGGCTCAACACTGGTTTATGGAGGCATGAATGCCACATTGATGGTGAGTCTGATTTGAGTGACCCCACAGCTCATCCAGCTGAAATGTGACAATATGTGTCTTAGAGCCACACTGACTCTTAGAGCCACAACGCTGATGTCCTAGTGGCTTAGTATCACTATGCAGCTTGGGTAATATTTGGAGATGTTAATCGATGGGTTTGCTTTTCTTACTCTACTGTCGCTTTTTCTTTCTTCCTATCCAAGCAAGCAGCAGGCATGCCCTCTCCTCACTGTCTTTGGGCACACGTGTGTTCCAGCAGGAGAGCAGATACCAAGCAGGTCTTTCTGTCCTTATTTTCCAAAAACCTAAACCCTTGAGATAAGATCATTGGCCTGTAAATAAAACTGTCTTGGCCAGAAGAAAGGAGAAACTGGAGGCATTAGTTTCCTAGGACTGCTGTAACAAAGCTTCAAAATATGAGTGGCTTGAAATAGTAAAAATGTACTGTCTCACAGTCCCAGAGGCTAGGAGTCCAAAATTAAGGTATCCCTGATGGCTCTGAGGAAAAATCCTTCCTTGCCTCATGCAGTCTCTGGTGTTTACTGGCTGTTCATGGGGCCCCTTAGCTTAGGGACACATCACTCCAGTCACATGACTGCCTCCTACCCACGTGTCTCCACGTGGTCTTCCAGCTGTGCATGTCCATCTCTGAGTCCAAATCTCCCCTTCTCATAAGAACACCAGGCATATTGGTTGCCTTAATAACCTAATTTTAACCTCATTACCTCTATTACTACCTCATTACCATCCTATTTCCAAGTAAGGTTACATTCTGAGGTACTTAGGGTTAGGCTTTCCACGTATTTTTAGGTGAAGGTGAAGTCGCTCAGTTGTGTCCAACTCTTTGTGACCCCATGGACTATAGCCTACCAGGCTTCTCCGTCCATGGGATTCTCCAGGCAAGAATACTGGAGTGGGTTGCCATTGCCTTCTCCAGGGGATCTTCGCGACCCAGGGATCGAACCTGGATCTCCTGCATTGGAGGCAGATGCTTTAACCTCTGAGCCACCAGGGAAGCCCATATTTTTAGGAGGGGGACACAATTCAACTGAAAACACTGGACTTTCTATCTTCCTGCTCCACTCTGGCATAGCGTTCTGATTGGTGTTCTGGCATAGTGGGAAGGATGGCAGTAAGATCCAAAAAGGAAGGCCCTCAGTGATGGAACATCATTAGATAGACCTGGGGGAGCAGGTCAGGAGGGTTACCTAATGCCCATCTGTGTGGACTGAGATGCTTTCTCCATGAACCCCTAGATGCCCTGACGCCCTGGAGCATAAAAATGTTATGGGGATGATTACCTCACAAAGAAATGAGAGTGACCCTTATGAGTTATGAGAGATAATTTAAAATGTTATGCTTCTTGTATAGTGAAGCTTGTGAGCCAAAATTTATGCCCATTTCACCTGTCTTTGACATCCCCTCCAGCAGAGCCATCGTTACTGTCTGGATCTCTTTTCACCCAGGCTGTCAATGAGCCAGATACTCGTCTTGCCAGCAGCTATGTTTTCTAGGAAACATTTATCACTGACTGCTTGCCTTTTCTCTCTCCTGCATATTTTGCTGTTCAATACAACTAGAATCAATATTGGTAAATGCTATATGAAAAAAAAGATTGAGTTTTAAAAAAAGAAACAGAAGGCAAATCCTAGAAAACTCTTAAAAATGTGCCTGGTTACTCTTTCTATTTATTTTTCTATCTCTTCCTTTCCCTCTTTTTTTTTTTTTCCCAAAGAATAAAATCCTTTATTGAATATATATATATATATAGACAGACTCAAAGGGAAACATAATATATGGAAAACAATATGATTTCATAATTGGAGAAGGAATTGTGTTCAGAGATGGAAAGTCTGCAGTAGTTTTCTAGAGTGAAAAGCAATTTCCCTCAAACATAAGTCATAACTTATGATTCTGTTCACAATTTTGTGGTTTCTATATTTTCTTAGAAAAATAAACCCCAATTTCCTGACCTTGCTTTAAAAGTTAGATTTGGGAAACCTGCCGCTCAGCTGGCTCATAGTTACTGATTTACAGGAGGAGGCCTCATCCACAGCATATCAACAGCTGAGCGTGCCCACTCCCTGACTCATCCGCTTCAGTGTCTAATTGTCTGTGTGATCTCAGAGGGAAAGTAAACTTAGGGCCTTAGTTTTCATCTCATCAGAAAATGCGATTTAATTTAAAAAAAATCAAGGTTGAATTCTCCTTCAGTCATTCTTTCGTCAAATATTGAGTACCTACTAAAAAGCAGAGACATTACTTTGCCAACAAAGGTCTGTCTAGTCAAGGCTATGGTTTTTCCAGTGGTCATGTATGGATGTGAGAGTTGGACTGTGAAGAAAGCTGAGTGCCAAAGAATTGGTGCTTTTGAACTGTAGTGTTGGAGAAGACTCTTGAGAGTCCCTTGGACTGCAAGGAGATCCAACCAGTCCATCCTAAGGGAGATCAGTCCTGGGTGTTCATGGAAGGACTGATGCTAAAGCTGAAACTCCAGTACTTTGACCACCCCATGCTAAGAGTTGACTTGTTGGAAAAGACTCTGATGCTGGGAGGGATTGGGGGCAGGAGGAAAAGGGGATGACAGAGGATGAGATGACTGGATGGAGTCACCAACTCGATGGACATGAGTCTGAGTGAACTCCAGGAGTTGGTGATGGACAGGGAGGCCTGGCGTGCTGGGATTCATGGGGTCGCAAAGAGTCGGACACGACTGAGCGACTGAACTGAACTGTGTGACAGGCACAGGGCCAGTGGCTGGGGATACAACAAAGAGAATAGAGTTCTCTGCTTGAGAAGACAGACACACATGCCAAATCAGACCTAGATATATGCCAAGAAGGGAAGGACCAGATGTTACAGAAACAAGTAAGAGAAAATGTTGCGCTTGCCTGGGATTCAGGGAAGGATTCTAAGCGAGGACCCCTGATGCTCTGATTCGCAGACAAGTAGGAGCTAACCAGGCAAAGGCATCGGGACTGAGCACTTTAGAAAGAGGGTCCAACGTACGCCAGACTGTGATGTGAGAGAGAACACAGTGTGCACGAAAGACTGAAAGATGGGTGCAGAGTGGAGTGATGAGGCTGGGACGAGATAGAGCCAGCCCGTGCGTGTGCAGGGCCTTCCAGGCCGTGAGAAAGACTTGGTCTTTATCCCAAAGCAAGCATGTATGTATGATCATCCATCCACATCATTCCCCTGGCGACAGGTGCCATAAGTGAGTCTCCACAAACATAGAAAACAAACTTATGATTACCAGAGTGGAAGTGGGGAGGTGGTAGCGGGGTTGGGGGGAAGATACATCAGGAACTTGAGATTAATAGATACACACTGCTATATATAAAACGCGCATTCCCAAGTGGCCCACTGGTAAAGCACCCACCTTCCAATGCAGGAGACTTGGGTTCAATCCCTGGATTGGGAAGATCCCCTAGAGAAGGATATGGCACCTCATTCCAGTATTCTTGCCTAGGAAATCTCATGGACAGAGGAGCCTGGTGGGCTACAGTCCACAGGGTTGCAAAGAGTTGGACATGACTGAGTGACTGAGCATGCCCATAGGTAAAATAAACAAGGACCTACTGTACAACATCAGGAATTATTCTCAATATCTTGTAATAAACTATAATGGAAAATAATCTGAAAAGGAGTGGATGTATGTATAGCTGAATCATTTGCTGTACGCCGGAAACTGACACAACATTGTAAGTCAACTTACACTTCAATAAATAAAATAAGACTCAGATTGATTCAACCTGTGAACAAATACTTCACGGGGAAAGAGTGGATCTCTAAAATTCTTTGAGATTCTAATTTTGAAGACAGTTTTTGGTCCACGAGACCCTCAAGTGTGTCCCTTGGTTCATCACAGAGAATCGAGGTTGAACTGTGATCAGAACATGAGCCCACTGCAGCTACCAGCTTGTCTGTACTGGGTGACACCGTTTTTATTAAAAATTTAGACAAGTAGATAATTACATAGATCATCTGGAAAGATGCACATTGAAATGTTATCTCCTGGTTATGGAATTTGTCAGCAACTTTCAATTTTCTTTGTTGGTGCATTTTATATTCTCCAAGGTTTGAAGAATTATTTTTTTTAGACTTTCAATTTTACTTCATTGCTTTATCTGTCTATCTTTATGTCAATAGCACAGAGTACTAATAATTACGGTAGGTTTTTACGAACTTTATTTTTAATGGGAGGAAAATTGCTTTACAGTATTGTGTTGGTTGTTCAGTTGCCCAGTCACATCCGACTCTTTGCAACACCATGGACTGCAGCACACCAGGCCTCCCTGTCCCTCATCACCTCCTGGAGTTTGCCCAAATTCATGTTCATCGCATCGGTGGTGCCATCCAGCCAGCTCATCCTCTGACACCCTCTTCTCCTCTGCCCTCGATCTTTCCTAGCATCAGGGACTTTTCCAGTGAGTCGTCTGTTTGCATTAGATGACGAAAATACTGGAATATTTCAGCTTCAGCATTAGTCCTTCCAGTGAATATTCAGGGTTGATATCCTTTAAGATTGACTGGTTTGATCTCCTTGCTGTCCAAGGGACTTTCAGGAGCCTTCTCCAGCACCACAGTTCGATGGCATCGATTCTTTGGCGTTCTGCCTTCTTTACGGTCCAGCTCTCACAACCATAGGTGGCCACTAGGAAGACCATAGTTCCGACTATATGAACCTTATAGTGTATTCTGACCATATGAGACAGAGTAATGTCTCTGTTTTTCAATACACTGTCTAGGTTTGTCATCACTTTCCTGCCAAGAAGCAATCACAGTGTTGTGTTGGTTTCTGCCATCGTTGCTGTTGTTCATTCGCCCAGTCACTATCTGCACTCATCGCGCACTGTGATTTTGGAGCCTAGGAAGAGGAAATCTGTCACGACTTCCACCTTTCTCCCTTCTATTTGCCATGCAGTAAGGGGGCCAGAAGCCATACAACAACGTGAATCAGCCATAAGTATATATATGACCCTTCCATCTTGAATCTCCCTATTTTTTAAACAGTTCCCTAAAAATACAACTGAAGGTAGGTGAGTGTCAGATTTACATACAAGTCACTAGGCACACAGGGCCTTTCTCTCTGGGAACTGAGTAGGTTGGATCAGATTACTGTGAGGGCTGGGGCTCCAAAGGAGTACAAAGAGAGGAGGGTGCTCTGGACTGAATTGTGTCCCCCCCAGATTCATATATTGAGACTCTAGCCTCCAGAGTGTCTGTGTTTAGAGTAAAGGGGTAATTAGACATAATGAAGACACAAGGGTGGTCCCTGATCTGATAAGATTAGTGTCCCTATAAGAGCAGACACCAAGATTGCTTGCTGTCACTCTGCCACATGAGGTCACAGCAAAAAGGCAGCCGTCTATAAGGCTTCCATCTACCAGGAGGCTAGCTTTTTCTAGGAACTGAATCTGCTGACATCTTTATCTTGGACTTCTCAGCATTCAGAATTGTGAGGAATAAATATGGTTTAAGCCACCCAGTCTATGGCGTTTTGTTATGGCTTCCAAGCCTACTGAGACAGAGAGGGTTAAACTCCATGGTGGCGCCCCCTCTGGGAAGACTTCATAGAGAAGGAGAAATGTAAGCTGCACTTTGTTCAATTTCAGGAGAAGTTACCTATATGCCTTTTATGAAGAAAAATCATGCCACCATCTAATCGCTACCAAAATTAAAAGCCCAAAAGAACACAGTAAGAAGTACTTAAAACACATTAACCATGTCCTAATGTACACCCCTGTGCATGTAGTACTTGGAGGGAGAAATACTGGCCCCAAATAAAATGTGAGCCAAGTTCTCTATCCACTGAGACTGAAATAGGAATTTTGCATTGTGCTCTAGGTGGAGGGGTCTTGGTACCCAAGCTCCTAGATGATGTCATTTAGAGAGAAGGGCAACACTACAAGGCTAGCACAGACATAAAAGGGAGGCTTTTGTCCAGGAAAAAGCAAAGAGTGTCTCTGAGGAAATAGTGTTAAAATCAAATTCTGAAGAATGGATAGTTCACCAAGTAGGTGAGGAGAGAGAGAAAAGGGAAAGAAAGGGAAAGGAAGAAAGGGAGGGAGGGAAAAAGGACTCTCTTACATGCTCATGTGGGCAGGAACTGTGGCTTCTTGTTCTCCATGCCTAGTAGCTGATGCTTGGAAACAGTCTGCAGAGTGAACAGGCAGAGGGAGGTGGAGGGCAGAGGAAGAAGGTACGTGCAAAGGCACTGGGGCCAAAAATGGCCTGAGATGTTTGAAAAATTCCAAGCTGTCTGATACTGTTGGAGCTCAGGGGTATGTGCGTAGGGGGGCGGTGGGAGTGGTATAGTGTGGAGGGTGGGCGAGTGGCCAGAGAAAGATGGGAGCGGAGCACAAAGGAGATGGGGTTGAAGAGGCAAACAGGGGCTAGGTCGAGTAGGGAAAACCACTGGGCCATTCAGATACGACCTGAATCAAATCTCTTATGATTATACAGTGGAAGTGACAAACAGATTCAAGGAATTAGATCTGATAGACAGAGTGCCTGAAGAATTATGGACAGAGGTTCCTAACATTGTATAGGAGGTGGTGATCAAAACAATCCCCAAGGAAAAGAAATGCAAAAAGGCAAAATGGTTGTCTGAGGAGACCTTACAAATAGCTGAGAAAAGAAGAGAAGCTAAAGGCAAAGGAGAAAAGGAAAGATATATCCATCTGAATGCCCAGTTCCAAAGAATAGCAAGGAGAGATAAGAAAACCTTCCTAAATGATCAATGCAAAGAAATAGCGGGAAACAATAGAATGGATAAGATTAGAGATCTCTTCAAGAAAATCAGAGATACCAAGGGAAAATTTCATGCAAAGATGGACACAATAAAGGGCAGAAATGGTAATGGACCTAACAGAAGCAGAAGATATTAAGAAGAGGCATACACAGAAGAACTACAAAAAGATCTTAATGACCCAGATAACCATAACGGTGTGATCACTCATCTAGAGACAGACATCCTGGAGTGTGAAGTCAAATGGGCCTTAGGAAGCATCACTATGAACAAAGCTAGTGGAGGTGATGGAATTCCAGCAGAGCTATTTCAAGTCCTAAAAGATGATGCTGTGAAAGTGGTGCACTCAATATGCCAGCAAATTTGGAAAACTCAGCAGTGGCCACAGGATTGGAAAAGGTCAATTTTCATTACAATCCCAAAGTAAGGCCATGCCAAAGAATGATCAAACTACTGCACAATTGTACTCATCTCACATGCTAGCAAAGTAATGATCAAAATTCTCCAAGCTAGGCTTCAACAGTACATGAACTGAGAACATCCAGATGTTCAAGCTGGATTTAGAAAAGGTAGAGGGACCAGAGATCAAATTGCCAACATTTGCTGGATCACTGAAAAAGCAAGAGAGTTCCAGAAAAACATCTATTTCTGCTTTATTGACTATGCTAAAGTCTTTGACTATGTGGATCACACCAAACTGTGGAAAATTCTTAAAGAGATGGGAATGCTAGAAACCTTACCTGCCTCTTGAGAAATATGTATGCAGGTCAAGAAGCAACAGTTAGAACTGGACATGGAACAACAGACTGGTTCCAAATTGGGAAAGGATACATCAAGGCTGTATATTGTCACCCTGCTTATTTAACCTATATGCAGAGTACATCATGAGAAATGTTGGGCTGGATGAAGCAATCAAACAATCAAGATTTCTGGGAGAAATATCAATAACCTCAGATATGCAGATGATACCACCCTTATGGCAGAAACTGAAGAAGAACTAAAAAGCCTCTTGATGAAAGTGAAAGAGGAGAGTGAAAAAGTTGGCTTAAAACTCAACATTCGAAAAACTAAGATCATGGCATCTGGTCCCATCATTTTATGGCAAATAGATGGGGAAATAGTGGAAACAGTGTCAGACTTTATTTTTGGGGGGCTCCATAGTCACTGCAGATGGTGACTGCAGACATGAAATGAAAAGACGCTTGCTCCTTAGAAGAAAAGTTATGACCAACCTAGATAGCATATTAAAAAACAGAGACATTACTTTGCCAACAAAGGTCCATCTAGTCAAAGCTATGGGTTTTCCAGTAGTCATGTATGGATGTGAGAGTTGGACTGTAAAGAAAGCTAAGACCTGAAAAACTGATGCTTTTGAACTGTGGTGTTGGAGAAGACTCTTGAGTCCCTTGTACTGCAAGCAGAGTCAGTCCATCCTAAAGGTAATCAGTCCTGAATATTCACTGGAAGGACTGAAACTGAAGCAGAAACTCCAATATTTTGGCCACCTGATGTGAAGAACTGACTCATTGGAAAAGACCCTGATGCTGGGGAAGATTGAAGGCAGAAGGAGAAGGGGACAACAGAGGATGAGATGGTTGGATGGCATCACTGATTCAATGGACAAGAGTTTGAGGAAGCTCTGGGGAATGCTGATGGACAGGGAGGCCTGGATGGCTGCAGTCCATGGGGTCGCAAAGAGTCGGACACGACTGAGCGACTGAACAACCACAACAGGTCATGCAGGGTCTTGCACATTGCACTTGGGTGTCTGGACTGGGTTCTGTGGGCAATGGGCTCACAAGCTTGTTCGCAGGTGGCAGCCCAGGTTTGGGGATCCTAGCCCACATCCTCTATTTCTACTCTACCCCTTTCCCTTTATTCATCTTTACCTGTGACTTTGCAGGGAGGTGCCTGGCACCAGTGGCTGGCGGGCAGGGTGAGGCAGGGACTTATATCTAGGCAGGTTTCCAATGCCCAATCCTCAGGCAGAGCTGAGAAAGTTAAACTGATCTCTCTTTCTTTTTCCCCTGCCCCTATTCCTCACACCCAGTGTCCCTGCTGCTTATTGCCCTGGACACCATGAAATTGCTCTCTGCCTGGCTCATAGCCTGTCAGAGACTGATATGGAAGACAGGTTTTGTGTGTTAGCTGGTGAGGACTGGGTGAAGGGGGGCTGTTCTGAAGAAAGGCAATACCATGCAGCCTTGTCAGGTGCAGTGGGTGAGTTGGAAAGTCTTACTGCCTGCCTCCATGCCACCCCCAGCCCCATGCTCCAGCCACCACCCATATCCAGCTTCCGCCTTCACCTTCAGATCCCAGACTGGAAGAAACAGTGAGCGGAAGATTCCCACCATCAATGCCCCCATACAGTGTGAATGGCTGAGTACCGATGCTCGGCCATACAGTGCCTTGCTGCAAACTAGATAACGACACCCTTTCTCTGGACTCTACAGCCACTTGCTGTGAACAACCTGCATTGCCACTTTTTCCTGTCTCCCGATGCTCCCCAATAAATCCCCTGTCCAAAGGAGACCCTCTTAGGAAGTCCTGGGGTGCCAAGTATAAAACACAGGCAGGTGCATTTTTAAAGTGCACTTTCAAGACTGCACTTTAGTCACATGTGAAACAGAACCAGCCCAGATCAAAGGTGCCCCCTCCTCCATCTCTGTCGTGAGTCACCGCTGTATCGGAGCCTCAGGATGAGGTCCCAGATGCTTCTGTGGGACCCACTCTCTGCTTGCTACAAGAGGACTCTGGCTTCATACATATTTCATCTGTTTGAGTGTGTGTGGTTTGGGGCAAGTAAAAGCAAAGTGATTTTTGTGTATCCAGCTTTGCTGTCAATATTTAAAGATTGTATTTCCACCAGAGCCTCTGAGAGGTAACCAAATGCAAACAATCCTTGCCAACATGCAGGTGAGCTTTCCACAGAGAAGGGGCTTGAGGTTGCAGATTCCCATTAGCAGACTGTCATCTCCTCCTCTCTTCTCCCCAATAGGCCCTTGTATGAAGCTGAAATGCCAAGTTCATTCCCTAGAGGAATGCTCACCTCCCACAATACGTTTCGATCAGACATGTCACACGATCCCAACTGTAACCAACTATCTCTCCACCAGCCTCCTGGCTGGTAACTAACATCAGATGAGCTCATCACAGGCAGACGTGCTGGGGCCATAAATCTTTCAAAAGATTAAACAGAGGCACCGAATCAGGCACCAGAGTGGGGATTAGAGAATACAGTGAGTGACAGAGACAAAGGCTGTTCAGATTCCCTGCGAGATTAAGAATAATTATCAGAAATGGCCAGAAGTTCTGTAATCGGGCTAGGCCAATCTCATTCAACCTTCTGATGGTGTTTATCTGTCCCTTTCAGTCTCCCAAGGAGATTAAAAAAAAAAAAGGCAGTTGAATAGAAATAGTCATTTTGGATATTTTTATCTCTACATATATCTCCTCTGAAGCAGTCAGATCTGACTGATCATGTCACCATCTGATGGCTTTGAGCTTCACAGAAAAAAAAGCACACATTTCTTAGCATGAAAGACTCTTCTAAAACCCATCTCATCGCACTTTCCTGGTCTCCTTGCCGATTGCTCCCTTGAAGTTGAATTACATTTGACTTCTTGGGACTCTCATGTATCCTAACACCACATGTCTTTGCATAAGCTGTTTAGTGGCTGCGATGCCATTCTGCAAGTTGAGTCCTCTGACTTCTCCTGCAGGAACTCCCTCAGGAGAAACTCCCCCTGTGGGAGAATTAGTGCTGGCACATCAGCTTTACAAAAACCCTCATCAGTTCCCTTATTATAATGTTGTCTGATGGTATGGTTACTTTTTGCTCACATTATCTGTTCCTTTGCTGGACTCTGAGCTCCCATCTCGATATCTGAGCCTATTCTTCTTTGAAATCCTGGCTTATAGCAGGGGGTCGATGAACATTTCCTGGATTGAATGGAATGGAATGGAGTGGAATTACATTTTTAAAAAGAAGTGGAGGACCTAATCTGTATGTGACTGATAAGACTCAATGGAATGTTTTGGCTGGGTTTAGAGCAGGTTTATATTGTTACATAAACAACTTTGAAGAAGCAGTTAATTGTAGAACTCTTCAGGAAGCAAAATAACAATATTTTATTCAAATATTGTATTATTCGTTCATCCAACATCTGCTTATTTAAGACATGCTACAATGTTCTGGATATTAAACAAATTCCCTGTCTTCCAGTAAGTTATATTTTAGAACTCAACGAGTATGTGATTAGGGTAGGCTCTGGGTTCAGTTCCCATCCTGGTCACTTACTAGCTGTGTGATCTTGGGAAATTTACTTAACCTTGCAGTGCCTCAGTTTCCTCATCTGGAAAATGAAGATAAACAAAAGTGTCTACTTCATAGGGCTGTTGTGGAGATAAATATGTTAACCCATGTGAAGCACTTAGAATAATGTCTGGCATATAGTATCCACTCAACAAATGTTATCTATAGTTATTATTATCTAATAGTTGATCTTCAGTTCAGTTCAGTTCAGTTCAGTCGCTCAGTCATGTCCGACTCTTTGCCACCCCATGAATCGCAGCACGCCAGGCCTCCCTGTCCATCACCAACTCCCGGAGTTCACTCAAACTCATGTCCATCGAGTCGGTGATGCCATCTAGCCATCTCATACTCTGTCGTCCCCTTTTCCTCCTGCCCTCAATCCTTCCCAGCATCAGAGTCTTTTCCAATGAGTCAACTCTTCGCATGAGGTGGCCAAAGTACTGGAGTTTCAGCTTTAGCATCATTTCTTCCAAAGAAATCCCAGGGCTGATCTCTTTCAGAAAGGACTGGTTGGATTTCCTTGCAGTCCAAGGGACTCTCAAGAGTCTTCTCCAACATCACAGAGGTACAGACTCCACACTGAGTGCTGGCATCTATCCCCCTCTGGTTCCTCACCCTTTTCCTGGATTAACATTTACCTGTCTTTAAGGTCTTGGCTTAGAATCGTTCTGTCTGGAACCTCTATGAATACAGAAATCTGAGTTATTGGAATAAGATGAAGTTAGGTTCACTGTATCATCCAGATACATATACTGACATTATACTTACAGGTGGATTATTCCGACAAACCCTTTACCCTGCATCAATCTCATCATTCAACTTCACTTTCTCCAGAGAGAGCTAGAGGGAGATTCTGGACAGTTTCTGTAGAAATGAAAATCACCTCTCTGTAGGACTCAGCACAGGGTCCTATCACTCACTACCTGTGTGATACTGAGCAAGCTATCTAGTTTCTCCCTATTTTAACTTTATCATCTACAGAAGGGGAGCTGGTTGCACCCTATTTTAACTTTATCATCTACAGAAGGGGAGCTGGTTGCAAAAATAACTGCCTATCTAAGTCAAAGTGAGAATTAAATGGACATTTATGCAAAGCCTTTAGTACAGTGCTTTCAATATAGTCAACGTTCAGTAAATGACAACAATTCTTATTAATTCTTATGTAATTCTTACTTTTGAATGAATCCAACTGTTGTTTTGTCTAATTGATTGACTCCATGGTATGTTATTTAGATTTTTTTGTTTACTGCCCAGCATGTGGGATCTTAGTTCTCCAACCAGGGATTGATCCCACGCCCCCTGCAGTGGAAGCACAGAGTCTTAACCGCTGCTCCACCAGGGAAGTCCCCATTGGTATGGTATTTAAGCCAGTTCTGGAAAAGAGCAAGCATTGCAACAAATGTTCTCCTTAATTTGAATTGCTTTCTTAACTATCATGAAAGACTTCTCAAAACACACGAATCTAATGCATTTTACCCCCAATTCCTTTCTTCTTCTCTTCAATAAATACTTTTTTGAGGCTTCCCTGGTGACTCAGACGTTAAAGCGTCTGCCTGCAATGAGGGAGACCCAGGTTCGATCCCTGGGTCAGGAAGATCCCCTGGAGAAGGAAATGGCAACCTACTCCAGTATTCCTTGCCTGGAGAATCCCATGGACGGAGGAGCCTTGTAGGCTACCATCCACAGGGTCGCAAAGAGTCAGTCATGACTGAACGACCTCACTGTCTTTCTTCTCTTTAATAAACACTTTTTTGAGTCTTGTTGGTAGAGATTGGCCAGATTTCCTGCAATAACCATCTCTGAATCCAACCTTAAATACCAAGCGTTTATTTCTTGTTCATACTATGTGCCCATGGAGGGCAGGCAAGGGAGCTCTCCCCGTTGAAGTCACTCAGTGACCCTAGGGACTGGACTGCAATTATCTGAAATACTGTTGTTACTCACGGTCAGAGGGAAGACAGAGCTGTGGATGGTTTCAAACCAGCAAACGAGTGCCCTCAGCCTGAAAGTGGCCCTCATCAATGTGCCTGCCACTCTCTGAACACCAGTCACCTCTCCCACCCACACACGAAGGAGCCAGCAGAGCAGTTCCAGAAGGGGGAGAATTCCAGTGCGATTCCAGGAAGACGCTATTTGACAAGGATGACAACCACAAGATACCACCTATCAATCTGTGCAAAGCACGGTGATAGCCTCGATTGAAGATAGGATCATACATAAGCGGTGACCTTGTTCTTCAGGTGACATATAGTCTGGCAGGAGAGATTAGAGACAGCAGAAGGTAGAATAAAACAGATACAACTTCTGAGCTTCCAGCTGCCTTCCACCAAGTCTAGAGGATGAGCAGAATGATTAATTCTCACAGCACTGCTTGGTACACTGAAGAAATTCATTACCGGGGGCCTGGCAGGGACTGTAAAGATGTTCTTCGGAAGATGAGAACCAGGGTAGTAATAGCTCATCATTTTTAAAGTTCTAGTGAAGGCTGTCATCATAAACCCCATCATTTATTTTAGCGTTTATCTGTGTGATGGGCCAAATGAGCAACAGACCTGGTCCTGCCCTCCCAGAGAGCTCAGGACTCAGGGAGCTACAGACTGTGTGTGGCAGGGAGGGTGGGGGTTGAGGGGTTGGGTAGGGTGTGACACACACCCGAACACGCTCACATTTCATCTCACACATGATTTATCTTTTTAACCACAGTTCTTGGGCACTACTTTGGTGGAGAAGAGAGAGAGGACAACGTGGCGAAGCAGAGAAAGACATGGAAGCTTGGGTCCTGCCTTCAAGGTGCTTATGCTATATTAGAGAGATGACTTAGAGATGCAGGGGAAATGGCACCATCAAAATATAGTAGAGATTAGTGTCTGAATGAGGGGCTCAGACCTGTTTTGTAGCCTCTGAGGAAAGAAAGAAAGCTCAGGGGCACAATCAGAGACCCCTGTTACCCCGAAGATGGGCAAGTTTTTGGTTGATGGAGAAAAGGGGCATCATGGACAGTGGTGTGTGAAAAGTGGTCAGGAGGAAGGTGAAAGGACCAGGGGGTTTAGCCAGAAGAGGGGCTTTGTGTAGATGAGGGACCGTAAGGAAGGAAGGGAGGCGGGAGACATACTGTACTTTCCAGGGTTGAATTATCCACCAGGCAATGGGGGTTCTTTGAAAGGATGCAAACTAATATTTATGAAGCACCAACCGTTTAAGGTCAAGCTCTGTGTTAGACACCTTATGTCTATTACTGCATCTTACCTTCACACCAATTTTTGAAAGTTAGCAGGTGTATAGATGGGGTAACAAGCTCGGATCACCTGGGAATATGGGCCAGCGCTGATGTCACACCCAGGACTGAGTGGCATTGAACTTGATGCCTCTTCTCTCATATCACACTGACTGTCTGTCAAGACTGTGGGGTTGGAACATGAGGAAGCTATGCTGCTGCTGCTGCTGCTAAGTCGCTTCAGTCGTGTCCGACTGTGCGACCCCATAGACGGCAGCCCACCAAGCTCCCCTGTCCATGGGCTTCTCCAGGCAAGAACACTGGAGTGGGTTGCCACTTCCTTCTCCAATGCAGGAAAGTGAAAAGTGAAAATTGAAAGTGAAGATGCTCAGTCGTATCTGACTCTTAGCGACCCCATGGACTGCAGCCCATCAGGCTCCTCCGTCCATGGAATTTTCCAGGCAAGAGTACTGGAGTGGGTTGCCATTGCATGGCATGCTAAAAAGATCAAACAAACTGTGGCTTCATTTGATGGATGCCAGAGACACTGGTGGCAGGGAAATTGATAAGGAGGCAATTATACAAATCAAAATTTGGGTAAGGGCCTGAACCAAGATAACGATAAGGAAATGGGTGTGACTATGAACAGTAAGGAAGTCACAAGAAAGTGCCACATTGGGAGGGAAGATGGTGACTTTGATTGTAGACACATGAGTTTGGAGATGACAGAGGATTGGCTCGTTATTTGGTGTTATGAGACCACATGAATGATGGATTTATGGATAGAAGCACAGGCCCTGTGTGATCTGAGGCAAGCTGTTCCACCTCAATAAGCCTCAGTTTCCCCCTCCTTCAAGGCTATTGTGAGGACAGCATGCAAAACATTGAACAGTGTGACAGGAACAATCAGAGCACCTGGGTAGTGATAACTGATATTTTATTAGAGCTTGGGATTAGAGATTAGGAGTGTGCCTTCTCTGAGGCTGGGAATTCCCACAGTGAGTTGTCTGGTGGGCTCAGGAAACTCTGCCTGTAGCTTCCATCATGACAATTTGTCTGACTGATTCTCTTGGGTTTGCCCATTTGGACAGTATACCTGCCCCTTTACAGCTCCACCTCTGTGGGGATTCTCCACAGTTCAGTGGGGAGGTGGGCCTGCCCTGCCGTGTTAGTGAGCTTGGGTCTCTGGGTCTCCTAAATGATGAAAAATGGACCCATCTTCCCAGCCCCCCATGCTTATGGAGCCGGCAAGCCTTTTCTGTACATCACCAAATGACGCTTTCTTTATGTGGAGTCATTGCATGTCCTATACTGCTTTTCTTTGAGAAAAGAGACCCTCATGCCCCAACCACTATCACCACAAGGTCACATAAACACTCCCCATTCTTATCAGACAGCAATGTTATCTGGTGCTGAGAGAATTTCATAAACAAACTTGGATGTGCAATAAAAAAAAAGTCCCCAAGCTAGGCAGGCAATCAAATTTCTACATCTTAAAAGCCCCAATGAATTACATACATAGTAACCAGGTTTGTCCTCATAAAAGTCATTCTGCCACCCTCCAACTCATCATAAAAAGATCTATATTAAAAATCAGCATCATCATGTCCATAAAAGATTGAAGCAAAAAAAATGTAATGTTGAGTCTGATTCTTGCTGGGCCTAAGGCAACCCTAACAGGAGGCAAGGATCCCAGAATGTCAGGACAACCGAAGGGGCTTAGCCAGCTAGTTATTTACCAAAGTCAAGGAGTATCTTATGCTGGCATATACTTGTATATACCTCATTAGAGACTGAAGGACAATTGGAAAAGCACCGATGAAGGTTTTACTGTTCTGTTAACCCTCTCGTCACCCACCACCCCAGCCCCAAACAGGTCTTGAGGATCTAAGTATTGCCAGCTTTGATATTTATTTTATTCACACGTGCCTGCATATTTCATCAGAATCAGACATCAGTTTCCAGCCATGTCTCCGGTTGTCATAGTCACCTGGCTTTCTCCACTTGTCCCCTTCATTAAAGCCAGTTGGAATTTCAGTCCCCAGGCTTAAGAGAGGTCTTGTAAGTTGGTAAGTTGACATAGAGTGAGTCAGTAACTTTGCTCATGGAGGCTACCTTCTTGACCTCTCAATAGGCCCGCCTTGAGAAGAGGTTCAGGGACGCCTGCTGTGGGGCCCATCTGTCATGGGCAGAAGCAGATGGCATGGCCTCATGGGATAACATTTGTAGGATTGTGCAAACAAGTGTAGTGGAAATAATGGTGTGATGTGGTCCCTGTGGAAGTCCCAGCCTCGTGGAATATGAAAGCCAGAACATCCAGAAGATTTATTTAGTGACAGAAGAAGGTTTTGAGGTCAAGAAGGTCACAATGACCTGTCAATCAAAGCTCAACTTCTAAAAGCCTCAATTCCTTAATCTAGGAAATGGGGGAAATGAAATAAGAACGAAATGAGATCCTTTGTAAATTACACAGGTAAGGGCTGCTCTTCCCTCTTGAGCATTGTTGGGCCTGCCTGCATCCTAGAGCCTAGTGCAGACATGTTGAGTTTCCCAGCCCCTAGTGCCTCCTTTCTGGGAGTCACTTAGTGCTGCCCCTGCCTCACCTAAACCCCCTAGCTCTTTTCTTTCACAAAGTAGAGATGTCTATGTGGTAGAGTCCGGGAGCCAGCAGGCCTGGACTGGACCCACATGTCCTCCTTGGGGCCTGACTGTAATCAGGAAAGACTGGACCAGCTGCTCTAAGAGGACATTATGGGTGGGAGCAGGGCACGGTAGTACCCAGCACTCACTCTCAGAGTCCCTCCTCCACGGTCCCACCCCTGCACCTTTGCTGAGTGCTCTTCCCAAACCAAAAAACTCCCTCTGCCCTCTTCAAGCAGAGGGAGTGTGCTGGGCAAGGGTACAAATGAGCTTGGGGAGACTGAAGGCTATGGGGGAAGATGGGGTTTTATTCCTTCCATGTTGGGGGCTGACTTTTTAGGAAGAGGAGGCCTGTACTTCAGAGCTGCTGGTAAGGTCACTTAGGCACACTTTGGTCTCTGGAATGCCTCAAGTGTGCTACGGGTCAGTGCTCACACTGATGCACCCTGGCTCTTGGCTGAGCCTCTGATCCCCAGTCCTAAGGCCAGGGCTGACTGTGCCCGCTCCTACCTGATTGCAGGTGGGCACGGAGTGCTCCCTGTGTTCTCCTGCCTCTGTGCTGGTTACAGCCTTATCTCCAGCCTGTAGGAGCCAGGGCTGGGGGAGAGGTGGGGGATGCAGAGTGGGGTGGAGGGAAGGAGGAGAGCTTTCTAGATGAGATGCCCCGTCACATAGTGTAGGTCACCTGGAACAGTGAGGGAGAGTTCTGTTTTAGCTCTATCTCAGTTTGTGGTGATTAACTTAGATGAGAAGGAGAAATAGCTCCCGGTCCCTTCATCCCTGTCCTTGCAGTGTCCAGCCATTGTGTCACCTGGCCTGTGGCCCTTCATCTTGGGTCCAGCTGTGTGGGCCCCTGTCAGCTTGGACTTGCAGGTCCTCCCCTCGGGGCACGTCTGCCACATGCTGCCATCAGCTCTCAGACAGAGAAATGGGAGAGGGTTACGTTTGCCCTCTGACTCCACCAGGTCTGAATAAGAGGATGGATCACACTGAGTAAAAACAGGACAAAATATTTGGATTTGAGATTACCACAGGAAATCTCTGAACTGGAGCTGCCCATAATTCTCCCAGCCCAGCTGCTTTCCCAGAGGGTCTCTCTCAGTTATCGGTGGAGTGGGGGGGATGGTGGCGGGGAGCTGGACTTTCACAGCGAGGACAGGGGAACTCATACTTTTCCCTGGTCATTGTTGTCCATAATTATTTTATCGTCATCCTAGCCAGACTGGATTGAGGAAAGAAGCCAAAAGAAGGGAAGAAAATTAGTGTGGGTCGTGAATCAGGGGTCTGCCTTTTCTTGGGGCACCAGATAGCAGTCACCATCTTCTCCCTTTAGGAAGCCCTCTACCCTTTTATTTACACATCTGACTTCTGCCTGTTGCAAACTTCCAAAGCAAGGTCTAAAGTTAAGAAGACAGGGGAAGCAGAGAAGAAAAGAAAACTTCATATCAATCTTGAAAGGACTGTAACTCTGAGATTTGAAGAGAGCATGCCAGGATATCCCTGCTATTTAAATTCATTTCAATTGGAATTTACACCTTATCCATTCCTAAGATGTCACTGGCAGCTTCCAACAAAAGATGCAGATATGAGAGAGCAAAAGGTCAGTCAGATTCATTGAGACCCTTGTGCAGGGTACTGGGTTGAGAGGGGTTCATCTTTGGGCAGAGAGCATGGGCTTTGGAATAGCTTAGCTATGTAAGTGGGCAAGTTATTCAGTAGCTCTGAGTATCAGTTTCTTCTTCTGTAAAACAAAGTTAATAATCATGGGACTCACCTCACCAGACTGTTGCATGGATTTAAGAATATCAGCCCTGGGATTTCTTTGGAAGGAATGATGCCAAACCTGAAACTCTAGTACTTTGGCCACCTCATGCGAAGAGTTGACTCACTGGAAAAGACTCTGACACTGGGAAGGATTGGGAGCAGGAGGAGAAGGGGACAACCCAGGATGAGATGGCTGGATGGCATCACTGACTCAATGGACTCGAGTCTGAGTGAACTCCAGGAGTTGGTGACAGACAGGGAGGCCTGGCGTGCTGCGATTCATGGGGTTGCAAAGAGTCGGACACGACTGAACGACTGAACTGAACTGAAAGTGTCTTGCCTGGAAAATTCCATAAATGGAGTCTTGCTTGGTGGGCTCAGTCCATGGGGTCACAGAGAATCGGGCATGACTGAGCAAGTGAACATCCTTGCAAAGTGTTTGTAAAGTGCAGTCTCTGGGAATTAAGTGAGCACCTAATATACAGTTACTATTGCTGTGATTATTTCTTTTTAAACTTTTTTTTAAAGTTTGATTAGGTCCCATTTATTTTTATTTATTTTTTTAAAAATATAAATGTATTTCTTTTAATTGGAGGTTAATTACTTTACAATGTTGTATTGGTTTTGCCATACATCAACATGAATCCGCCACAGGTATACACATGTTCCCCATCCTGAACCCCTCTCCCTCCTTTCTCCCCATACCATCCCTCTGGGTCGTCTCAGTGCACCAGCCCCAAGCATCCAGTATCATGCGTCGAACCTGGACTGGCGATTGGTTTCATATATGATATTATACTAGCGAAGCCTGCGTGCCACAACAGAGATTCAGCACAGCCAAAATAAAATTAAAAAAAATCTTAGGCTTCGCTAGTTGAGTGCCTGGGCTTAGTTGCCCTACAGCATGCAGGATCTTAGTTCCCTGACCGAGGATTGAAGCCATGTCCCCTGCAGTGGAAGGTGGATTCTTAATCACTGGACCACCAAAGAAATCCCCTGCCATGATCTCTAAACTAAGAAAGAAAATGATGACAGGGACATTTCCCTGCTCTGTAGGAGAGACAGAGGTGGGAAGGACTTCGAGTGTTTGGGGAAGAATACACAGGGTACCCAGTGAGAAGGGCATGAGCAATGGGAAGAAGGAAATAGGCTGTCTCTGTACAAGCTCTAACTTAGGATTGATCCTGTCAGCCATGAAAAGGCACTGAAATCACTTGGCAATTGAGAAAGATCGTGTTGATAATAATTAGGGGATGAATTATAGTAGGGAAAGAGAGGAGGCAGTTATGGGTCTGTCATAAGACAGGAGGTAGATGAAAATAACCATTTTAGGGTCTTGGCAGTGGAGAGAGAGTCAGGGACAGATTCCAAGACTTCTGGCTTGCATTATGTGGGATTCATTCTAGTAAATGTCTGCTCTGTGAGCGCAGGGGTCTCGTTTTTATACACTGATGTGTCCCATGCACTCAGAATGGTACCTGGCACATGGTAAGTTCTCAATAAGTGTTTGTTGAATGAGTGGATGGTAGTGATATTATCCAAGGAAGGAAATACAGGGGGACCAGCAAGTTTGAAGGTGAAGACATTGAGTTGATTCTAGATGTGCTGATTTTTGAGTGATCTATGGGACAATCAGATGAAAATATCACAGGTGAAAAATGGAAATTTGGGCTTGATATTCAGAAGGGAAAGCTAGACTGAAGAACAATTTTGGAAATGTTGGCCTAGAGAGATGATTGGAGTCATGGTATGGTGAAGATCATTGGAAATGGGAAAATCTGTAGAACAAGAAGAGAAAATAGTTAAGAATGGAAACTTGGGTGAAGACTCACACTTACAAAGGGAAGGATATAGGAAAAAGAGCCTGGGGGATGGAGTATGGGTGAAGACCGTATGTAAAAGCAGGAGATAGGATAGGGTGTTGTGTTGTAGACTCTAAGAAGAAGCTTCAAGAAAGGAGTAGTCATGGCAGCTGCTACAGAGGGTTTGGGTAAGAAAAAGTCTCAGAGGGCTACTTGATAGAGCATTTGGGTCATCATCAATGAGTTAATGGGCTACCCAGGTGACACAGTGGTAAAGAACCTGCCTGCCAATGCAGGAGATGCCAGAGACATGGGTTTGATCCCTGGGTCAGGAAGATCCCCTGGAGCAGAAAATGGCAACCCACTCCAGTATTCTTGCCTGAAAAATCCCATGGACAGAGGAGCCTGGTGGGCTACAGTCCTTGGGGTCGCAAAGAGTTGGACATGACTGAGCATGGATGCAAAGCCTCTTCTTAAGTTGACTCATAGATGCAACTGAGGATGTTAGGTATGCCTTACCCCCAGTGCACCAGTAACAAAGTATCAGAATGGTCCAAAGCCCGGACACGTTTCCAAGTGTCTCAGTATGTAGGGCATCTGCGGCCACTTGCTATATTTACATCCCCAACACATAGCAGTAGACATGACTAAGTGAGAGAGACAGGAGGTGAAGAATTCAAGGGAAATGCCTACCCCAGATTATTCTGAGTTTATGAGCTATAGGGATAGACGTTAGCCTTTGGTGGCCCACAGAAGGTTTTTCTGATCATTTTCCACTTCCTTTCTCCAAATAGTCAGCAAATGACTCCAAATAGCCTTAATTAAATGTAAGAGCAAATAGATATATTCAGGCAATACTTAAGAGTGATTTCTAACTCACAAGGTCCTTGCTCAGCAATAATGCCACCAATTTAAACATCAGATTAAAAAATAGAAATGTTCAAGTTCTAATAATATTGTTCACTTTCCCACTTGACTTCCATGTAATATTTTAGGTTATTTCTGTAACTATCAAGAATGCTCTAATCTACACAATTTGGGAGCAAGTTGTTGCCTCAGAGAACTTTAAATTGGGTGTGTTCTTGCTTCTATGTCTATGAAAACTTCGTTTTTCGTAAATGTCATTTTCTGAACTTTAGATATGCAAACTTAGAGTGAAACTCAAAAATGCAATGATTTCTTTTTACAGCCATGATTAGATTTGTCTAAATCATTTGGTCAGCTCAGACAGTTGTATTAAATTTTTTTAAAAATAATGATAAAACCCAGAACATGCTATCTAAAGTATACATCCTTTCCCAATGTTTTGAAAAGCCCATGGCACATACTTCATATATGCAAGACCCTCGTTCTCAGGACTGTTCCATATGGATAACCAAGGACTGGTTATGCGTTTTTACATAAACTCGACCTTTCCTAGCTGAGGCTTGGCCGAGGAAGGTTGCACGGATTTGCAGCCTCGGGTAGAATTAGATTGATAAAGCGCAGTATTCCTGTTCATATAAATATTTTAAGTTGGAAAAAACCCTTTTGTTATTTTTCCCTCTGCCTAAGAAATACTTCCACGAACTCCCCCCATAACAGAGCCTTTCTCAGCCTTCAGTAATTCTGCCCCGGGTGTCAAGGAAATAGCTTCTTGGCACGTTGGTCTTCCACGATTATTTTAAAAACCGTGAGAGAAGATGCAGAGCCACGCCACTTTCAGGCGGACAGAAAGTTCCTTGTTTCCTGTAAACTGTTCATCCTTTCTCCTTGCCATTTCCGGATGTGGGAAAAATTAACAATAGCTTTAATATGGAAGTGAGTATACCCATCACACTATCAGCCTCAGAGAGTCCAACTTTGAAAGTTGCTGATTTCCTACCTATTTTGTTCTGGTGCAGCCTGTAATCTGGATTTTTAATCCAAGAATTACTTCTTGTAGGAAGCCTTCTGTGACTAATACCAGGCCATACGTCTCTTCCTCCCTGTAGCATGTGTATGTGAACAGGTATTTGAGTATGTGTCCATGTGTGTCTGTGTGTGTGTGTGACTTGCCTCCCCTCCTTTACCCTATGTGTTTTCTGTTTGTTCAGATATTTGCTTCCCCTCATCTCTCTCACCCATCTGCAGAATCCTCCTGAAAAAAGATATGTATCTTCTTTTGTTTTCCAGTTCAAAGTATCTAGTGAGAGATTAGGCGTCAAAGAAGCATTTAATCAGCACTCTTGGAGGAAATGACGTTGGAACAGAAAACCAGAGGCCAGGATCTGGGATGGTACCCCTTCTTCCTGACTAGTATATTTGACTCTGTGTTTCACCAATCCTCTGAAATTGTACCAAACTATTAGTGAAATTGTGCTTGTGTATGTGTGTGTGTGCATGCCCACGTTTCTGGGGACAAAGTCTTTAACTGTCATCAGATTCAAAGAGTTCAACATCCTCAAAGGCATGAGGAATGAGCCTCCTGTTACTCCTTGGTGCTGGCAAATGGACGGTGCAAGGACTCAGGGCTTTTCTAGGACCAGTGAAGGCTCTTCCAGATGTGAGGGATTTTACCATTAAAAGCCTGAGGGATGGGATGGAGTTGGGGAAGAAGGGTTCTGAGTTGGCCAGAGATCAAAGGCCATTTTGACTGGGAGACTCTGGGATCCGTGGCTGTCAAACAGGACCCAAACGTCCAGTGTGTTTGGCATTCATATTCTCCCTCTCCCCACCTCCAAGCTCTGACTTCTATTGGCTTTTTCATGCTGTATCCCAGTTATGGATCCTGATAGCAGTGATTTCCTTAATACATTCTGGACAGTAACTAATGACATGGAAGCAAACCCTTTGGAATAAGAAGAATTGGGAAAAGAGAAAGACACAAAAACTTAAAGATAGAAGGAGACCAGCCCCAAATATATAATTATGACAACCGCATAGAGAGCCTCCTATGCCGCTTAGAGGGGAAAAGAGCTCATTAGCCTGAAAACAGAAAGATGAGTGATTTTTAAGTACATGTTTCAAATAAATTATCTGAGTTCATTAGTACCAATATTTCTAATGAACACTTGGGATTGGTGTGAATCACGTCTCTGCTGACTCCATTAGGAAACGGACAAGCGAGCAGTCGAAGTGGGATCATAGAGATGCTGAGAGATCTGTCATTTAGAAAGTGGGCAGCTCTCCTCCGAGAGGTTTGAGTGTCCTCTAACTGCGCGCACACAGGGCCTCCCAAGCTCAGCAGCAGAGGCAGCCTCTGGTTAAGAGATGCAGAGTCGGGTCCTTCACGGACCTGTATAGCAGGCTCACAGGAAATTTGCACTGGTGGTTCGCTCATTGCCATGGCAACCACTCAAATGCAGAGGAGTACATTTGTTCATTTTTTACAATTATTCTATTACTTATATTGAGGTATCTTTGAGAGGATGATCCATTTTGGGGGAGGAGCCAGAAAAGCTATTCCTGAGATAACAAAGACAATTAACCACAGGTGGCCCAAAGTGGAAATGCATGTTTCCTAATCACTAGGGGCGCCATCCCTCCCCACCTAGCCTAGAGGGAAATCAACACCCCCGGAGGGATTTTCTGCTATTCAAGAAAGAGGGAAATTGGCAGGCCTCACTTATCAAATCCCATTTTCGGCAATCTGCAGACAGTTCTTCTTTGCCAGGTTTGTTTCTTTTCTGATTTGGAGTTCTCTCTCAGTGCATGGTTCATTATACTTAATTACCTAGAATGTGTCACTACATCCAAAAGTAGTGTGGCTTTTTGAAAACTCACCTGAGAAAACTTCCTGTTTGACTCTAAAAACATAATGCAAAATCTAGGCTTAAAATGTCATGAATTTTGTTTTTGACAAACCTTGCCAGAATAAATGAATAAATAAACAGGCAAACGCATAAGCAAGCAAGTAAATAAATCCCCAAACCCTTTAATATTTAGCGTGGGTAATTTGATATGCTTCTAATTTTTGCTGATTTAATTCCAGGGATTTAGAGTAAAAGATATAGAAATGAGAGCAGTTCTTGTGGAGAAATAGCATGCGAGAGAACATTTCCATTAAGGGTTCAGAGACTTATGGTCAGAGATATTCCTCTAAGAGCACTATTATTACATAATTGTGTGATAGATATAACTGAATATATAATAATTTAATGCACATAGAAAATGTAGTGCATATGTAATATATATATACTAGAACTAACTTGAAGTTTCAAAAATGGGAAATTGGTTTAATTATGGTTTATGCAAACACTGGAATATCTGCAATCATTAGCCAGTAAGAATGATGAGGTAGGTACATTTGTTGACATAGAATAATGCCTGTGGGGATTTCCCTGGTGGTCCAGTGGCTAAGACTCCATGCTTTCAATGCAGGGGGCCTGAATTTGATCCCTGGTCAGGGAACTAGACACCACTTGCCACAACTGAGAGTTTGCATGCCGCAACTAAAGATGCCTCAAGGAGGACTGGACATCCTACAGACCACAACTAAGATCCAGCAAACAAATACAAAAATAAAAATAAGGATTTAAGAATAGTACCTATGATGCAGTGGCCTTTTAAGAACAAAGAAAAGAAGAAAAAAGGAGCAGATTAAAAACAATGTGTATCTTATCAAATTCTACTTCAAAAATCTTCTATGTCTACTTGTATTCATAGAGATACATATTTATACATGTTATATCCATAGAGAAAAAAAATTAGTAGTAGCATTGTTGAGTAATAGTCATTGTCTCTGGTGATACTGATTGTATGTGGTCTTTCTTGTTTTTTCCTTCCTTTATAGACCATGAGCAGAATAGAGATATAATTGTAGTTGTGTTCTGTGATTTATTAATTATCTACTGTGTGTCAGAGGGAGTTAAGCAGGGATAGAACATGGCTCTGGAGAAGTAAATGGCAACCCACTCCAGTATTCTTGCCTAGAGAATCCTGTGGACAGAGGAGCCTGGTGGGCTGCTGTCCATAGGGTCGCACAGAGTCAGACACAGCTGAAGCGACTTAGCATGCATACATGCATTCATTGGAGAAGGAAATGGCAACCCACTCCAGTATTTTTTCCTGGAGAATCCCAGGGACAAAGGAGCCTACTGGGCTGCTGTCTATGGGGTCTCACAGAGTCGGACACGACTGAGGTGACTTAGCAGCAGCAGCAGCAGCAGCAGCAGCAGCAGCAGCAGCAGCAGCAGCAGCAGCAGCAGAATGTGGCTCCATAAGTAAATGAAACTTACAACCCTGATGTTTTTCAAACGTCATGCCCCATTCAACAGAAGGGCAGTTTGCCAGTGTTAACCATGTTCTTTTTTTTTTTTTTTTTTGAGTGTCATACTCCTATATACATGCATGCTAAATTGATTTAGTTGTGTCTGACTCTTTGCAACCCCATGGACTGTAGCCCACTAGGCTCCTCTGTCCATCAGATTTCCCAGACAGGAATACTGGAGTGGGTAGTCATTGCTTTGTTCTAAGTTTTCTTTTGCGATTCTTCTGAATTCTATACACTTTAAGGATTTTAAAAAGATAGCAGATCATTTGACCACATTTAAATGAAAGATTTCAGTTCCAATAAGCAAACTACAGACAAAATTAACATATGGGTGTCAGACTGAAAATAAATGTAATGTCTGAAATTAACAGGAATTAGTACCCAGAATCTGAGGAACTCCTAAAAGCAAAACCAATAAAGGATGTGAATAGGAAATGGAAGTTATTTTATCCCAGAGATACCCACACACACGTCCACAGCATCATCCACATAAGAATATTCCTAGAAGTCATATTATGTCTTTTGGAATTTGCAAGCAACCTAGATATTAATCAGTAGAGCTGTAGATATTGTTTACACAGTAAGCAAAAGCTTATTACTAGATATGCAAACAGCAACATGAATAGATAGATCCTAAAAACAGTGTTGAGTAAAAAAATGAGATATTTGTTAACATATCTTGCTAAATTATGTGTGAATATAAATAAATGATATTATGAATTTAACAAGGATATAAGCATGTTTTTTTATGTTTTTATTATTATTTTTTTATAAGCATGTTTAAAGACATACATATATTAGAATGGATTTCTTTGGGGAAAGAAGAATGGGAGAGAGAAGTGAATTGAAAAGAAAAACAAACAGAAAACAGTCTTCTTTTCCTTCCAATATTTTCTGAAAGAGAAAGTATATATATGAGAATTTCTCAAATTTCAACCAATTCAAAGGCTGAAAAGTTGGGTGAGATGATATTTTGGGGAGTACAAAATAGTTTCATATGTACAAAATCTGGAAATACTCTCATATCTGATATCCAAATAATTAGTATATCTCTTTGTCTCTTCCATCAAATTATATACGGAATCCGCCTACTTTTTTTCACCTTCACTTCTACCACTTTAGTATAAGTCATTGTCTTCTTTTGCCATAACTCATGCAATTATCTCCAAATAAGTTTCTTTGCCTAGCCATACCCCTCCACCCCCATCTCCCCCTCTAACCCACCCGGTCAAATCTCCAAACAGAAGTCAAAGTGATCTTTTAAATGCCTTGTTCAGGTCCTATTACTGTTTAACTAAGAACTTGCCAGTGGATTCCCTTCTAACAGAATAACCTGTAGGTCCCTAACCCCAGCACAGGTCTGGGACCTAAAATTCCTTCTCAGGGCTTTTGTCCTTGGCACTTCCTCAGCCTGGAACCCTAGTCCCTATTCAAGGTCATCTCATCAGAGAGGTCTTCCAATCATCTCTAAAATAGCAAAGCTCCTTTTCTCCTTCCCATTTATTTCTCTTTACCCATTTAATTTTTCTTTTTGGCATTAACTGCCTCACAACAGAGTATTTGTTGCCAGATGCCCTTACCACACTAGGAAGCCAGTGTCTTGAGGACAGGGGCGTCTTTTGATGACCTAGTCAGTTTTCATTGCCTTCAATGAATATTAGTTGGGAGAATAAAAGAATGAATGAATGAAACGAGGAGGAAGGGAGAGATGATAGAAACAGGCAGACAGAGAAAGAGATAGCAGAAAGACCTGCTCTCTGTTGGAGCCACCATGATGAAGTAAGAGTGATTCTTTCAGGCGAATCCTTCTCCTTTCCCTTCTGACTTCCTCCTTGGCTCTCTTTCAGCTGTGGGTATTGATCGAGAAGTGACTGGAACATGGAGTAGGGGCTTATTCTGACTGCTCAGGAAGTGGCACCTACAAGTACTTCCTTATTTCTACCAGGCCTGGAAAGAAAGAGCTACATTTGAAGAACTAAGTACCTTTTCAAACAACTATCAGTCCAGTTCAGTTCAGTTCAGTCGCTCAGTCGTGTCTAACTCTTTGAACACGTGTCTTCTGTGGACATGTCCAACTCTTTGTGCCCCATGAATCGCAGCATGCCAGGCCTCCCTGTCCATCACCAGCTCCCGGAGTTGATTCAGATTCACGTCCATCGAGTCAGTGATGCCATCCAGCCATCTCATCCTCTGTCGTCCCCTTCTCCTCCTGCCCCTAATCCCTCCCAGCATCAGAGTCTTTTCCAGTGAGTCAACTCTTCGCATGAGGTGGCCAAACTACTGGAGTTTCAGCTTTAGCATCATTCCTTCCAAACAAGTATAGACAACTCTAAAAGTAGACATTAATTTTTTTTCTATTTTAAAAGCACATGTCTATTGCAGAACATTTAGAAAATACAGTTAAGCAAAAAGTAAAAAAAAAATTCAAATATCCAATAACTTCAGTATCTGAGATAGTATTTTGATTTATTCCTTGGCAATTTATTTTTCTGTACATATACTTTCTTATATACTCATAAGCTAAGCTAAGTCACTTCAGTTGTGTCTGACTCTGTGCGACCCCATAGATGGCAGCCCACCAGGCTCCCCCATCCCTGGGATTCTCCAGGCAAGAACCCTGGAGTGGGTTGCCATTTCCTTCTCCAGTGCATGAAAGTGAAAAGTGAAAGTGAAGTCACTCAGTCGTGTCCAGCTCTTATCGACCCCATGGACTGTAGCCCACCAGGCTCCTCCATCCATGGGATTTTCCAGGCAAGAGTACTGGAGTGGGGTGCCATTGCCTCACCATTAAAAAAATGAAAAATGAGATTAAGAAAAAGGAAACTTTATGATAATGGCATTTTACCCCTGCAGTTTTTTCTTCCAAAAGAACATAACCCTAGTCAAATCATGAGAAAAATATCAGACAATTCCAAATGAAGGACATTCTACAAAATATCTGACCATTAATCCTCAAAACTTTCAAGATCAGGAGGGCAGCGCCGCGCTCGCCCGGGCCGCAGGAAAAAAAAAAACAAAAAAACCAAAAAACTTTCAAGATCATCATAAAGAAGGAAAGTTTGAGAATCTGTCACAACAAGAGCCTGTGGAGATGTGATGACAGTGTTACCTGGAGCCCTGATGGGATCTTTGAGCAGGAAAAGAACATTAGGAAGAAACTGAAGAAATCTGGATAAAATGTGGATTAGTTAATACGATATTAACATTAGTTCGTTAATGTGATCCATGGGCTTCCCTTGTAGCTCAGTCGGTAAAGAATCTGTCTGAAATGCAGGAGACCTGGGATCGATTCCTTGCTCTGGAAGATCTCCTGGAGAAGGAAATGGCAACACACTCCAGTATTCTTGCCTGGAGAATCCACATGGACAGAGGAGCCTGGCAGGCTGAAGTCCATGGAGTCACAAGAGTCAGACACGACTTAGCGACTACACCACCACCACCAATGTGATCCATGCATCACAGAAGTATAAGACACAAATAGTAGAGAAAACTACGTGAGTATGTGTGTTTTGGAGGGAATGGAGTGTATTGCCGTTATTCAGTCACAAAGTCATGTCCAAATCTTCATGACACCATGGACTACAGCATGCCAGGCTCCTTGGTCCTCTGCTATCTCCCAGAATTTGCTCAAATTCATGTCCACTGAGTCAGTCATGCCATCTAACCAACTCATGGAGTATATGAAAACCCTGTACCATCCTCACAATTTTTCTATAAACCTAAAATTTCCAAATTTGAAAGTTTATTTTTAAATTGACATGACATACTATACGTGAAATATATTTGTGCCCCTGCATAATGGAAAAGAAGATTGCTCTAGAAATACCCTGCGTTTAGTAAAATTTTTCTTCACCATTCAGAATATACCCTCCCTTCCCAATCCCTGTTGCATGAGGCAGGTAGACAGAGCCTGTTTCTGGGGAAGGAAAGCCCAAGTTATATAATTAGCTCTCTGTCAGATATAGCCTGAGGATTTACATGTTTTGCCGTGTTTAGGTTTCAGCTTAGAGCTCCGTCGTGTTATTTTAAGATCCTTAGCCTTTACAGGAAAAGGGAAGCATGGAAAACACATCAATTTTTATATAACTTCATGTTTAACAAAAATGATTTACATGGAAGTGGGCAATCAAATGAGATTTGGAAATCAGCAGTACTGTTCAGAAAACTGTCTACATGGAATTTCCTTGTTTTAAGAAAAGATTTTTGTAAATCAACTGTACTTCAATAAAAATTAAAAAATACTACCATAAAAAAAAAAAAGCTTTTCACATAGTCTATGAAAAGAGGGATAGTTTCCCACTCATTTCCTCTGCTGAAAAGGGTAGAAAGGTGACAAACGGGATCTATTTTGTGATCAATTCAGCACAACAAGGTATGATGTGTAACACACATGTATTTATCCTATATGTAAACATGATAGATTGATTTAGATATCTATATATAGAGTTCTAACACATAATATGATATAACATATAACATGTATGTTTCAAGCATAATACAAATATCCAGAAGACAAACACCCCTGCACACATCACACAGTTCAAGAGAGAATATTTCATATTCTTCGAATCCTCTTCTGTAATCCTTCCTAATAACATCCCTCATCCTCTCCGTGGAGATTACCACTGTCCTGAATTTTATATTTATTATTCTCTTGTTTTCTTTGTAGTTATTACCAGGCCAAAATGTATCTCTAAAGAATAACTTTTTAATTATGTATGTTTTTAAATTTATATAAATGGAATTAGATTGAATGAATACCTCCTTGATTTGTTTTTTTCTCTCAACAGCATGGGCATTTTTAGTATATGCTTATTTGCTGCTATGTTTTCTATTCTGTAAAATATTTTTTTATAACATATATGCTTTTTTTCTTTGTTTTGTCTTTATTGTTTATTTATCTTTATTTGTCTTTCCTTTTCCTCCCTCTTGAACCGTATCTGCTTTTCTATTGAGTTATTTTCTCATGAGATTTTAGGTGTTTTAAAATATTTACATTCTGGATACTAATCCCTCATTCGTTATCTATATGGCAAGTATTTTGTCCTAGTTTTAGCTTCTGTTTAAGCTTTCTTTGTAGTCTTTAGAATATAGAGCTGTTGATATTAATGTCAGTTCAGTTCAGTTCAATTCAGTCACTCAGTCATGTCTGACTCTGCGACCCCATGGACTGCAGCACGCCAGGCCTCCCTGTCCATCACCAACTTCTGGAGTTTATTCAAACTCATGTCCATTGAGTAGGTGATGCCATCCAACCATCTCATCCTCTGTTGTCTCCTTCTCCTCCCGCCTTCAATCTTTCCAAGCATCAGGGTCTTTTTCAATGGGTCAGTTTTTCGCATCAAGTGGCCAAAGTATTGGAGTTTCAGCATCAGTCCTTCCAATGAATATTCAGGACTAATCTCCTTTAGGATGAACTGACTGTATCTCCTCACAGTCCAAGGGACTCTCAAGAGTCTTCTCCAACATCACAGTTCAAAAGCATCAATTCTTCAGCGCTCAACTTTCTTTATAGTCCAACTCTCACATCCTTACATGATTACTGGAAAAACCATAGCTTTGACTGGATGGACCTTTGTTGGCAAAGCAATGTCTCTGCTTTTTAATATGCTGTCTAGGTTGGTCATAACTTTTCTTGTATTAATTTAATCAAATAAAATTTTCTTTTTCATTTTGCTTTTTGTCTCATTTAAGAAAGTCTTCCTTGCTTCAAAGCTCTTAAGATCATCTCACTTATTTTCTTTTTAAAGTTTTAAAAATTTTAGATTTACATCTATGTCCTTGATACAGCTGGAATTTACTTTTGTGTAAGGTGAGAGAGATAGCCCATTTCATTTTTTGAAGCTATTTCTCTGACTTCTGAGTCTCAGTGTTGCTGTTGAGAACTCAATTTTCAGTCTACCACTCCTTTCCATATAATACATCTTTTCTCCTAAAGAATCTTTTTTAATTATTATGATCTGTCATCATCATGAATTGAGGCTTGACTTTGTTTGCTTGTGATGTAGGCTTCCTGAATCTGAGCATTTGTGTCTTTTATTAGTTCTAGAGAATTCTTGGCTATTATCTCTTCAATTTTACATCTTCCCTATTTTTCGTATTATTTACCTCTGATATCTTATTCGACGTATTTTTAGTCTCCTGAGTCTGCTTTCTAGGTATGTCAAACCATCATATAGTCAGCCTATGATATAGTCTCTCTACTGCAGTCTCCTTCTTTTTTAAAAATATTTATTTATTTTGGCCACGCTGGGTCTTAGTTGTGGCATGTGGGATCTTTTTAGTTGCAGCATGTGGAATCTTGTTCCCTGTCCAGGGATGGAATCCAGGCCCCCTGCATTGGGAGCTCGGAATCTTCGCCACTGAACCACCAGGGAAGTCTTGCTACTGCATTCTTGCTAAGTACTTCAGATCTATTCTCTGTTTCACTAATTCTCTTGTCAGTTGTTTCTAGTATGATCTATACTATGTCTGCTGCTGCTGCTGCTGCTGCTAAGTCGCCTCAGTCGTGTCCAACTCTGTGCGACCCCAAGATGGCAGCCCACCAGGCTCCCCTGTCTCTGGGATTCTCCAGGCAAGAACACTGGAGTGGGTTGCCATTTCCTTCTCCAATGCATGAAAGTGAAAAGTGAAAGGGAAGTGGCTCAATCGTGTCTGACTCTTAGCGACCCCATGGTCTGAAGCCTACTAGGCTCCTCCATCCATGGGATTTTCCAGAGTCTCAAATTTTATTTAGTATATTTTTCTGTTATTAGAAGTTCTATTTGGCTTTTATTCATATTCCCTGCTCATTAAAAAATATTTTTAACATGAAAAACTTCAAACCTACTAAAGTAAAGAGAATAGCACAGTAAATCCTTATTTATCCATTATCCAGCTTCAACAATGAACAATTCATGGCTAATCTTTTTTCCTCTATGTCTCTGGCTACTTTCTTTCCCACTTCAGATAATAGTGAAGGAAATCCCACACATCACATCATTTTATCTGAAATAGTTAAATATTGAAATTAAGAAAAAGCCCATGGTAATTCCTTAATATCAAATATTACCATCTTTTAAGCAATATTTTCTGGTTCCTTGATCATACTTTTTAATAGCCCCATTAATTTAAATTTTATATCTAGTTTTCCCAATTCATGTGGTTCTGATATTATTATTTATTATTTCTCATGCTTCTGCTCATAATGGTTTGTTTCCTCATGTGTCTGTAATTTTTTTTTTTAAACTGGGGGCTCGTGGTCATTGAAACTTTTTTTGGGAATTTGATTAATTCCCTTTGGATTTAATCATTTCCCCAGAGATTTGTGATTACTTTTTCAGGCACCGTGTGTCATTGTTAACCTTTAATCATTTAAACTCAGTTCTCAGGCTGAGTTTTTCAGGCCACCAGGTAGGGTGAATTTTGACACTAAACCTACATGATAATCACCTTGTTGTTAGTAATTCTCAGGGAAGCCTTTATTTTCCTTCTTTACTCAGAGTCAGAGCTGACAGAGGTTAAGAGTTCCTACTGGGTTCTTGCTGTGATCCTAAATTTATTTTTCTAGTTTGCCTTTATTAGGGTGTTGCCTTTTATAGGACTGGCTCTATGCAAGGGTCTCATTTTGCTGTCCTAGCTTGCGCAAACTCCAGGTATTATCTCCTATCCCCAGCACATGCTTATAGTGTATTAGAACAAACAATTCTTCACAAGCATGTATTGGCAGATTTCCTGAAGACGAGATTTAGTTTTAATGCCCACTTACTGCTTTAGATTCATGACTTATTAAATTATTTTTATCCTATGAATATTTCTTGCATTTTCTATAACTTAACTAAGCATTTTAAATTATATTCTGAATATTTTATCCACTATGTTGAGGTCCTCTGTATTGGGATTCCTTCTTATATCCACTGTATAATCACATTCCCAGAAAGAGGATCTAAATTCTGTCTTAAGCCCCACCAGAGTGACCACCTAAGATTAGCCTCCTTCAGAGTATCTCCCAGGTGTGCCTGAGACCTTCCCGTTCTGGGGCCTGACGGGCTGCTAGCTGCACATCGTTTATACCCTGCTCTTTTCTGTTCCGGCTTCCTCATCCGACCATCACTCTACTGCCGCTGGTGACTCTCATGGGTTCCTCGTTCTGTTTTGGGAAGTTGTCCTTCGCTGGACCACCACTGTCACTTCCATTTTTGGTCTTTGTCTGAGATACTGTTCTTTCTTTTCTTATTTTATCCCCAATATTGGATTGACCCCTATCTTTAATTCTCTAAAGCTCAAAAGGTGTGTGAGAGAGTATTATAACACAGAGATCTGCTGATAACTACCACCCAGCACCAGACCCATTCTCAGGCCTTCTGGTTCACCTACTCTCTCCATCCTGTTGCCATGTCACAATAGCTAATTTACTTTCCCACACCTGGGTCCTATTCTCACCGATGGGGTTTGGAGTCCAGGCTAAATTTCACAGAGTCCTGGAAAGAGGAATTTTCACTCTCCTCTTCCCAGACCCCACATTCCCCAGTCCCTATTTTCCTGTCCAGGAAGGACTGCCTTCCATAGCACTTGGAAGGAAGAAGTTATTTTTTTCTTTCAGAAAAGCCTAGGGAAATAGCGCCTTACCTTATGACTCCCCGCTTCCAAGACACCTCCAACACTAATCTGACATCAGTACACTGTCCAACACCTGGACCTTTTAGTCTCACATAACACCATGTGCGGGCTTCCCAGGTGGCACAGTGGTAAAGAACCCATCTGCCAATGCAGGAGACATAAGAGACCCTGGTTTGATACCTGGGTCGAGAAGATCGCCTGGAAGAAGGCATGGCAACCCACTCCAGCATTCTTGCCTGGAGAATCCCATGGACAGAGGTGCCTGGTGGGTTACAGTCCATAGGGTCGCAAAGAGTTGGATATGACTGAGTGATGTAGCATGCACAACGCCATGTTTTAGGACCTTATCACTTTTTTTAGAATAGATGTCACTGAGTCTAGCCCATTTCTTTTTCTGGTGTGCTGTGGACAAAGACTTAGAAAAGAAAATATTACAAGCTTCTCCAAAGACACATAATACTGAAGAGGCATCGAGCCATCTGAAGTCATTGTTAGAAGAATAACTACTCTCTAAGGGACAAATTGTCTGCAGAGA
Organism: Ovis canadensis; assembly: GCF_042477335.2. NCBI lineage: Eukaryota > Metazoa > Chordata > Mammalia > Artiodactyla > Bovidae > Ovis > Ovis canadensis. The sequence goes on from NC_091250.1 coordinate 86,295,982, forward strand.
TGCAACTCTCTTTAAGACATCTTCTAAATTTACCTGAGTAAGCAGAACACTACATTTTAAAATTCAGGTTACTTTCCTGCATTGGGGATTTTCCCATGAACTATGAGTGGAATATGACCTAGATTTGCATAACTAATAGTTCCCAAAGTGCTGGTTGTTCCAGAAAAAACAAACAAATACATGAACAAAAACAATAACCAGCCTCAAAAGTAAACTCAAGTCTTCACCTGGGATCTCTTCCCCTATAAACACACTTTTAAAGTAAAACCTGAAACTTTTAAATTGTAGTTTTCCAAGCACTGTACTCATACGTTTTGTAATAAGAATCTTGTTTCTTAGATACCCTCTTATATATCTTTCTCAATATACTACAAAGCAACATCTTACTCTGAGTGGGTCCTTATTAAATATATGTTTATGCCACATATCAGTGGGAATAATTTGACTCATACTGCTTTTTTCCTACTATGACATGGAAATAGGGGCTTTGATGGAATAAGAGGCACTTGAGACCTTTAAATCCCTGCTCTGCCAGATATTGTGTGACCTTGGCTAACTTATTTTCTCTAAGCTTCAGTTTCCTTGTAAAAATGTTCCTATAGTAAAGAACTTAGCCAAATGTTTCAATGGATAGTAATACTATCTTCTCTTTCCTTCTGCCATCTCTCAGTCTCAAAATGCTAGAGGTCATTTGGCTCTGGGAAAGAGCAGGGGAAACCAGGTCCCAGACCACTTAGGCCCACACTTCTTTTTTTTTCACTTTTAATTTTATTTAAAAAATTTTATTGGGATATAGTTTATATGCAGTGTTGTATTAGTTTCATGTGTACAGCAAAGTGATTCAGTTATATATATCTATACACATATATATATTCTTATTTACATTTATGTATTCTGTTTAAGATTCTTTTCCATTACAGATTATTACAACATATTGAGTATCATTCCCTGTGCTATAAAGAAGGTCTTTGTTGGTTATACATTTTATATATAGTAGTGTGTATCTCTTAATCCCAAACCCCTAATTCATCCCTCCCACTCTTTCCCTCTGTTTTCTGTGTCTGTGAGTCTGTTTCTGTTTTGTAAATAAGTTCATTTCTGTCCCTTTTTTAAGAGTCTACATATAAGTGACATGGTATGATATTGGTCTTTGTCCAGCTTACTTCACTTAGTATGATAACCTCTATCTAGGTCCATCCATGTTGCTGAAAATGGTATGCTCACACTTCTGAGTTCTATGGATCATTTGTCATTGAATTGTAACATTCCCAGTTCAGACAGTCTACTTCATTTGTCTTCTATAGTGGTCTTGAAAACAAGAAAAGGATCATGGAAGGCTAGAGTTGTATAAATCAGTACTTTTTGAAATGTTGATTTTGACTCATTAGAGAATCCTGAAATTAATTTAGTGGACAGCCAGCAGTTTAAAAAATTAAATAGCAAAATAGAAAGAAATGTTCATAATAAGAAGAAATAATATTTAGTGAAATTCTATATAAAATGAGTCACATTGTATGTCTAATCTATTTCTTACAGTAAGTTGCAATAAAATTTGAGAAATACTGCTTTAAATTGTTCTGATACAGTCAAAATTCCTTTTAAATTCTGCAAAAATAAAGTAACATAGGTGAATGTTCCTGTGTAAACAATACTAACATCTTGTGTAGTAGTTTGATTGCTTTACTGGTCCCCGTTCTTCACTCGTTGGTGTCTACCAAAAACTTGGTTGGTGTTTCCATTCTGACTGTCATGTGACTTGATTTGGCCAATAAGATATTAGCTAATGAGATGCATGAAAAGAACTCATGAAATTGGGATTGATCTTGCTCTTGTCCTTTGCTGTTACCATGAGAACATATCCACATTAGTCTGTTGGAAGATGAGAATTACATGAAGCAGAGTGGAATTGCCCCAGTCTCTCAGCCAAGGCCATATTGGACTTGGTGACAGTCAGTCAACCACCACACCTTTAAAGGAGTCCAGAGAAGACCAGAACTGCCCAGCCAAGCACAGCCCAAATTGGCTAACACGCCTACTCATGAGCTAAATAACAGTGTATTTTGGCATGCAGTAAGTTGTTTGTTATGGAACATTATTGTGGCAATAGACACTTGATATACCACATTGGGAGAGCTTGTCAAATATTCATAATAATAATAACCATTGCAATAAAATATGCACCAATTTCTCAAAGACCATCTCATTATGTAATTTCAAAAAACACTTCTCATCTTTGTGTTTCACATTACATTGGGTGCCACAAAAGGGCTTTTACTTACAAGAGCTTATTCAATTGTTTTAAGGAAGACAAGATGGCAGAGGAAGAATTCCTGCCCAAGGTTACCTAACCAACTTCTGTTACCAAGAGAGTTGGGAAGAGCCACTCAAGAATTCTCTTTTACAGGACCACCAAAGGTTGCTGACCATTCTAATTTTCCAAAATGAAAACCCCAATTTCGGTCCATTCTTCTGAATCTACCTCTATTTTCATAAAAGGTACTGTGGGATGTCGATTTGAATAATTAAAACTGACCTTTTGCTGTCAAGCAAAACAGAGGCCATTTCCTCAGGAAACCACAATGACATGAATATCCTCAGTGTACATATCGTCCTCCAAATAACCCAATTTGTTTTCCCTAAATTTGCATTTTCATTGGATCATTGAAGATGAGTTCGTCTTTGTAACAGGAGGCCTGTGATTCCCTTGACTAGTCTAGTTTGTCTTGTTGGTTCTCACAGGAACATCTTGGGGCCATTTGCTCATGGAATGTTTCAGTTTATGGGGGGCTACCAGTTATCTAACAAGAGATGCCCTTATGAATGAGTTCTCACCCCAGTTACCAGTCAGGGGATAAGGAGCGGCAAAGTGGTAGTGAGGATTGAAGTGGAAGAGCTTTGAGGTTCTCTTATAGACCTCATATCAAAATGTTAAGAAAATATTGATTGCCATGTTAAAGAATTGCAGGTTTGTATAGAATTGTGGGTATGTATATTGAGCAAGAGAAATGGAACACAGGAAAAAATCCTTCAAAGCCATTCCCTGGTACTAGCAAACCCTCATCAGTTAGACAGACCTGGTAATTTTGGATTAAAAAAAATCCAAATATTTTTGTGTCCTATTGACAATGGATCTAATAAGTTCTGTGTGTGTGTGAGCACGCATGTACAGTCATGTTTGACTCTTTGCAACCTCTATCCATGGACTTTCCCAAGCAAGAAATACTGGAGTGGGTTTCCATTTCCTTCTCCAGGGATCTTACTGACCCAGAGGTCATCTCTTGCATCTCCTGCCTTGGCAGGTCAATTCTTTATTATTTGTACCACCTGGGAAAGTAAGCAGTAACTTCACAAAAATCTCAAATATGTGTCTTGCAGTGGCTTATGACCTTAAACGAGGGCAAATTTATTAATATTCATACATCTTCAATGTGCTGGGCCCTATGCAGAGTATTGGTGATCTATAGACAAATAAGACCCACCCCCTGCCATCAAAGAGGACCTACACTGCACCTGTTTGATGTGTTCATCTCTGTGACCCTAGGGAAGGGGTCAATAGTTTAGCTCTTTGATGACTTAATTTTAATAGCAAACTTGGGTTTTATCTATCTCTTACAAAATTTTCTCTGATTTTTGACAGCTTGGTTGTCATTTGTGTCTTTTGATGCTTTACCTTGAGTTATTTTGGAGTTTGCATTCAATACAGATAAGTATTCAATACAAAATATTCATTAAATGAATATAGAAACAATCATGTTTTTTAAATGCCTCAAAATGAGTGGTCAACTGGTTTTTCAGAATTCACAGAAAAAAGTACACGTGTTGGTATGTATATGTGCACCAAAATGCTTACAAGAATCTCATCTAATATATATTTTTAAGAACATAAGTACTTTTTCAGCTAAAGATCTTAGGTTGACTTGAATCGAATTTGACTTAGATTTCCTCCAGTGCTTAACGCTTGGTTTGAAGCTTAAACACTTGGGTTCAAAGTATTTCAGCATTTAACAAAAATCCTTCGGATTCCATCAAAATGGTAGATTAAGTATGCTTACTCGAATCCCCTGCCTCAAAAATGGGTCTGCAAATCTATTTTAGTGAGTGTTTTACATAAGCCCTTTCTTGAGAAATGGGTAATAAGTAAACTTAAGATAGTCTATTTTAGTTAGAAAAACAAAACATTTCTGAGTGTGTTTAAAGATTTGTTTTATTTTAAGGGTATTTTTCAATATCCTTGAAATCATGTAAATTAAACAAAAATGAAATTATTTTAATAAAAATTTTGCCCTACTAGTGCACTTAAGTGTTTTCCTTTTATATGTTAGTTACCATGTCTTTATGTGTTATGTATTTATTATTTTTATGAAATAAAAATAACATTTATAAGAAAATCCATTGTTACATTATCACCAATGTTTATAATCACAGAATGATACATACATACATCAGTGATAGTTTTGATTAAGTTTAGATTCATTTTACTCCATGCTGTGCTTAGTTACTCTAAATGACTGTAATTATTCCACCTAAAAGAGCTCATAAAGGCTTTTAAGATTAATTTGTATCAATATCCCCTGATCATAGATATAGTTCATTGTCGTGTATTCTAAGACTGTCTTCTACTTTGGGGGAGACCAACGGGTTGGGTGATCATGTAGAAAAATATAATTAGAGTATTGTAGGGCTGGAAAGAACTCAATGTAATCTTAATTCATTTTACATAGGTGATAAATTGGCTTAAAAATGTTAAGTGATATGTATACCCTTCTACATGACTTTCCTGGTGGCTCAGATAGTAAAGAATCTGCCTACAATGCGGGAGACCCGTGTTCAATCCCTAGGTGGGGAAGATCCCCTGGAGAAGGAAATGGCAACCCACTCCAGTATTCTTGCCTGGAAAGTCCCATGGACAGAGGAGCCTCGTAGGCTATAGTCCATGGGGTTGCAAAGGGTCAGACACGACTGAGCGACTTCACTTCACTTCACTTCACATACCCTTCTAACCTTACATACAAAGATGATTTCAGAATTGTTAAACCTGGAGACGACAATTGGGATAAATTATCATAATTAGCAAGGAGATCAAACCAGTCAATCCTAAAGAAAATCAACCCTGAGTATTCATTGGAAAGATTGATGTTGAAACTGAAGCTCCAATAATTCAGCCACCTGATGCGAACAGCTGACTCATTAGAAAAGACCTCAATGCTGGGAAAGATTGAAGGCAGGAAGACAATGGGGCGACAGAGGATGAGATGGTTGGATGGCATCACTGACTCCATGGACATGAGTTTGAGCAAACTCTAGGAGATAGTGAAGGACAGGGAAGTCTGGCATGCTGCAGTTCATGGGGTCACAAAAAGTCAAACACGCCTTGGTGAGTGAACAATGAACAACAACACATAATTATCCCCAGTGAGTCTTTTACCAACCACCTACCATCTTCCCAGAATGCAGTCCAAGAACAAAATACCAGGCTGCCTGTAGGAGTTATGGACGGGTAGTATGGTTGATGTGAATCTATGGTGTGTTCTCCATCACTCATAGAATGCAAATGATGCTGAGAGCTCACACCAGAACCCAAAGCAACAGGAAGAAGATGGCCAGAAGGGGATAAATGAATAACCCTCAGGAGATGGTGTGCTGATTTTATTCTTGCAAATATTGGCTGAGTCCTATGGCCTGAAGGTTTGTGTCCCCTCGAATTCATATGTTGAATCCTAACCTCCAAAATGATGATATTTGGAGATGGGAACTATGGTGGTTAGATCATGAGGGGAGAGCCCTCATGAATGGGATTAGTGCTCTTCTGAAGGAGACACCAAAGCTCCCTCTCATCTTCTGTCCTGTGAGGACACAGGGAGAAAAGGGTCTCTGTCTATGAACAATGGAGCAGGCTCTCATCAGATACTGAATCTGCCAGCACCTTGATCTTGAACATCCCTGGCTCAAGTATCAAGAGAAATAAATGTTTGTTGTTTGAGCCATCCAGTCCATGTTATTTTTGTTATAGCAGCCCAACAGACTAAGGTACTTATAAATCAAACTTATTGCTAGAATTGACAGATGACAGTTTCTCAGAGTCAGAGGGTTTCACAGCCATCTGTCAACCAAGACCAGAAAGTATAGAATGACCCAGACATGTGTAAAGCTTGTGGGTCCCATTATTGAGATGGTAAATGATGGACTGGATAGGGTTCCTGATTTGTGATCAATTATGATAACATGGAAAAACTTGCCTTCAAAGAGGCTGGCAACTAGGAAAATTTCTTGGAAGAGAAATTCCTTATTGAAAGTTATCAGTGTTCAGGTGACTAGGTCAATCTGTTTCTTGGGTTTGAGAAGACAGTGAAGAACATCAGAGAGAACACAGACTTTAGAGGGAAACAAACATGGATTTGAACCTTAGTTTTACTGCATGGTAGCTGTGTGGCTTGTCTGTAAAATGGGGGGTAATAAGACTGCCTTTGCAACATGGTTTAAAAAGTTAGATACTTGGGACTTCCCTGGTGGCCAAGTGGTTAAGACTCTGAACTTCCAAAGGAGTGTACCATGGGTTCAGTCCCTGGTCAAGAAACTAAGAACTAAGATTCCACATGCTGCCTGGCACAACACGCACGCAGGTGCATGCACACACACACACACACATACACACACACAGGAATTAGATGCTAGTATATACAAGATCTATAATAAGTGCTCAATGAGTGATAGTTATTAATTTTCTTCCCTCCAAGTGAAGGAGGACAATAATGATATAATGGTCTCTATTCTTTATGCCAGGCAAATAATCTCTAGATGCCAGGCAAAAACTTTATAAACTGTCTTTCTGAATCTTCATCATTATCAGTAGACCCAGGTATTATTGACGTTTTTCATACATAAGAAACATAGATTCTGTAAGATTGAGTTGATACCAAGGTCACTTGGAAAGTAAGCTGCAGAGACAGGGTTCAACCCAGATCTGTCCCGCTTATCGCCACAATTCTATACTCTCTCCCCACATCCTCTGGAATCAGGATACTGATTTCACTTTATAGATGGTCCTTCTTTCATACCTGTTTGAGCTGAAAGAGAAGCAATGATTGACTAATGAAGATGATTTTAAAAATCCCAAAACTCTTTGAGATGCATGAGAGGGGGGAAAGCTCCAGATTTTTGTAGTTTTAGAGGAGACCCTCAGGAACATTGGTGAAACTAGAAAGCAGTGAGACAGATGTTTGACTTTTAGTTTAAACAGTGGAATTTTTAGTGCTCTGTGTTTGTTTTAGAACATATTTTATAGCAGTTGCTGTTGGAATGATGGGAAGATAGAAATCTCTTTTAGCATTTGGAAGTACTTTTTTCATTTTCTTTGAGTGGCAATGTTATGACTGGCTTCAGAAGATGAAGTTTTTAAGACATTCATGCAAACTTCCGACATTAGCTGATTTCCTTCAGCCCTGTTGTAGTAAAATTCAGGTAAACAATTTTATTCCATGTCTTCCATTAACAAGGTCAAAAGATTAAAGCATACAAGGCCCTGTTCCTTTCATTCTAACAAAGCATTTAGCTGGGATTACATTTACTGTCTTGGGGTTTTCTTGTTTCTTAAAGACTGTCCTGATTTCCTTGGTTGAAGGTGTCTAATGACTCTTTGTTACCTAGACTTGTAGCTTGAGATAGTGGTTGAAGGGGAGTCTGAGGCTCTTTCTTCTGTGCTGGGCTCTTGTAGGCCCTATTGTGCTAAAATTAGGGAAATAGCCTTATAGCCTGATTTGTAGACTAGAATGCCAATTGTAGAACTGTACAACTGAATTTGTTACTTTGCTGATTTGTCCTTTTGTCAATGGTATTATATCTGGAAAGACAAATAACTATGTTAGTCCTTCAGAAAATATTTTAGGAATTTTTAATAAGTAGCTACTATGCTATGGAGGGGTTTCCCAGGTCAGTGATAAAGAATCCACCTGCCAGTACAGATGTGAGTTTGATCCCTGGGTTGGGAAGATCCCTTGCTAAAGGAAATGGCAATCCACTCCAATATTCTTGGCTGTAGAATTCCACGGACAGAGGAGTGTGGCAAGCTACAGTCCATGAGGGTGCAAAGAGTCAGACACAACTGAGCAACTGAGCATGCACACACTGTGCTATTATAGCACACACACGCACACCATGCTATTACAGTTGCAAGGCACTTACAAGGAAGTGTAATAAACTGAAATGAGCAAAAGTTTCAGAAAAGACAGCTCGTGTCTGATGATGGTGATGATGATCACAGTAGTGACAGTGATGATGGTGGTGGTTAACTATCAATTACTGAGCATCTTCCATGTATCAGGACCAAGAATCTGTCTGGTTCTAAAACTCCTACTCTTTCCAACATGCTCCACTTCTTTGTATCTGCTTCAGTGCTAAAGAGGGACTTCTCTGGTGGTACAGACAATAAAGAACCTGCCTGCAACACAGGAGACCTAGGTTCAATCCCTGGGTCAGGAAGATGCCCTGGAGAAGGAAATGGCAACCCACTCCAGTATTCTTGCCTGGAACATCCCAAGGACAGAGGAGTCTGGCCGGCTGTAGGATCACAAAGAATCGGACATGACTGAGTGACTAACACACACAGTGCTACAGGATGGCAGATAGCTTTTAGGTAGCTCACTTTAATGTTCCATGGGTAGGAAGTAACAGGGTTGGGGACACTAGTCATGTGACATCAGAAATATGAATTATGTCCCTTCACCGCTCTAAGCTTTATTTTCCTAGGAGTAATTTTAACCATGAGATATCAAAGAGGCTTCTGCAAAGAACCAGGTTCATGGAAGATGTTTCATAATTGGTAATGATTATTAATATTATTACCTTTATGAGCTATAGACTTGCTCTCTAAGAAGTCTTAGTAACATGGAAGGGAGTTTTAAGAAGAATATGGTCAACAGCGGTAAGTGCCAGAGAAAGGCCAAAACTCGAGGATGATAAGAACAGGTAACATGTTTCGTTACCATGGAGTTACCATTAGAAGAGGAATTCAGGTAGGACACGAGGCTGGGCTAACTGGAAATCCATACACCTCTTCCCTGTGCACGCAGTGCCTTAATCAAGGTCATGCAGCATATTCTCTTTTTTCTCTAGCTTCACACTGGGCCCACACTAATGCTGATTTCCAGATCCTTACTTCTCCGGTCTTTGGGTGGCTATGCATATATCCCTGCGGCAGACTCAGATCCATCACTCCCTTCATCCCATTCTATTGGAGCAGTTCTCACCACCACAGCTTCCCTTCTGCCCAGGAAAGGCTGATTATGTTCCCAGAGAAGCAATCAGCAACCTTAGCCTCTGGGTTTGTGAGTGAACAGAAGACACTAAAAGGTTATAGTCCACTGAAGGCTGCACCCGGAGACTGGATGGATGGGAACCTTCTCCTCGGTGACTTCCTGAACTGTGGTCCTCATTAGCTTTGTTTTCTAGCTTGTTAACAGTGGATAGAGGCGATGAAATGCTGCTCAGTTTTGCAGAGACAATTGTTCCAGCAAATTTCAGTACTTGCTTTGGTCTTTGTTAGTTTGAGATAAATTTAAATTATGTAAACAAAATCTTCCTTCTCCTGAATATTTCAGCTTTTACGTTTTCCCCCTTGATTGCTCTAAATTTGAATGAGAGCAGCACTGGAGCTCAGGCAGACACCCTTTTATTGAGGCATCTCAAAGAAGTGCTGAAAACCATCTCAGAGGTGATTTTTAACTAATCAGTTGACTAATTATCTCACAGAGTTTAAGAAATAAGTAATACTTATTTTCAAATAGAATGAAAGAGTAAATAGGGAAAAGTATGTCTCCTTTCCTGACTCCTTTTCCCATTTTTTTAAAACAGCAAGTTAGCGGTGTGATAAAATCCAATCTGAACACAGATGAAATTTCAGGTTTTGTTTTATGAAAAATGAATGTTTCTACTTTATCAATGCTGTAAATTTGCAAACTGGAACATACTGAAATTGTTGACAAAGAATGACGCCTGTAACTGTGCTATGGTCAACAACCACAAAAGCCAAAGACATGGAGGAGAGCAGAAAGAAATAAAGAGTACCTTAGAGGTGAATGAAGTGCAGTATCCAGACCCTGACATGATGCTTTGTGATTTCCAAGTTAGCATGTGACCAGCTCATGGAAGAACTCATTAGGGAACTTTGAGGTGAAATGTAATATAGACATCAGACTCTTCCTCCAGTTAACCTTCACAAAAACCACCTCTTGTCTGCTCCATCAGAATAATTCATAAGAGCAGCTGAATTCCTCTGCCCTAGCTTTACAAAATAACTTCAAAAATTATTTGGAGGAAAACAGAAAAATCTACGTGATCATCTCAAATTTCCAATTTCCCCAGCGGCTCAAGTGGTAAAGAATCTGCTTGCAGTGCAAGAGACTAAGAAGACACAAGCTCAATCCCTGAGCAGGGAAGAGGAAATCACAACCCACTCCAGTATTCTTGCCTAGGAAATCCCATGGACTGAGGAGCCTGGTGGGCTACAGTCCATAGGGTCACAAAGAGTTGGATTCAACTGAGCATGGACACATCCATCTCAAATTTCAAGAAAGGTTTCACATTTCCCTGGCCATCCTGACATTCTTAGTACTCCCTAGTATGAAACTAAGAACAGAAGAATTTGTTTATAATACTTACCCTTAGGTGTTGCTTTCAAATACCTGTTCCCATTTAAACAAATAAACAAAACATTCAAAAACTCCAAAAGTCCAAGAGAAGCCTCAAGAGTATGTCTGTGCTCCCAGGCTGCTCTCAAATTTCCTTATAAGTTTGATTTCCTTGGGTCTACTGGGTTTGGCCCAGAGAAAATACAAACCAGTTTCTTCTCATGGGTTTTGTTTTTCATTTATTGCAAAAGAGTATCATGACCAAGAAGTGTGCTTGGTCACTTAGCTGTGTCTGACTCTTTGCAACCCCATGGATTTTGTAGTCCATCAGGCTCCTCTGTCCAGGGGATTCTTCAGGCAAGAATACTGGAGTGGATTGCCATTTCCTTCTCCAGGGGGTCTTCCTGATCCAGGGATCAAATCTCATCTGTGTCTGCTGCATTTCAGGCAGATTCTTTACCCACTGAGCCATTGGGGAAGGCCACTGTGATCAAAATGATCACTGGAAAATAAGCATTGCTATAAGAGATCCCATTTCAAAGTTAAAATATTTCATGCATGGATCATCAGAGATAAATTCCACCTCTACCCTACTTCTACCCCTTCATCCTCCTTATATTCTCTAGGCTTTGAAGCTTTTCTCCAATAGAACTAATAAGTCAACACATTAGGAATAGATTTAATCTCGGGGCAGCTAGAACCAGGATTCCATCATTATGAATTAACTAATTAATAATACAGTTAACTATGTCTATCTAGTTATCTGCAGTAGTAAATAAACAATGCAGGGACTTCTCTGGTGGTTCAGTGGTTAAGACTTCACCTTCCAATGCAGTAGGTGTGGGTTCAATCCCTGATCAGCGAGCTAGGATCCCACATGCCTCATGGCCAAAAATCCCAAACATAAGACAGAAGCAATATTGTAACAAATTTGACAAAGACTTTGAAAATGGTTCATATTTTAAAAATCCTTTAAAAAATAAGCAGTACACTATGTATTTGTCAGATCAGTTAGTCACTCCAATTCTCTACTCTCTCCTCCATGACCTAGCCCATCTTTTTATCCTATTTAATTTCTAAATTTATTTAAAATTATGTACCACAGCAAATGACTCTCATGGGAGAATCTTCCTAATGTGCTATGATTTAAGGACAACTGAGTGAGTTAGCAGGTGGAGGAATATTTGGAACCAGGGGTGGATGAATGGGTGATTGAGAAGGATGCTATGAAATTTGAACTTAGTATGTTAAATAAAAGGTTCAAAATTTAAGGAGGTCAAAGGAGTATTATAGACCTTAAGGAAATGGCAATCCACTCCAGCACTCTTGCCTGGAAAATCCCATGGACAGAGGAGCCTGATAGGCTACAGTCCATGGGGTTGCAAAGAGTCAGACATGACTGAGCGACTTCACTTTCACTTTCACTTTCAAAGACAGCCATAAAAGATTAAAGCAGCAGCTAAGAGATAATGTATGCAGATTCCTTAGAAAAGTGAAGACCATAACAAACCACTAGAGGTTTCCAATACTTTTTTAAATTAGAGGAATAAAACCATGTATTGCTTCTATCCCCAGTTTTTAGTTGCAAAAATTAGTCTACCTTCCAAACATGTTAGGAATACATGAGTTGCCCATCAGCCTTCTTTGCTATTTATTGAGAAAGATTATGTTCAGAGTCATTAGAAAAGTAATTCTCTCTTGATTTTTCAAGAAAATCCCAGATGCGACCTGCACATTGATAACAGGGAATTTAGTTTGCTGGCAAGAATGAATTGGATTTTGGTTGTATTTTTTTAAGTAGAATTGCTATACTTGTTTCTTTTTTCAAGGACAGATTTAAATACCTTTCCCCTGCTGTCCATGACTATTACTCTGATGGGAAACTCCACTAGAATAGAAATATATTTTAGGTAGCAAAAAAAACAATTGACAAATATTTTTTAAAAATCTACCTGTGAGATCAAAGTAACAAATTTGACTCTGAAAATGTATTCTTAGATTAATCCCCTAATCTCTGTTTCAATAATAGTACCTGAGAGAGACTGAGTAATTATGCAAATCAGCTTCTGGAAATTAAGTTACTTTGTTTAAAATGACCAATTCTGTAGTGGAATTTAATCACTTGAACCCTGGCATTATTTGAATACCAGATAGCATGATCCAGTGTACAACTGCCAATCATGTACTACCCTCTATTTATTAATGCTACGTGGCTGATTCTTTGCCCTGAGGTAAAGATAATTTCAATTGGTCAATACAAACAATGGGCTTTATTTGTTAAAGTAATTTGAGAGTGAAAAAAGGAAATTATTATGAAACATATATTGTCACATAAATTTGTGTTTGAACTAAACAGTGGGCTCAGGGTGAGAGCCTAGTACAACATTAATAGGTTCTCTTTAACTTGAGTACAACATATAAAGAAGAACTTTTGCCCAGGAGATAAACATTTGAAATAACTCCCAAAGTAAATATAAAATGACTACCACAGAAACAAAAGTGTGATGATATTGAAATTTTCTTTTGAAATATTTAATACAATTCGAAGAAAATAACTGCCTCTAAGGGACTTTAGAAAAATGTACTTATTAAGAAAAACTGGAAGGAAATTTGCAAACATGGAAATAGTCATGTTGGGGTGGAAAGATTATGGGTAAGTTTTTTTTCTCTTTTATTCTCCCCAATTTTATAAATTGTTGTAATAAAAAGAAAATGGCTCAATTGTGCTCTTAGTTCCAGGGTTTGATTGATAGAATCAGAGTGCTCTGGGTATCTGTTTGTTCCCTGTAATAGTCTACTGTTTGCAGAACCCATTTTGGGGTTTTTATTAAGACCTGGAGGAAAAGAAGAAGGGGTGTGTGTGTGTGTGTGTGTGTGTGTGTGTGTGTGTGTATAGTTCTTTCTTATAAAGCTTTTTGTGCTGCTTGAAAGAGTATTTCATTTGTATCCACTGTTTTTCTCTCCTTAGGTGCCTGTTCTCTAGGAGAGCTTGCTGAAAAAAAATCCCCAGTCAATAAGAAAGGGACTCTGGTTGTAAATAATTATGTTTTCCTAGTCTGTGTCATTGTTTCTACATTTCTAAAACCAATATTATATTCTGCACAAAAATATATGATTGCTACACATTTCAGCAAACTTTCTAGGTTAAGATAACTTTAGACTTAGTAGGCTTAGGCAATTTTCAAATCATATGCAAAATATCAATACAATAATAAGATAGTACTTTGTGTATCTTCTACAAATAGTCATTCTAAGATAATAAATTATGCCTTATATTTTAAAGTAGTATTGAGAGAGAAGATATGTTTGAACAGTGGATGAAGTGGGGAAATACACACTCAAGACTTTGCTACTCTTCATCTCCCAGTAGGTTTTCGACTCTATTTCTCCATCTGTGCAATGGCCCAAATCTTGCCCTGACCCAGAGGACTCCTGTCAAAATGCTCTGGGAAGATGGACTATATTCATAGTTTTGTGCGTTCCGCCCCCCACCCCGATCTCTCCGCAAATCACAAGGAAGAATTTGCCACTCTAAGAATAGGTCCTACTCATCTTAACTCATGCTAGCATGTTTTCTAGCCTAGAAAACATAAAGGTTTCATCCTCCCTTGTCCTGGGATTCACAGACATGGACCTATGTGCTATCAGATATTCCTAAACCACTGAGAAAACTTTTTTCAATGAATCATGATGTTCGCTGAAGCCTGAGGGACCATCCAAAGCCACTAACTCAGGCACTAAGTCTTTCCAAATGAAAGCTCCTTGCTGGCACTGGACTGAATTGCTCTCTTGCAACAGTATTCCATCCACCAAAATGTCTCTGGAGAACCTTTAGTTTATTGTCATCTGTGGAAAATAGGAAGCCTGCACAGAGCTTTCTAAATTCCTAATTCATTTGGCAGGATCTTGAAACAAGTCATAGCCTAGGGCAGAAAGAGTGGAAAATGAACCCCAGGCTGACTTATGAAATGTGTGAGCTTGCAGTTGCCCTCACATCCAGTTTCTTTATGGTCTGTCTTTTTGATTCACCAGTATTTTCCCTTAAGCATTTTGATGTGATTTTGCAGTTGTTGTTCACAATAAAAGGTAGGGATTTCGGGGTATGACTTCCTCGCCTTCAAGGATTGGCTACAGAAACCCAGGGAGTTCTCGATCTAGACATAGAAAAGAGGAACAATTCTAACAGTTTCTGAAATAACAGGTGAGGAGCTGGGAGTGTGGCATATAGCTGTGGGAGGTGGGAGACCCAGGCAGTGGATGAGGAGAAGGGAACATCGAGCAAAGGGGGCCATGGATGGGAGGGGTACCATTGGGAAGAGCTTGTAGACGAGAGCCAGAGAACAACTGTCTATTTCTCAAGACAAAATGGAACAGCTAAAAGCAAAACAGTAAATGAAGGTTTGACTGAGTTCTTTTTTAAGCTTGGGGCAGTATTAAATTTCTACTGACTTCGTAGATCATTAGGTTGCTGAAGGGGCCAACACTCCGTATTTTCTCCATTAAAAGTGGGGAAATCAGATTTATGCTTATATGAAACATATGGGGAGTAGATATTAATCCTGTAATTACCCAAATCGATAATATCAATAGGTATAAAATAGGAGAAGAACCATGAATGACAGAACACTATAGGGAGCTGGAAGAATATATACAAATCTCAGGTACAACTGTTGTAGTTGCGGGTCACTGAAAGATTTCCTTAAGGTAGAGGCTTTTGGGCAGAGACCAGTAGCATCTCCTGAGAATGAGAATGCTCTCTGTGAGCTCTAGAAACAGCCGTGTCCTCAGGACATGGCCTTAGAGAGACGATTCTGGGATAAAGAGAGAGTGTTGAAGAGAAGCTTTTGTCATGGATTGTGGATTCCTGAGGACTGGTGGGAACATTTGGAAGGGAAGGGAGTCATGGGAGGCTTAGTAAAGTTCTCATCCACTCCCACTTGTCCCTTACAAGGGATTGATGAAGTAATCCATTCTCCAATTTTGCTGCATTGTCCCAAAGTGGATCTGGAATTTTCCATCTCTTATCCCTTACCCAGCCTGAATCTTTGTCAGGAAGAACTAGAAACCCTTTAAAGTAGCTGCAAATATCCAGAGGAGTCTTATCACTAAACCATTTGGGAGCTTGGGAATTAGAAAGAAATCAACCAAAAAGATACTACTTAGGAGATGCCAAGGAACAGGGGTTTAGGAGAGAGTGGCTGCTGACTCCCGCTGCCAGGAAAGAGAGCAAGCGACAGTTCAATTTGAGGATGAAAAACCTCTCACCTAGAAAGAGGAATCTCAGATCATCCCAATCACTCAGACAGAAGACATTTCATGGCTTGGCAATCTGGAAGTTTTCTGTTTTATCTTGTTTTCAAAGACGCACCGAGTCCTGCTCTGTCCAAAATGGTAGCCACTAGACACACGTGGCTCTCCAACCCTTGAAACATGGCTGGTCCAGACTGTGATATGCTATAGGTACAAAATACACACAATGGAATTCAAAGACTTACTGTAAAGAAAAGCATGGAAAAAAATCTTATCCATGTTTTTGAATTGGTTACTCGATGAAATGATGAAGTCCTAGATATACTGGGTTCAATTAAATACATTACCAAAGTGAGTGAATTCTCCTCTTTATTTTTCCTTTTCTTAGATGTGGTTACTAGACAGTTTAGAACGACACATTCACATTTGTGCCTCACACTAGATTTCTCCTGGACAATCCTGCTCTAGTCAGACAGACCATGCCCTTCTCCATGTCATCTCTCCTCCTACAGACAGCAACATTACCCACCACAGCAACAGAACTCAGAAGATCAATCAGTACCACCTGTAAGAGAAGTACCACCTGCTTCTGTGTTCATTTCAGTATGCTGCATTCTCCTCACCTTGGCAGCCTGAGATGGAGTGAAAAAAGAGGTGCAGCCTGTCTAAACCCTTAACTTTAATATCTGCCTCCTTGAAGTTCCTGTTGATAGAGGGAGGGAGTGGCTGGTCTTCTGTGGGCTCCCTTGAGCTCTTCGTCTGCCTGGCATCCCAGACACTTGTGCATTGAGAATTGTTCCTGCTGGCTCTGCCTCTCACAGATGTAGCTTTGGGAAAGGACCTGCAACAGATCTCAGAGCATCAGGGAAAAAGGCGGCATCTAGCCAGAATCTTTCCCTTGCAAACGCAGTGTTTACAAATGCAGCTGTGAAGCGCTGGCTGCCCCTCAGCTCAGAGCCTCACACTTGCCTACCCTGTTCTCCTCGAGACTGGAAGAGGCCTCTCTCAGGGGAATCTGCATTTTAAGATGGAATTCTTCAAAGCCCCCCAAAATCTGCAGTGTGCAAAAGAGAGAGAGAAAGAGGCACTGAGCGAGGTCATTTCAAACCTGATGGCAGAGAGAGAGAGGACAATATTGCCCCCTCTTCCCCCTTCTTGTCAAGTCAGTCCCAGGAAACCTCTTGAGTTAATCTTAAAATGAGTCATTGGAAATGGTTTGGAGCAGAATTCTAAATACATAGAGGGATTTGGGTTGAGAAAGAATAGATGAGATCCTGAGAGTAATAGCTAGTACTTATGAAGCCTGTTGATGGGTCTAGTCCTGCTGGAAGCATGAATTTACCCAATCTTTGTAACAATCCTACACGATGAACACAATTGTTACTCCCATTTTACAGAAGTGAAAATTGAGGAAAGAGGTCCATATTCTCATTGCTTAAATTCATAGGCTGATAAGCAGCAAGACTGTTAAGAGCTTAACTTCAGACTCTATGCCTGGAACCTCTATAATCTACCATCTCTCACATGAGAAGCGAGTTCAGGAGAAGTGAGCAAGCCTGGCTTCATCTATCTGTTAAAAGCAAATTTAATCTTCCCTCATGTTAGTTCCAAAACTTTATGAGCCTGCAGATATTTTTGCAGCCTCTGAAATATTCATGATCCTTCCTACATTTAATGCAAGGTCATGGAGTACCTTGGCTCCCCTCAGCCTTGATGGAGAGCGTGTTGTGTAGCTGATAACTTCCTATATGAGATGCTATAAATTGCAACCTTCTAAAATATAAGTTTTTTGAGGGAGGAGTTTTTCTTATTTGTCAGTATGTTCTCAGTGTCTGGCTTGGAGCTGGTGTTCACTAAACTACAACTAACCCTCTCCTTCAAGTCCTACTTGAGTGGAAATGAAGACGAGTTACTCAACAGAAGATAATGATAATATACTTATTACCTCTTATATAATCTTTTAAATTCTTTTCACCCCAGAAACTTTAATTACAACTGGGCAAATGTTTCTCTAATTATTTGGACATAATTCCAATGTCATAGTCAAATAATTGGACTTGTAAATTTTAACAAGAATAACTGCAAGCAAGTAAACAAACTAAATAATGCAAACATTCCTATTTAACAGACTTTCTTGGATTAAAAAGAAATATTTTTGGTAACTGATCATTTCAGAGAACCTATTATCTTCTATTCATTCCTTTTATCCATCCTCAAAAAGTATAAAACAAGTGTTCGTTTTTTATGAGTCAAAATTGCAACATGTATAAATAATTGGTTTTCAATGATGCATGCAAATATCAGAATTTATTTAAAATGTAGAAGCAATTGTGGAGTATAATTACAGAGTATGCAGTTCATCACCCTCTTGCTCATTAATATATATGGACCCTCTAATGGATGTTCATTGTCTCTTGGGAATCAAATCTGGCAGGTCAGATCCAAAGAAGATAATTTTCCTTGGTTGTCAAAAAGATAATAGTTTCTAAAGAAAATCAATAGCCATATCCACATCAACTGCAACATTTAGAATAGAGGTCCACTCAAAATCCAAAGCCCAATTTGATTAGTAATTCAAAAGAAGCATTAATTATAGGAATGTAAAATATGCTATATAAAGCTTACCTCCTCTCATTCAACCCCTCCTCTTTTCATTTCAGTGGGTTGTAGGCACAAAGGGCATGTTGGCTTTGGTTTCAGAGGCTGGGCATGGGTAAAAAAAGCTTTCTGTATTTATATAACTAGTGTGTATATTTGTGTGGGCCTACTCACAACCATTCTTGGCATTGTTGCAAAATTCATAGTGATTTCTTCGTTTTGCAAATTTTTCAAACTTTGGCTTACTCACATTTGTAATTCTAAACTACAATTAAAATTCTGTGGCTTTGTGCCCTTGTCTCTAGAGCGTTCCCTCTGGGTTAACCTGCAAAGATGAAGGGATGAGTAGATCCTTATAATCTCTCGTATAAGCTAGCCAGTTGGTTTCAAATGCCAGCTTTGGAAGTGAAAGTGCATAGGCTCAAAGCCTTTGGGCACAACCTGCCATGCTTGTTACATTATTTACTGCTGTAGCTGCCCCTGTCCTCACCCCTAAACTAATGCAACTAGTAAGCTGATCCTGAAATCTGAAGAGGAACTGGTCAGATGGAGAAGGACAGGGATAAGGGATATTCCAAAGAGTGTGAACAACTTATGCCCATGTTCAAAGGTCAGGGAGAGATGGCACATTTGAGTTGAGAGTAGAATATGCTATATAGAGCTTGCCCTTCTATTTTAGTGGACAGTGTAGGTTAAAGGAGCACAGGCTTAGGTTGAAACTTTATTCTGAAGCTAAGGCTATTTGTTGAAATTTTTTAAAGATGACAGCAACAAAATTAGATTTTAACATTAGAAAAGACAAAAGCCATTCTAAAACTGTGGTAATGGGGAGGAAGAGAGAGACAGAGAGAGAAGAGGGATGAGTGGATAGATCTTTAAGATGTAGAATTAACAGACTTGGATGACCTGATAAAGGGGATGAGTTTAGGCTGACACCCAGGTTCCCAGCTCAGGTAACTTGAAAGATGATGGTGCCATTAATCAAAATAGGTATCATTAACTATTAGAGTTATATTAAGGCACAGATATGGGTGAAAGGATAGAGACTTAAGAAGATAATGTAGCTTTATAGAGATTTTCCTGTAGCATGTAACTCTAGTGTGCACGGCTCAAAGAGAAAAGTCAACAACAACATCATTGAAAGCAACAGAGGGATGTCCTCCTCCCACCTCCCAGGAGTTCTGATTTAATTGGTTAGGATAGAGCCAGGCACCTTTTTTTTTCTCATGATATAAAAACAACATGAAATTTACCTTTTTAACAGATTTTTTAAGGTACAGTACAATATCATTAACTATGTGTACTTGATTGTATGGCACATCCCTAGAACGTTTTCATTTTGCATTATTGAAGCACTACATTCATTCAATAGCAGCTCTTCATTTCTCCTTCCTCCTAGTCCTTGGCAACCACCATTCTACTTGCTGCTGCAGTGAGTTGACTACTTTCATTACCTCATACAAATTGAATCATGCAGTATTTGTCCCTCTGTGACTGGCTTATTTTACTTGGCATATTGTCCTTAAGTTTCATCCATGCTGTAGCACAAGACAGGATTTCCTTCTTTTTTAAAGCTGAATAATATTCCATTGTATGAATATATCACATCTGTATCCATTCATATGCTGATTAACATTTAGGTTGGTTCCATATCTTGGCCATTGTGAACTATGCTGCAATGAACATTGGAGGGTAAATATTTCTTTGAGATCCTGATTTCTGGTTAAATGCCTAGAAGTGAGATTGTTAGATCATATAGCAGTTCTACTTTTAATTTTTTGAGGAACCTCCACATTATTTTTCACACAAGCTGGAATCAAGATTGCTGGGAGAAATATCAGTAACCTCAGATATGCAGATGACACCACCATTATGGCAGAAAGTGAAGAGGAGCTAAAAAGCCTCTTGATGAAAGTGAAAGAGGAGAGTGAAAAAAGTTGGCTTAAAGCTCAACATTCAGAAAATGAAGATCATGGCACCCGGTCCCATTACTTCATGGGAAATAGATGGGGAAACAGTAGAAACAGTGTCAGACTTTATTTTTGGGGGCTCCAAAATCACTGCAGATGGTGACTGCAGCCATGAAATTAAAAGACGCTTACTCCTTGGAAGAAAAGTTATGACCAACCTAGATAGCATATTCAAAAGCAGAGACATTACTTTGCCAACTAAGGTCCATCTAGTCAAGGCTATGGTTTTTCCAGTGGTCATGTATGGATGTGAGAGTTGGACTGTGAAGAAGGCTGAGCGCTGAAGAATTGATGCTTTTGAACTGTGGTGTTGGAGAAGACTCTTGAGAGTCCCTTGGACTGCAAGAAGATCCAACCAGTCCATTCTGAAGGAGATCAACCCTGGGATTTCCTTGGGAGGAATGATGCTAAAGCTGAAACTTCAGTACTTTGGCCACCTCATGCGAAGAGCTGACTCATTGGAAAAGACTCTGATGCTGGGAGGGATTGAGGGCAGGAGGAGAAGGGGACGACAGAGGATGAGATGGCTGGATGGCATCACTGACTTGATGGACGTGAGTCTGAGTAAACTCCGGGAGTTGGTGATGGAGAGGGAGGCCTGGCGTGCTGTGATTCATGGGGTCACAAAGAGTCGGACATGACTGAGCGACTGAACTGAACTGATTCTGTTTTGCATTTCTACCATTAGTGTTCAAGTTTTCAATTTCTCCACATCCTTACCAACATCTGTTATTTTCTGGCTTTGTTTTTAATGCCATCCTATTGGGTACGAGGTGATATCTCATTACAGTTTTAATTTGCATGTCCTTGATTATTAATGATGTTGAGCACATTTTCATGTAACTTTTGGCAGTTTGTGTGTCTTTTGTTAGAGCAATGTCTATTCAAGGCCTTTGCTAACTATTTGGTTTTTCGCTATTGAATTGTAAGGGTTCCTTATACATTTTGGATATTAACCTCTTATCACATATATGGTTTGCAAATCTTTTCTCCTATTCAGTAGCTTTCTTTTTCGTTTTGTTGATTGTAACCTTTGCTCTACAAAATTGTTTTAATTTCACAGAGTCCCACTTGTTTATTTTGCTTTTGTTACCTGTGCTTTTGATGTTATAGCCAAGACATCATAGGTACTGTGCTAAATAGCTTCTGTCATGTTCAACTCTTTGCAACACTATGGACTATCGGTAAAGAATCATAGGTCCTAGGTGTTGTTATAGAGCTCTTCCAGATGACTTCAGCATGCAGCCAGGTGGACCATTGGTCTAAAATATACCTTGCTATGACATAAAGCCAATGGCTCCATCTGGAAATGAAAGTTCTCTCAATTCAACAGGCGAGAAGCTAAGCACATTCAATGTCTATTTGGCATGGTGACCATTAGAGGGAGGGACTTGTCTACATTTCTGGATTGGATAGGGGTGAAGTAGGGAGAGTATAGTTTGAAAGATCATATTCAATATTGTTATCCAATTTCATTTCCCATTTTTTTCATAACTTAAACTAGACAAAGTAAAGCTCAATAGAATCTTTTTACTCCTGAGATATTTAGTGATTCTCAATCATGGCTGTGTGTGTTTGTGTATTATGTGTACATAAAATTCAGGGGTCAGGAGGTGATATCTGCAATTTAATTTTAAGGGTTTAATAGTCTAGGAAACCAGCTACAGAGAGTTCTTATTATTTTAGTCGCTAAGGCATGTCCAACTCTTTTGTGACCTCAAGGACTATAGCCCGCGAGTCTCCTCTGTCCATGGAATTTCCTAGATAAAAACACTAGAGTGTGTTCCCATTTCCTTCTCCAGAGGATCTTCTTGACCCAGGGATAGAAGCCTTGCCTCCTGAATTGGTGGGTGGATTCTTTACCACTGAGCCACCAGGGAAACCCATAGAGAGTTAGTCCCTGACTATATACACATGCATTCATGAAATATTTCTTGAATGGCCCCCTAGGTGTCAGTGCCTTTCTGGGTCCTCTAGCTTTATTATTTCCAGTCTACTCGCCCTGTGAAGTAGGTATTGTTATGCCATTTTGCAGATAAAAAGTGTGACCCAAAATGATACAACAGAGTCACACAGTCAAGAAGTGACTAGAATGTAATTCCATAAGGGCAGGGGTCTTTGACCTGTCCACGGCTGTATCCATAAGCCCAGGACAGTGTCTGGTAAGGTAAGCTCCCAAAGTATATTTGTGGAAGAAGCTGAGTTGGAGACTGGACTCGCTTCTGTAAGTTGTGTCTGAGCTGCGGTTTTCCCCTCATATCTAGGCACTCTCAGCTTATCCTCTCCTATGTCACCTTTGCCTTCCCCCATCCTTAGTTCAGAGGAAGCTGCCTTATGTGACTGCATCTTATTCTGTGAGGCTGTGGGGATTGCATCTCACTGGGTCCTTGAGCACACTGTGGAGAGGGTATTTATTCATCCAGGAAATATCCATTTACATACTAAAATCTGGTTGCTCTACAAGGTTAAAAGAATACAATAACTACTGTGTATCTGCAGGCTAGGGAGCTAAATATATCAAATCCAGCAGTAGTTAACAAAATATTATATCATAGTAGTAACATAGTGATAATCAAAAAAGGGGCTCCAGTGAAAATATCCAGAATGTTCTATATTGACAAAGCCCTTTTAATTCTATTCGTTAAGCAAAATTATTTTCACTTGTATTTTAATAATTTTGCACATGAAATAACACTGTTTCTAAAATATGCCCGATAAAATAAAAACCATGAATTTGTTTCTACAGCTTAGATGTGTAAGCTTTCAGGGGAAAAAAAAAGAAATGGAATATACGTACTGTTTTCTATGATTTTTATTTTATCATTTTAGAGTACTCAGATGAGGATTTGGGAAATCTTCATGTCACTTTCTTAATAAAGCCACAGTGAACACTTAATGCTGCTTCCACTTCCCACACACAAACTTTCTAATTATAAAAGGACCTTTTCAGACTTATTCAGGGCATATAATCTTATTTGCAGCTCCTAATTGGAGGACTGTGTTTGTTGAAAAGAACAGAAGTCTTCAGTCATTTAGAATAAAGCTGGCTCATCAACCCCTGTGGGAAGAAAAGAACTATTTATTTTATCCGTTAATCCCGAATACAAACACAATAAAGCTGTCTTTTCTAATAGTGACCTATTTCATGTTAAATTGGGATAAAGCTAGCTTTGCTCAATAAGACTATTGTGGTCAACAAAAAAAGTCAATCTTATTAGGATTCCCATTGAATACCTTCCAATAACTTATCTTTTAAAATGCTGAACCCCAATCCCAATTGAATTCTTTATGTTGTCTGACACAAAATGCAAATCTGGAAAGAAAATAACCTCGACTAGTGAGCCCCATCTAGTGACAGGGAAGTAAATTGCTGTTCAAAAACCTGATCTGTAATTATCCCCTATTTTTAATCTGATTTTAAAATTCTTCTGTCTATGCTCAAGCCATTATGTTTTAGTTTCTCTGTTTTTTATTTCACCTATACTTTTATTCCTGAGAATATATAGCCTTTTTATAACAAGAAATTTTTTCTTTTTTTTAATATTGAAGTATATTTGATTTACTTGTCTTTTCTTGATACCTTAAAATTCAGTCTTTAAAAATTTAACATTGCTTAAAATTAGCCAGATTTCCCCATTTATATTTGAATTTTAAAATATGGGCAACTATATTCCTTCAATAGCGCTACATGCCATTATAGACTAAACTGATATAAATAGTATTACTCATCTATCAAGAGTATTTAATCAAAAACTCTAAAGAGTTCTCTTCTGTACGCATAAGAACTTCAGAGGAACAAGACTGGGTCACAGAAAAAAATGCAATGAGACATCTAAGGACATTAAATCTTTCAAAGTTTCCTTTCTTGGGTAATATCTACATTTGACGACTACAGTGGCTCAGAGGTCAGTTTCTTTCAGCTGACTATATTAGAAGTTAATTTTGGCCTGTCTGCATTCAAGGCTTCTGCATTTCTTGACTTTTACTATCACAATAATAAACATGTCAAAAGCAGAATAAAGCTACAGCAGGGATCAACTCCAGTCATACATGGGAAATACTTCTGTTAATGATTCTGCCTTATAAATGAAAACCTTCTTTGTTCCCAGAAATGAAACAAGTTGATAATAGCCATGTCACTTTAAAATGAAGTGGAACATATTGCTCAATTTATCTACACTTGAGTAACTTTCAAAATATCTTTCTACTAGCCTATGTGCCCAAACACCAGAAGCAGACCTAGGTACAGGAGGTTTCCGGGTCATGGAGGAAAGAACTAAGCACTCAAGTTCAAGTCCTAACATCACCCCTGTATGGCCTTGGGCTAGTCATACCTCCCATCAATTTCGCATGAGCTCAAGCTATGAAGCAGACAATGCCAGCTCCTCCACCTCCCAGCTGCTGAACTTCAGATACATTTCTTGAAGCCTCGATTTCCTTAATGCGTATCTTGATATTTACTTCATAGAGCTGTTATGAGGAATTGATTGAATAAAGTGTGTGAAGTGCTGAGCTTAAGTCTGGCACATAATGGAGTGTCCAGTAGGTATTATCATTATTTACAAAATGGAAGGACAGGCAGCCACCTGTCAAGACTGTTGGGAAGATCCAATTGGATGACATTTGGGAATGTGTTGGTCAACTCTGCAGCACTCTATAAATGTTATAGATTAGAACAAACCTAGTAGGACACTCAGAGAAGTCCAAGAAAGAAGGAAGGAGGTTGTAATCGGAGAACATGGGACTTTTATAGATTATTTTTATAGAAAATTTATGGCCTGAACAGCATTTTTGTAGGTCTATTGATTTGAACTGTTGGCTTCCATTCTATCGGGGGATGTAAATTCCTGCAAAGAAAGCAACAACCAAGTCTGAAGGGAGATTATACAATTTGGTTTTCTCATTCTATTGAGGAAATTAATACCCCTTTCTTCTACAGAGCTCTTTGCACACTTGAAATTTTTTAGAAATTTTAAATGCTTTGCTTAATGCCTCCCTTTGCTTCTGGATGGTGTCATAAGAATAAAGGTTGTGGCTTTTTGATTCCCACTATACCCTCGGCTGGGCTTCCCTGGTGGCTCAGAGCCTGCAATGCAGGAGACCTAGGTTCGATCCTTAGATCGGGAAAGTTTGCTGAAGAAGGGAATGGCTACCCATTCCAGTATTCTTGCCTGGAGAATTCCATGGATAGAGGAGCCTGGTGGGCTACAGTCCATTGGGTCACAAAGACATGACTGAGCACAGCGCAGTGAATGACTGAAACTAAAGACCATAGATGTGTAATGTCCAAAACCCATGAAGTCCTTTGATGTTCAGCCATGGCTCAGGGTCCAGCACAGTGTCTGGTTCATTGTCTACACATGGTAATTGCTGACAAGCTCAGAGATGTCAAATAGCAAGGAAGTTGAGAGCATGGACTCTATGGAGAGGAAAAGCTGGGTCTTAATTTGATCTCTGTGGTTTACATACTCTGTGACCTTGGTCAAATTACTTTGGGATCTCTCTGATCCCCAGTTTCCTTACCTGTAAAATAAGACTAATAATGATAGAACCTATTTCATAGGGTTATTGCAGAGATGAATGAGCTAATTCACATTAAGTGCCTAAAACAATGTAACTAGTAACTTTTCTATATGACCAAGGTGAAGTCCATCAGAGGGAGTTCTGGAACTAGAATCCTGCCTAGATCTTGCTCTTTTTTCTTATTCCTCCAATATTCCTCAATCCCTCTGCCCAGACCCCTTTCTAAAACCATTCAATCTAATCAGACAAAAATAGCAACACAAAGTATTCCACGATTTACTTAGAGGTGCTGCCATCTCTCAAAGCACTAGTAGCAAGTTTCAGAAATTCATCTGAATGGTGATAAAGGGCTTATTATTGCTAATAACCTCCCAGAGTCTAAGGCACAGAGCTGAAGAGAGCATTTCATATTTTGCTCCAACAGTTGGACCTTAAGGGTTTGATGATCAGATGCAGGCATGGCTGGATTATGAAAATGACATGTTTAAAAATATTTCTAACTCATTCCTAAATGACTTTTAGCAAGTGAACTAACTGTTAGCCTCCTGGAAGATTAGATGTCAAGATAATTAGCTCTCTGCCACTTGGACTCTCTATTATTTTTCAAATCTCATTCTCCTTTCTTCCTTATGTCTCTTAGTTGACACAACTCATTATTACTTTATACCTGGGTTCTTCAATATTTTGTCACCACACCCATAAGCCGTCTCCTTTTCATGACTTATCACACCTAACACTCAATTCACACTCTTAACTTTGATGTTATATTTTATAATTCACTGTGTATCTAAGTATCATAGAAAACAAAGATCTAGTTTGACAAGTAAACCAGACATAGAAGCATTACCTATGATAACCCATCCTCCTAGCTCTCCTTGCTCTTTAAAAGCTCATGTGCCATGGAGGAAGTGAAATGCATTTTCTCATTTCATTTCATGACCAGAGGCCTGTGAATTTCTTCTTTCATTGTCTAATGTTGGAGTCTGTGAGATTTCCCATTTCATCATTCTATACGATCTGGACTTGGCCTTATGAAATTGGGGAATAACCATCTCTTTTGTATCATAAATGAAGTCAATGAAAAGCTAGGCTAAAAAAGAAAAAGATGGAATGGGGAATTATCCAAAGGAATCATACAGAAATTTTTGGCTGGAAAAACTTTGGAAGCTGCCTGTCCACCCACCTGCACCTTATTCTGCTCTGCACCAATCCAGCAGGTAAATTTTGACCCCTGTTTCAAAAGAATCTGTAGAATAACATGCCTCTGCCCTCCATTTAAGAAAATTCTTCATATACGCAGTTTAATACCTTTTGCCCTTCTAGTTCAGGCTCTTTCCTTTCTGTTATTAGGAAGAAGAGTTGGTTAGTCTCATGTCACTTAGAAACATAGATCTTCCTTGACTTATGATGGGGTTACATCTCAGTAAACCCATCATAAGTTGAAAATATTGTAAGTCAAAATGCATTTAATACACCTAACCTATAGAACATTGTAGCTGAGCCTGTTGCTGCTGCTGCTAAGTCGCTTCAGTCGTGTCTGACTCTGTGCGACCCCATAGACGGCAGCCCACCAGGCCCCCCCATCCCCGGGATTCTCCAGGCAAGAACACTGGAGTGGGTTGCCGTTTCCTTCTCCAATGCATGAAAATGAAAAGCGAAAGTGAAGTTGCTCAGTCGTGTCCGACTCTTAGCAACCCCATGGACTACAGCCTACCAGGCTCCTCCGTCCATAGGGTTTTCCAGGCAAGAGTACTGCAGTGGGGTGCCATTGTAGCTGAGCCTAGTCCACCTTAAATGTGCCTGTGGTTGAGCAAAATCATCTAACACAAAGCCTATTTTGTAATTATAATTGTGTTGAATATTTAATGTAATTTATTGATTAGTGTGCTGAAAGTGAAAAACTGAATGACATCCATGTTGAGAACAGCTGAAAAAATACCAGTTCTTCACTCTCATGGTTGCAGAGCTGACTGGGAGCTGCAGTGGCTGCCACTGCCCAGCATCACAAGGGAGTGTCCTGCCACATATCACTTGCTAGGGAGAAAGAGGAAAAATCAAAAATCTGAAGTGCAATTTCTACTGAATGGGTATCACTTTCAAACCATTGTAAAGTTGAAAAATTGTGAAGTTGAACCATCCAAAGCTGGGACATCTGTGTAGATATCCCTCAGGCAGAAAGGCGAGATCGCTTTACCGCCCGCACCCTTCCCTGCCCATGACCTTCTGAGTTTGCTTTCCCGCTTCCCTGCTGTTGCCACAAGTCGATTAATTGTGGAAATTCCAGGATTTCCTGAAAATAGTCTTGAACTGAATCAGTGTTTGAGGTAGAAGAAAAGAGGATGGGAAGTGTTTTCCTTCTTTCCTTTGCCAGAATCACAGCACCATTCCTTAGATGGTGACAACTTCTTCACTCACACTCACCTTCACAGCTCAGAAAAGGGACAAAATCAAAGGCTTATCCAACAGCCTTTAGTTTCATGCTTGGCTCCATCCCAAATCCAGCTCTTCTCAAACATCTAAGAAAAGGCCTGGTTCCTAAGAGTTTTCTAAGATTTATTCAGACCCAAGAATTTTTCCCTGGAGACCTAAAATGTGCAGGGAATTTCCTCTACCCGCACACCTACCTGCACTCTTATGCATAGGTCCTTAATTTTAATTTCTAATGCTAAGCACAACTTGTTAGGTAGTGACTTGCTGAGCTATTTCCAGTGCATCTATCTTAGTTTTTGCACCCCAGCGATCAACCTGTTGAAATCTAGGTGCTCTGGCATCACGTGTAATGAAAGGAGTGTGAGTTTTGGGGTCAGATAGATCTTGGTCTAATGCTCCACTCTTTCATTTCTGTAGAAGGGCTTTGGTCAAGTAGCTCAACCTTTGAGCTTCAGGTCTTTTGTGTGTAAAATGGAGCTAATATCAACTTCAGAGTTTGATATGAGGATTAAAAAAGAGTTAATACAGGTTGGAAGTTTAGGGTTGGAAGATGCAAACTATTATATATTGTGTGTGCTGGTCACTTAGCCGTGTCCGACTCTTTGCAACCCCATGGACTGTACCCCCATCAGGCTCCTCTGTCCGTGGAATTCTCCAGGCAAGAATACTGGAGTGAGTTGCCATTTCCTTCTCCAGGGGACCTTCCTGACCCAGGGATCAAACCCTGGTCTTCTGCATTGCAGGCAGATTCTCTACCATCTGAGCTAGCAGGGAAGCTCTAGTTGGTTCAGGTTTTTCATAAGATCATACAGAAAAACCAGAATGAACATTCTGGTCAACTCAATATACAGAATAGATAAATAACAAAGTCCTACTGTATAGCACTTCTATATTGGGCTTCCCTGATAGCTCAGATGGTAAAGAATCTGTCTGCAATGCAGAAGACCAAGGTTCAACCCCAAGGTCAGGAAGATCCCCTGGAAAAGGGAATGGCAACCCACCCCAGTATTCTTGCCTGGAGAATTCCATGGACAGAGGAGCCTGGCAGGCTACTGTCTATGGGGTCACAAAGCGTTGGAGATGACTGAGCAACTAGCACACATACCCACACTGTATAGCACAGGGAATTATACAATGTCTTGTGATAAATCATAATGGAAAAGAATATGAAAAAGAATGTATAACTAAGTTACTTTACTGTACAGCAGAAATTAACACAACATTGTAAATCAGCTATACTTCAATTTTTTAAAAATTTATAAAAAGAATGAAAGAAAGAAACCAGCACAGTGCCCAGCATAAGCTAACTTTTTCAAAGCCATTTCTCTCCTCCACCAGTTGTAGGGACAGAGCTGTGTCCAACAAGTGAGCATTCATCAGCTTCGTCACTGAAACTGAGCTGCCTTAACAGCACCCCTCAGTGGAACTGTTAATATTAGAGACAGTGAGTATAATTATAAGGGTCTTTATTGTGCACTTATGTTATGCCCAGTATCATGCTGTGATCTGAGAACAGAAAGGCAGGACTCATAGTCCCATCTCATGGGTCCTACAACATAGAAGCGGCAGTAGCTCATGTGAGGCCCTTTCATGAACATCTCAGCCTGGAGTCCTATCCTTACTCAGTCCCTGTCAGGACTAAGACTTTAGAAGGCCTAAGAACTAAGAAGACTATGGTGCAACTGCCCCAGTATATAATTAAAATATAATTAAAAATAAAAATAATACTAAACCATAATTAAGTGTAAAGAAGTAGAACAGCATTCTGATATTTTTCCTACTGTGATGACAGTCCTAGTACTTCTTTTGAAATGTCAATTTTCACTTTTTTTTTTATAGAAAAGATTGTTTTAGGATGCCCTCATTTTGTAGGTAACTCGTATGCTGGTAGCACAGCAACACAGGGCCCCAAGGCTCTCCCAGTGTTCAGAGACTACATCAGAAGGCAGGCCAAGAGCAGAGAAGTCAGGGGTCTCAATAATTCACAAACTACTTGACAGATCTCACAAAGAATGGAAAAGTGACAGGATATTTTGAGACAAGAGCGAATTAACGTTTTAAAAAAGTAAAGTGAAACCCTTTCCAAACATATGGGTGAACTGGGATGGACTTTTCACAAATGGGACTATAAAAAGGTCATATTTAGATAAGCAAGTTGTAGAGTCAATTACATATTATGTTTTAAGAGATGACCTCACCACTGAACTGCACCATCTGGGTCTGTTACAATAGAGACAAATTGCCGGGAACAATAGTGACATGAGGCATTCAGGATGCAAAGGCACTGTTTCTTAGTTTTTTTTCCTGTCTTTAATGGAAGACGCTATCTCTGAAGGACACAGTCCCTCTCCAAGGCAAGGTTTGCAGTAACCTAGTGAGGCTTATCTGGAGTTCTCGCTGACAACACTCACATTTGGAGCCACTCATCTTTACACCACAAATCAGAGAAGCACCAAGGAAGGCTCAGAAACCCTAACAGGGAACTTTCTCAAGCAGAGATGAAAACAATTTACATAGCCACTGTAAATAGTTAATAAAATCCATTTTACAGCCCATCTACTTAGATTTCCATTACATCCTGTTCTGTTTCAAACATGCATTTTTCTTTTGGATTGTTAGGCAATAAAGAGTCAAGCCATTTATCAAGCAGTGTCTTAGGACTCCTTTCAAATGTTTTACCATTTTCAGGATATACCGTGGCTTCTATAATTAATCTCCTGGTAGAAAGCTGTTTCAGAAAGACTCTAGTCCAACGGAGAGAAAAGTAGTCTCTTCTTGGGAGTTTCTTTGATTCTTATAAGTAGAAATGTTCAGAAACAGATGCTGGTGATATTATCATGTATTGCAAATTGTCCATTTGAGACAGATAGAAAAAAAAAAAAACACCAGTGGAGTATGGTCTCCTCCCAAAACTGTCCTGTGACAGAGCTGATGTTCCACAGGCTCCACAGTCAACTCAGTGTGAGGCTAAGATGAGGTTATCCTTCAGAGTAAGGCTGGGTTTCCACAGTTCTCACACCTGATGGAAACATAAGTCATGTGAGGGGTCCCCCTCACCTCACACACCTGCTTGCCTTCAGTACTACCAGCTACCACTTGGCATTTTCCATGTCTCAGGACTTGTTCTTATTGTATACATGTGTGCTCACTTCATCCTCACAGCAGCTCTGAGAAAGGTACCATATGACACCCAATTTTCAGATTAGAACATTGATGCCAGGGCCAACTCCTGAGGCCAAGAGCCAAACCCAGGCAGCCTGCCTGAGTCTAGCCTCTGCAGCAGTGGGTGCCCATTTTTAATTCTCACCACCTCCTTTGTGCTGGCACACAGTAAGACCGTTCAGCCATCTCACTCCACAGATGGAGACAGAGGCATACAGTTGCCAAGTGGCTTGCCAAAAGTCAAGTACAAGACAGAAGCTCAGGTTGCTTGACAGTCAGGCCAACTTTTGCTACTTTATATCCTTCTTCCTCTTCATGGAAAAAAATAAACAATCTCTGGGGCGGGCCACTAGGTTCACAGGGAAGCAGACTGAGCTACAGGAAGGGCTCCCTGGAGGAGAGGAGGGTGCGAGGCAGCAGGAAATGACAAGCTGCTCTCCATGGCCAGCCAGGGACGAGCACGTGGCCAGGCTCCCACCGGGTGGCCCACAGTCACTCATCTGCAGAGATG
This sequence comes from Ovis canadensis, assembly GCF_042477335.2. Taxonomy (NCBI): domain Eukaryota; kingdom Metazoa; phylum Chordata; class Mammalia; order Artiodactyla; family Bovidae; genus Ovis; species Ovis canadensis. The sequence continues at coordinate 86,328,048 of NC_091250.1, forward strand.
TCAGTGCCCGGCACCTGGGGACTGCAGGCCACCTACCATCAGGTCCTTGATAAACTGGAGCTCCTGGTTCCTGAGAAATCAAGGCTGATGTGCAACTCCCGGGAGGTCCTGGAAGAGTATTTTTCTGGGCTTCAATTAGTGAAAGAGCATAGGCGTGTGCTGGGCTGGTTGACATGGCCAGACCTGCAGAAAAACTCAGTCCAATCTTCTGTTTTGATGACTGCAGGTTTATTTGGGTTTGACTACAGGGTTTACACAATTATAATTATTTCCCCAAACTGGAGTCTGTTTGCTGCTGAATTCTTTATCATGACAGCAAGAACCTCTCACCTCTTTCGTATTTGGAGATATAACCAAGAAAGCTAAAAGCTAAAGCAAACAAATGAGTTCCTGACCATATAAATCCCTAACAATCTAGATGTGGACATAACCATTGAGACCTATTAACAGTTTGATTTATTATTTCAGTTATTGATGAGGTGATGCTAACTGTGCTAATATTTGTAAAGCATGATGCTCTAACTGTAATTGGGAGATGGCACTTGATTCAACAGGGGGAAGAAAAAAAGTAAGTTTTAATAATAAACAAATAAGTAAGTAAAACCAACAAAACCAAAGCTGTGGTTTTACTTCTTTCTATGACATTCCCTCTTGGGGTCTCAGGAAAGGGCAGAAGACCTTGTTGGTCTCCAACACTGAGCAGAGCAAACGCCCCTCTGGGCCCAGGTTCTGTCCAAAGCAGCTGTGGCTCTCCTCCTCAAAGGCAGAGAGACCTGGTTTGATTGGCCTCCCAACCCGAACTGAAGGTTTTGAAAGGACTTCTCGTCCTCAGGCATATTAACAATAAATATTAGGACGTGCTCTCAACCGTAGGGTGCACAAAGGATCGAGAAAACAACTTGGAAAACCAGAGAGTCTGGATGATCTCCAGGAGAAAGCTCTGGTCTCCTCTAAGAAACTTGATGGGATGATCATCTTTACTTCTTCATGTCAAGTCTCCATTTTTGTTTGTTTCATTTTGGCCTTTTTTTAAATTTAATTTTTATTTTATATGGGGTATAGTTGATTTGTAATATTGTAAGTTTTTGTTGCACAGCAAAGCGGTTCAGTTATGTGTATACATATATCCATTCCTTTTCAGATTCTTTTCGATATAGGTTATTACAAAATATTGGGTTGATTCCCTGTGCTATACGTAAGTCCTTGTTGATTATCTACTTTACATATAGTAGGGCATACATATGTGTGTGCTAAGTTACTTCAGTCGTGTCTGACTTTTTGCGATTCTATGGACTGTAGCCCACCAGGCTCCTCTGTCCATGGGATTCTCCAGACAAGAATACTGGAGTGGGTTGCCCTGCCCTCCTCCAGGGGATCTTCCTGATCCTGGGATCGAATCCTCATCTTGTGCGACTCTTGCATTGTAGGCAGATTCTTTACCTTTGAGCCACCGGGAAAGCCCATATAGTAGTGTGTATATGTTAGTCCCAGACTCCTATTTTATCCCTCCCCTCCTCATTTTGGCTTTTAAACACAGTTATACTGAGGACTCAGGTGGCCTTTGTGGGCCAGTCTGACCCCTGTCAGAAGACATTTAGGCATCATTTCGTCTGCATGACACCCTGATGATGTGCTTACCATAGTGTTTTCTTCCCACATGAGGGAAAGCTTGGTTGTACTGAAATCACAGCCATGCAGTGCACAGGTAGATTCAGCCTCTAACAACATCACTTGATGAAACAGGCAATCATCACACATGGAAAATCTCAAGTCACATGAATGCCATCTGTATTTATCAGAGTGCAGGAAACAGGAAGAGAGTGTTCATGCCAAATGGGTATTTAGGGGAGTTTAATAAAAGGAGCATTTTACAAAAGTGGGGGCAGGGTAAGCTAGGGGTCGGGGTTAAGAGGTACAAACTACTATGTATAAAATAAGCTATGAGGATATATTGGACAGCACAGGGAATATAGCCAATATTTTATAGTAACTGCAAGTGGAGCATAATCTATAAAAATTTTGAATCACCGTGTGCTACACCTGAAAATAATATAATATCATAAATCAAAAATACTGCAATTTAGAAAGTCATAAACTTTCAAAATATACGGGAAAATGTGAACAATGGCAGGTTAAGTGAAGAAGCAGGATATAAAATTATTCATATGTCATATTTATGACTATTAAAAATGTTGACTATTAACAGGGAGTTAACAAAAATTATGAGTTGTGTTTAGGTTATGAGTATTTTTCTTTCTTTGCTAAACTTGTAATGGTGTTATCAAATTTTTACTGCTAATATAAATAAAAGACTTTTTAAAGACAAAAAAACAGAGATGAGGACAGAGTTTAGGGAGACAACACAAGAGATGGTGCAATATCCCAAGGCTAGCACACACAGGGAGCCATCACCCCTGGATATAAAGAGAACGGTTTATGGGAATCAGAGAGAGAGCTGTTTGGGGAGGGCCACGTGACAGGAGCTGTGGCTTCTTTGAGGGACACAGAAAACCACAGTGAACCCACACACAGAGGGAGACGGGACACTAGTTACTCCAGCTGCAGCTCTCCTGCCCATTGTCCAAACTGTACCCCAGGAAAAGGCAGCCTACAGATGAGGTCCATGGGGCAGGACGTGCCAGGCCTGTGCAGGGAGGAGGGCAGAGGGAAGACCCCCGGCTCACCATTTCATTAAGTTTCTGAGGTACAATAACATCAGCGTGCCCTCCTGCTGTGACATGAGTAGCTTAATAAAGAAGTAATTAGGAAAAAAATCCTCTGCATACATGGAATTAGGTGGCTAATTTTATGCCGATGGCAAAAATCAGTGTTGTAGATTCCTCATTGTGTTTTATGAGTCAGAACTGGGTGGTACACTGAAGAGCCTTAGGAATATGAGCCTTGAAATAGGACCTCTGATACCTGGCAAAGTAGAGCCAGTGGAAATCCACTCCCGCCACGATGACGGTCACAATTAAACAGGAACGTGGGTTTAAGAAAGGGGGTCATTGGGAGTTGAAATTATTGACATAAAATCTCTTGAGGTACGCAATGCACTGAGAGGCACATGTTTGAATGTAGTTAATAGAGCCTGGCTGTGGTCTGTCCCACATTGTTTTGTCTGGTTTCCTTTAGCAGTTCAGGCAGAAGACCAACCAGAAGGAGGGAAGATGGGGACATGCAGAGAGGCATCCGGAGCTCTTTGCTGTTGTTTTAGCTGCTCAGTCCTGTCTGACGCTTTGTAACCCCATGGACTGTAGCCCACCAGGCTCCTCTGTCCATGGGATTTCCCAGGCAAGAATACTGGAGTGGGTTGCCATTTCCTTCTCCAGGGAATCTTCCCGACCCAGGCATCGAACCCAGGTCTGCTGTATTGGCAGGTGGACTCTTTATCGCTGAGCCACCAGGGAAGCCCCAGGGCACTTTAGTGATTTTCTAAAGTCACAAAAGTCAATTTGTGATTTTCTTTTTTTTTTTTTCTGTCATGCTGCATGGCATGTGGGAAACTTAGTTCCCCTGTCAGGGATGGAACCCACACCCCCTGCATTGGAAGCAGGGAGTCATAACCGCTGGATGGGCAGGGAAGTCCCCCAAAGTCAGTTAGGACATCCAGGGTTATCCTAATGAACCTAGTGAACCTAGCTCCCAATCTCTTGGTTGGAGCCTCTTTTCTCTGAGGGAGGCCACTGGTGTTTGGATAAACAGCATGATGTGGTGTTACAAGCAAAGACTTTAGAGTATAGTTATTAGCTGGGTCATTTTGAGCAAGTCAAATAACCTATAGAAGCCTGAGTTTTTGCTCAATGAAATGGGGAAAATACCTCTTTCTTCTAGGGTTGTTTCATGAATTAAATGAGATCGTGTATTAAAAATGCTTGAAAGAGTACCTAGCACATAATTGGTGTTCAATAAATATTTTAATGGCAAATATATGTCTAGAGACGTTCATACATATAAACACATATTTGCCCATCTATTTATAACTAGAACTATTTGGCCTTCATAAGGGATGGGAGTGATCATGCTGGTCACTGGGGCCCTTTGGCCATGAGAATACAGTGTGACAAGAGGCTCTTCATTTTTCTTCCTCTTTCTAGCAACCCTTCTCCCAAAACATGCATACTTAAGTTAGCTCTCTCCTTTTAGCTATGTGCCCAAATTCTTCCTGAACCTATATCCTGATGCACAGACATCCATGTATGAACCTTAGAGATTTGTCTCTTTTAAAAATTCTGATTGATAATTACTATACACTTGTTAATTTAATTATAAGTTTATCAATATTTAGGATATCATAACAAAGTCTTAGATGCTCCCTCTCTTCCACTCTTTTCTCTCATCTCACAAATTGCTTTACGGTGAAAGAGATGGTTTTTCCAAAGGTCTGGTATGACTTGGGAGCAGAGGTCAGAAAATTGTTTGTTACACTTTAATTTGACCAGAATGGAACTAAAGATTTCAATTTAGTAGATATATTGGTTTGTTTCACTTACTACTGACTCCAGAATGTACCTGATGGTTTTAAAATGTTATGTGTTTTTAATATTTTTAAGGGATTTAAAAAATGCATTGCCTTAGGTGGTTAAAGCCAATGCAAAATTCTACCAGCTCCTTAGAAATTTCATTCTTGGGCCCATATCCTTGAAAGGTATTGACCCCTACAAATAGCTAATACTGTAAAAGTTGACAGGCCATTTTAACCTCCTAATTATATTCTACACATCATGCATTTGACCTTACAGAGACAACTTGATGGGTTTCTGCCATATTAATTATTCCTCACTGTTTTGCAGTGATCCTGTAACAATCCAAACCTAGTGGATGAATGCAGGACTGTTTCTAGGCTCCAGGGAAGAAGCTGGAATGGTGATTTAAAAACATCCAATGTAATTTTCCTCTACCAACCTTATTTTCTTTCCTGAAACTGTGAAAAAAGACCTCTGAGGTGATTTTGCATTTGTTGTCTTCTGTAAGTTCTTGCAAATTTTTAACACTTTCTAAAACGTCTTTGAAATTATGAGGCATCTTATTTTGAATACCCTCCTTCAATTTTTATGCATCTTAAAATCAAAACATTTATTACTAGGCAATATTACTTTAAAACATGAGGCTTTTTCTTTTCATTTTCATTTTATTTTTTACTATGGATGCTTTCATCAGCCACGGTATTTTTTAGTATATAATTTTTAAAGGTTACACTCCATTTACAGTTATTGCAAAATATTGGCTGTATTTCCTGTGTTGTACAGTATATCCTTGTAGCCTACTGTACATGCAATAGTTTGTAACTCTCAATGTCCCGACCCTGGATTGCACCCCATCTCCCCAATGGCAATCATTAGTTTGTTCTATGTATCTGTGAATCTGCTTCTTTTTTGTTATACTCACTAGTTTGTTGTATTTTCTAGATTCTCTGAGTCTCTGTCTCAAGTGTTTAATGGGACACTTAAGAGACCTAATGTGCAAAGTTTCATTTAATTTTCCACCCCTAACATTCCTTGTCTGAGGCTGAGTTTGTCTTCCTAATGAACTAGACAATAGTCGGGGTTGCTGAACAGTCTTCTTCCCTCCTTGTTTGTTACACCAAGTGCAGTTGACATGGCCCCTCTTCTCCTTCGTTTGGAGCAGGACTTCACCTGAGTGGGTCATTTTCCTCTCCCTGCACCAAGTCATCTCAGAATAAGACCTGAACATTGCCAATGGCTGCATTTGGAAGGCTGATTGTCAGCCTGTTCTCACAGGCCCTGTGAGTGTATTAAATGGAAGCCCCCTGTGCAAAACTGGATTCTAGAATCCAATTTTTTCCTGTTCCCTGTCTCCCTTTATTACTTAGGTCTTTTGATTCAACAACTCTCTCTAGCCATATTTTCTTTAATGGAAAAATGTGATTGAATAGGAACTGAATAATTTGAATGGAGTCTCAAGTCTCCCATCTATATCCCTGTGTCTATTTATGCATGTGCGTCTCCAGTAGGTGCTTTGTGCCAGGCACTGTGTAAAGCAATTTACACTTAATCTACACAGCAATCTTACGAGACAGATACTAGGATGGAGATGATGTTGATGAGAGAGCGCTTAGAGGGCTTAAATGTTTCAGTGAATTAGGCTTAAATAATTTACCCAAGTTAGTACTAATGGACATGAAATTAAAACACAGCTTTACCTGACTCTAGAGTGTGTGCTTTTAACCACTATACCATACTGAAAATGTAAAAACTTAAGGACTTAGATTTTTGGTGCCTGTCCTGAGTTCCTTTAGAAGCAATGATTGGGAGTCTGGATTCTGGAGCCTAGTTTGAAATCTGTCTCCTTTATTTATTAGTTGTGTGACATTGGACAAGTTACTTTACATGAGTCCCCTATGCATGAACCTACAAGTTGCAAACCTTCAAAGATGTGAGCATGCCTTTGTATGTCAGCTGTTATACTGTACTACTGTACTTTTCAAGGTACTGTACTGTAAGATCAAAAATATTTTCTTTGTTTTTTGTGTTTTTTTAAAACATATTATTTGTGTGAAAAGTTATTGTTGTTCAGTCACTAAGTCATGTCTAACTCTTTGCGACCCCATGGACTGTAGCTGCCGGGCTTCCCTGTCCTTCACTATCTCCAGAGTTTGCTCAAACTCATGTCCATTAAGTCCGTGATGAGATCCAACCATCTCGTCCTCTGTCGCCCCCTTCTCCTTCTGTCCTCAGTCTTTCCCAGCATCAGGGTCTTTTCAATGAGTCAGCTAATAGCATCAGGTGGCCAAATTATAGGAGCTTCAGCTTCAACATAAGTCCTTCCAATGAATATTCAGGGTTGAAAAATATTATAAACCTATTAGAGCACCGTATTATATAGCCAAATGTGTTAGTTGAGTACCTAGGCTAACTCTGTTGGACTTTACAAACAAATTGGACTTATGAATGCACTCTCAGAATGGGACTCGTATGTATGACGAGAACTTACTGTACTGTGCTTTGGTTTCCTCATCTATGAAATGGGGAGAAAAATATCGCCAATAAATTTCCTCAGGCCACATGAAGGATTGGTGGTGGTGCTTTAGTTGCTAAATTGTGTCCAACTCTTTGCAACTCAGTGGACTGTAGCCTGCCAGGCTCCTTTGTTCATGGGATTCCCCAGGCAAGAATACCAGAGTGGGTTGCCGTTTCCTTCTCTAGGGGCTTTTCCTGACCCAGGGATCAACTTAGGTTTATGTATTAATAAAATATTTAGCTTAGGCCTGAAACATAGTAGGTGCTCTTTAGAATAAAAAATAATTAAAATAGTTCAATAAATGTTAACAAATATTATTATTATTGCCTTGCTGCCGCTACTGCTGCTAAGTCACTTCAGTCGTGTCCGACTCTGCAACCCCATAGACAGCAGCCCACCAGGCTCCCCCATCCCTGGGATTCTCCAGGCAAGAATACTGGAGTGGGTTGCCATTTCCTTCTCCAATGCATGAAAGTGAAATGTCAAAGTGAAGACGCTTAGTCATGTCCGATTCTTCGAGACCCCATGGACTGCAGCCTACCAGGCTTCTCCGTCCATGGGATTTTCCAGGCAAGAGTACTGGAGTGGGGTGCCATTGCCTTCTCCAATTATTATTGCCTTATTTGCCCCCAAATAGAGCTGATGTAGTGTCTAAGTGATTGCTGTAAGGATTCTTGTTGAGTCCTTGAAAGTCTGAAGTTCTCTAGTTGTATATTGTTGATAAAATCCACTTCTTATTTCTCAGCCTAGAACACAATGGTAGAAGGCTTGGGGAATCCTGCTTGGTATTGAAATGACAATGATAAGTCTTGTCCTTCATCCCCTGCAAAAACTGTGTTGTTAAGCAGATAAAGCCAGGAGAGCTAACTAAGAAATTTGGTTTTCTATCAACCTGCACTGCAGGCTTATCAACATTTGGGAAATTAACATATCTAAAGTTCAAGCTCGTTATCCCGTCTACAAAGAGTAGGGTAACATATCTATGCAACCTAATTTCAGAGAAAGATTAGGAAGCAGAAAAAGAAGTTAAAAAATGAAAGGAGAATAATAGCTTTTTATCACCAATGGACTCTCCTCTGTGGAGCAGTAAATAGATAGGACCAAGCCAGACAGATAGTTAATAGGGAATGACTAAACTGGGTATCTGGTAATCAGCAGGATACTCACTATTGGCAAGGAGTTGCCCTTGACATCATGCAAAGATAAAGAACAAAGTCCTACCTTAAAGGAGATGTGATTTACTTAGTGAGCAAGATATAAAACAATAACTAGTAATAGAGAAGTTTACATACTGGGTGAGCGGTGCAATCCAAAAGCCTAGAGGGCAAACTTCCCCATTTATAAACATCTGCTGCACCATTTAATTATTATTATTTTTTTTTTAGTTTTTTATTTTTTAAATTTTAATATCTTTAATTCTTACATGCGTTCCCAAACATGAACCCCCCTCCCACCTCCCTCCCCATAACATCTCTCTGGGTCATCCCCATGCACCAGCCCCAAGCATGCTGCATCCTGCGTCAGACAGGATAATTATATGCATTATATTACAGGACTTGGTTGGGCTAATTTTCTCTCAATCTTCAGCAGTGTGTAAATATTTAAGTAGAATTAATAAGATTTAACCTAAACTCATTTTTTTTAAATGTATTTATTTTTTATTGAAAGATAATTGCTTTACAGAATTTTGTTGTTTTCTGTCAAACCTCAACATGATTCAGCCATAGGTATACATTTATCCCCTCCCTTTTAAACTTCCCTCCCATCTCCCTCCCCACTCCACCCCTCTAGGCTGATACAGAGCCCCTGTTTGAGTTTCCTGAGCCATACAGCAAATTCCCATTGGCTATCTATTTTATATCTGGCAATGTAAGTTTCCATGTTACTCTTTCCATCCATCTCACCCTCTCCTCCCCTCTCCCCTTGGCCATAAGTCTATTCTCTATGTCTGTTTCTCCACTGCTACCCTGTAAATAAATTCTTCAGTACCATTTTTTCCAGATTCCATATATATGCGTTAGAATACGATATTTATCTTTCTCTTTCTGACTTCCTTCACTCTGTATGATAGGTTCTAGGTTCATCCAACTCATTAGAACTGACTCAAAGGCATTCCTTTTTATGGCTGAGTAATATTCCACTGTGTGTATGTACCACACCTTCTTTATCCATTCATCTGTTGATGGACATCTAGGTTGCTTCTCTGTTCTAGCTATTGTAAATAGTGCTGCAATGAACAATGGGATACATGTGTTTTTTCAATTTTTGTTTCCTCCGGGTATATGCCTAGGAGTGGGATTGCTGGGTCATATGGTGGTTTTATTCCTAGTTTTTTAAGGACTCTCCATACCACCTTCCATAGTGGCTGTGTCAATTTACATTCCCACCAACAGTGCAAGAGCGTTCCCTTTTCTCCACACCCTGTCCAGCATTCATTGTTTGTAGACTTTTTGATGATGGCCATTCTGACTGGTGTGAGGTGATATACCATTGTAGCTTTGATTTGCATTTCTTTAATAATGAGTGATATTGAGCATCTTTTCATGTGTTTGTTAGCCATCTGTATGCCTTCTTTGAAGATTAACCTAAACTCATTTTTAAACATTAATTTTAACTTCTCTGGGAAGTGGGATCATAGACACCTCTGAGAACCTATCAGAAGCTCTGAAGCTTCTCCCCGGACTCTGCACAAATGCCTCCAAATCTACATATAATTGTAGAAGGTTAACAGATCCCCTAAAATTCATCCATGAAGGCCCAGCATGAACCTCGGTAACATAGACACTCAGTTATTCATAGTTTCCCAAATCTTACCAGATGTCAGTGAACTTTTTGTTAGCTTTGGCTGTTTTAAACAATTCTATAATCATGATTCTTGGAATTAAAATATCTTTATTTAAAAAACAAACAAAATATTTCAAAAACCTTCAAATTGATTCATCCTGGAATGTGAAGTAAAGTGGGCCTTAGAAAGCATCACTACAAACAAAGCTAGTGGAGGTGATGGAATTCCAGTTCAGCTGTTTCAAATCCTGAAAGATGATACTGTGAAAGTGCTGCACTCAATATGCCAGCAAATTTGGAAAACTCAGCAGCGGCCACAAGACCAGAAAAGGTCAGTTTTCATTCCAGTCCCAAAGAAAGGCAATGCCAAAGAATGCTCAAACTACCACACAATTGCACTCATCTCACATGCTAGTAAAGTAATGTTCAAAATTCTAGAAGCCAGGCTTCAGCAATACATGAACTGTGAACTTCCAGATGTTCAAGCTGGTTTTAGAAAAGGCAGAGGAACCAGCGATCAAATTGCCAACATCCGCTGGATCATAGAAAAAGCAAGAGAGTTCCAGAAAAACATTTCTTTCTGCTTTCTGGACTATGCCAAAGCTTTTGACTGTGTGGATCACAATAAACTGTGGAAAATTCTGAAAGAGATGGGAATACCAGACCACCTAACCTGCCTCTTGAGAAACCTGTATGCAGGTCAGGAAGCAACAGTTAGAACTGGACATGGAACAACAGACTGGCTCCAAATTGGGAAAGGAGTACATCAAGGCTGTATATTGTCCCCCTGCTTATTTAACTTATATGCAGAGTACATCATGAGAAATGCTGGACTGGAAGAAACACAAGCTGGAATCAAGATTGCTGGGAGAAATATCAATAACCTCAGATATGCAGATGACACCACCCTTATGGCAGAAAGTGAAGAGGAACTAAAAAGCCTCTTGATGAAAGTGAAAGAGGCGAGTGGAAAAGTTGGCTTAAAGCTAAACATTCAGAAAACGAAGATCATGGCATCTGGTCCCATCACTCCATGGGAAATAGATGGGGAAACAGTGGAAACAGTGTCAGACTTTATTTTTGGGGGCTCCAAAATCACTGCAGATGGTGATTGTAGCCATGAAATTAAAAGATGCTTACTCCTTGGAAGAAAAGTTATGACCAACCTAGATAGCATATCAAAAACAGAGACATTACTTTGCCTACTAAGGTCCATCTAGTCAAGGCCATGGTTTTTCCAGTGGTCATGTATGGATGTGAGAGTTGGACTGTGAAGAAGGCTGAGTGCCAAAGAATTGATGCTTTTGAACTGTGGTGTTGGAGAAGACTCTTGAGAGTCCCTTGGACTGCAAGGAGATCCAACCAGTCTATTCTGAAGGAGATCAGCCCTGGGATTTCTTTGGAAGGAATGATGCTAAAGCTGAAACTCCAGTACTTTGCCACCTCACGCGAAGAGTTGACTCAATGGAAAAGACTTTGATGCTGGGAGGGATTGGGGGCAGGAGGAGAAGGGGACAACAGAGGATGAGATGGCTGGATGGCACCACTGACTCAATGGATGCGAGTCTGAGTGAACTCCGAGAGTTGGTGATGGACAGTGAGGCCTGGCGTGCTGTGATTCATGGGGTCGCAAAGAGTTGGACATGACTGAGTGACTGAACTGAACTGAACTGAACTGAACTGAAGGCAGGAATTGCTATTTGTCCTCCAGTGTCTATCATAGGCTTCCTCCATAAAAATAAAATTTCTAACTGGGTGAAACAAAATGAAGACCACCTTGTCTATCCTCTCCAGGTGTTACCATGTCCCTAAGGTCTAGCCAGTGGCTATAGATGGGCGTGTTGTAAAGTCTGCTCTGAACCCTCTTCAGCAAACAACATAATCCTTTTCTTCCTTTTTATCCTTTCATCCATCCAGCTTCTTGGAACATGGATCTGATGACTGAAATATATTCTTGGGCTTTGAGACAAGGGACAACTCTGGATGTTGAAAGATCTGAAAGTTGGAAGGAGCCTGGATCTTCAAGGAGGAGAGAGGAAAGCCATCATAATGGTCTTGAATATTACCTTCTGAACTTTGAGGTAAGTAGTAATTAAACTGAACTGAACTGAGAAATTACACTACCCCATGTAAGTTGAAGCTGTTTTTTAATTTTTTAAAATTATTTCAGCTCAGTCGCTCAGTTGTGTCCGAATCTTTGAAGCTCCATGGACTGCAGCACGCCAGGCTTCTAGGTCCATCACCAACTCCCAGAGCTTGCTCAATTTCATGTCCATTGAGTTGGTGATGCCATCTGACCATCTCATTCTTGGTCGTCCCATTCTCCTTCTGCCTTCAATCTTTCTCATCATCAGGGTCTTTTCCAATGAGTCAGTTCTTTGAATCAGGTAGCCAAAGTATTGGAGTTTCGGCTTCAGCATCCATTCTTCCAATGAATATTCAGGACTGATTTTCTTTAGGATTGACTTGTTGGACCTCCTTGCAGTCCAAGGACTCTCAAGAGTCTTCTCCAACACCACAGTGCAAAAGCATCAATTCTTCAGTGCTTAGCCTTCTTCACAGTCCAACTCTCACATCCATACATGACCACTGGAAAAACCATAACATTGACTAGACAGACCTTGGTTGGCAAAGTAACATCTCTGCTTTTGAATATGCTATCTAGGTTTGTCATAACTTTTCTTCCAAGGGGTAAGCGTCTTTTAATTTTATGGCTACAATCACCATCTGCAGTGATTTTGGAGCCCCCCAAAACAAAGTCTGACACTGTTTCTACTGTTTCCCCATCTATTTCCCATGAAGTGATGGGACCAGATGCCATGATCTTTGTTTTCTGAATGTTGAGCATTAAGCCAACTTTTTCACTCTCCTTCTTCACTTTCATCAAGAGGCTTTTTAGTTCCTCTTCACTTTCTGCCATAAGGGTGGTGTCATCTGCATATCTGAGGTTATTGACATTTCTCCTGACAATCTTGATTCCAGCTTGTGCTTCTTCCAGTCCAGCGTTTCTCATGATGTACTCTGTATATAAGTTAAATAAGCAGGGGGACAATATACAGCCTTGATGTACTCCTTTCCCAATTTGGAACCAGTCTGTTGTTCCATGTCCAGTTCTAACTGTTGCTTCCTGACCTGCATACAGGTTTCTCAAGAGGCAGGTTAGGTGGTCTGGTATTCCCATTTCTTTCAGAATTTTCCACAGTTTATTGAGATCCACACAGTCAAAAGCTTTGGCATAGTCCAGAAAGCAGAAAGAGATGTTTTTCTGGAACTCTCTTGCTTTTTCTTTGACCCAGCAGATGTTGGCAATTTGATCGCTGGTTCCTCTGCCTTTTCTAAAACCAGCTTGAACATCTGGAAGTTCACAGTACTTTACTACACTACTTTATTACAGCATGTGAGATGAGTGCAATTGTGTGGTAGTTTGAGCATTCTTTGGCATTGCCTTTCTTTGAGATTGGAATGAAAATTGACCTTTTCTGGTCTTGTGGCCACTGCTGAGTTTTCCAAATTTGCTGGCATATTGAGTGCAGCACTTTCACAGTATCATCTTTCAGGATTTGAAATAGCTCAACTGGAATTCTATCACCTCCACTAGCTTTGTTTGTAGTGATGCTTTCTAAGGCCCACTTGACTTCACATTCCAGGATGTCTGGCTCTAGGTGAGTGATCACACCATCGTGATTATCTGGGTCATGAAGATCTTTTTGTACAGATCTTTGAAGATCTTTTTCTTCTGTGTATTCTTGGTACCTCTTCTTAATATCTTCTGCTTCTGTTAGTTCCATACCATTTCTGTCCTTTATCAAGCCCATCTTGGCATGAAATATTCCCCAGTTATCTCTAACTTTCTTGAAGAGATCTCTAGTCTTTCCCATTCTGTTGTTTTCCTCTATTTCTTTGCACTGATCACTGAGGAAGGCTTTTTTTTTTTTTATCTCTTCTTGCTATTCTTTGGAACTCTGCATTCAGATGCTTATATCTTTCCTTTTCTCCTTTGCTTTTCATTCTCTTCTTTTCACAGCTATTTGTAAGGCTTCCTCATACAGCCATTTTGCTTTTTTGTATTTCTTTTCCATGGGGATGGTCTTAATTCCTGTCTTCTGTACAATGTCATGTACGTCCATCCATAGTTCATCAGGCAGTCTGTCTATCAGATCTAGTGTCTTAAATCTATTTCTCACTTCCACTGTGTAATCATAAGGGATTTGATTTAGGTCATACCTGAATGGTCTAGCGGTTTTCTCTACTTTCTTCAATTTAAGTCTGAATTTGTCAATAAGGAGTTCATGATCTGAGCCACAGTCAGCTCCCGGTCTTATTTTTGCTGACTGTATAGAGCTTCTCCATCTTTGGCTGCAAAGAATATAATCATTCTGATTTCAGTGTTGACCATCTGGTGATGTCCATGTGTAGAGTCTTCTCTTGTGTTGTTGGAAGAGCGTGTTTGCTATGACCAGTACGTTTTCTTGGCAAAACTATTAGCTTCTGCCCTGCTTCATTCTGTACTCCAAGGCCAAATTTGCCTGTTACTCCAGGTGTTTCTTGACTTCCTACTTTTGCATTCCAGTCCCCTATAATGAAAAGGACATCTTTTTTGGGTGTTAGTTCTAAAAGGTCCAAGGAGCAGCAGCTGCATGGGTGCAGTAGGGCCAAGAGGAGTTACTCCACGTTCAAGGTCAGGAGAGGTGGCTATAAGGAGATACCCTTCGTCCATGGTAAGGAGCAGTGGCTGTGCTTTGCTGGAGCAGCCGTGAAGTGATACCCCATGTCCAAGGTAAGAGAAACCCAAGTAAGACAGTAGGTGTTGTAAGAGGGCATCAGAGAGCAGACACACTGAAACCATAATCACAGAAAACTAGCCAATCTGATCACACAGACCACAACCTTGTCTAACTCAATGAAACTAAGCCATGCCGTGTGGGGCCACGCAAGACAGGCTGGTCATGGTGGAGAGCTCTGACATAATGTGGTCCACTGGAGAAGGAAATGGCAAACCGCTTCAATATTCTTGCCTTGAGAACCCCATGAACAGTATGAAAAGGCAAAAAGATAGGACACTGAAAGATAAACTCCCCAGGTCGGTAGGTGCCCAATATGCTGCTGGAGATCAGTGGAGAAATAACTCCAGAAAGAATGAAGGGATAGAGCCAAAGCAAAAACAATACCCAGCTGTGGATGTGACTGGTGATAGAAGCAAGGTCCGATGCTGTAAAGAGCAATATTGCATAGGAACCTGGAATGTCAGGTCCATGAATCAAGGCAAATTGGAAATGGTCTAACAGGAGATGGCAAGAGTGAACGTCAACATTCTAGGAATCAGCGAACTAAAATGGACTGGAATGGGTGAATTTAATGCAGATGACCATTATATCTCCTACTGTGGGCAGGAATCCCTTAGAAGAAATGGAGTAGCCATCATGATCAACAAAAGAGTCCGAAATGCAGTACTTCGATGCAATCTCAGAAACGACAGAATGATCTCTGTTCGTTTCCAAGGCAAACCATTCAATATCACAGTAATCCAAGCCTATGCCCCAATCAATAACGCTGAAGAAGCTGAAGTTGAATGGTTCTATGAAGACCTACAAGACCTTTTAGAACATCCAAAAAAGATGTCTATTACTTGTAGGTAAACCTAATTCTAACTTAGAGATGCAATCCTCAGAACTTTAAAGCTGTTGTCATCTTGCCTCCTGACATCTTTGGATGCTAATGAGAAGAATTATCTGTCTTCTCTTTCTGTGAGCTTTCAAGACCACCTTTGTACGTTGTGCAGTTTCTCTTCAGTGTACACCGCTGCAGATTTGTTTCCATCTATCTTGTTATGCCGTTGGTGTTTCTGATCACCCATATCCTTTTATTCAGTCCTGAGAAGCTCTGTCTACACCTCTGCAAATACTGTGCCTCCATGTTTCCTCTAGCTCCTATTCAAAATTCGTTGGCACCTCCCAGTCAAGATTTCCTGCTTTACAACTACACTTTTAATCTTTTAAACATCTCTTCACTGGATGCCATTCTTTATCCTCTAAATATCTTTTTTGATGGTGAACAAACTGTTGTTTATTCCATCCTTTAAATTTTTCATTGCATTTCCCCCCCTGGAATTTCTTGTAGACAACATACAGTTAAATTTTGTTGTTTTTTTAAATCCATTCTGATAATCTCTATAATTAGTATATTTAGACCATTCACATTTAAAGGGATTATTGATACAGTTGGATTAATACCATCCATGTTTGTAACTTTTAAATTTATTGTATTGTTATTTGTTCTTTTCCTCCTCTTTTTGTGCCTTCTTTGGTGGATCCTCCTGAGACTAGATTCCCCAGGAGTTTCTCACTCTCATGCTAGTCCATAGCCTGTTTCCAGCAATTCACCAGAATTACTATTTGAATATTCCTACCAGGTTTATGGCTCCAGGATCTTCTGCTTGGGCTTTCCCAGTGGCCCAGTGTTAAAGAATCCACCTGAAATGCAAGAGATGCAGAGACACAGGTTTAATCCCTGGGTTGGAAATGATCCTCTGGAATAGGATCATTCCAGCATTCTTGCCTAGGAAAGTCCATGAACATAGAAGCCTGGCAGGCTACAGTCCATGGGATCAGACACGACTGAGCACACACGCGTCATATATCATCTGCTCCAGATAATCAGATCTCTGCTGAGACTCTCTGAATTCACCTCTCTAGTTCATGAAAAATTGTTTTGTTGACTTTCAATTTGTTCAGCTTCTTGTTGTAAGGACAAGAGCGATGACTTCCAAGCTCTGTACACGTCAGAACTGAAACAGGAAATCATTTGAGGGAAATCTATTAATCCATGTATCCTGTTTATTTTTATTATTGTCATTGTATTATTGTTGTTGTTCTTGTTATTTCTTCCTTTTGGTCTCATGACTTTTGGTTCTTTTTTATGGATGCCAGTGCTTCATTTCTTTTAAATATCTTTAAGTATGCTTACATAATCATTTTCAGACAGGTCCATTTGAACAATAGGCGTCCGTGAAAGAATAGTGAACTAAGTTTTAGGACTGAATTGATCTCTTGATTTTTATATTGTTAGCTAACTTCCTTAGATTTCTTTTTCCTTCTATGTTTTAGAATTTTGATTTATAGGTGCGTCTTGAGCAGAAGGGTTGTTTCTCTTTCTGTATTTTGTGGATGTCTCAATTAGACCTCTTGGGTTCTTGATTAAGAATTGTGCATTCTTTTGGGAACTCAGGGCACCTGTTCTCGGTGAGGCTGAAGACAGTATCTATCTACTCACCCACCCTAGCAGGCAGCAGCGATGAAGCTCCAGAATACTGGAGTGGGTTGCCATTTCTTACTCTAGCTGGCAGCAGGCAGTTTCATGTTGTTGACAGAGGTCTGCTTCCTCTCTTTTCCCTAAGTATGGAGTTATTCTAGTTCCATGTATATTTCAGCTCCATATATAATGCAGTTTGGGGAGAGCATACCTTCTGCTTTGCTTCCTGCTTTGCGCTTCTGATTCATGCAGAAGTTTACCTTGTTTTGAAATGAGGAATGTGTCTGCTCTGTTTTTCTCTCTTAAAATTTGATCTAACATTTGTTTGGAGTCGATCAGGGGCTAAGAGCATGAATTTACAATGCCCTCTGGCCCAGAAGACATGTTTCATGTGTCTTAGCAACAACTCTATGAAATACATGAAGTCAGGTTTTATGTACCCATTTTACAAGTACAAAGAGAGCATAACAGGTGCTTAGCAGCAGGGCTAGAATTGGCGAATAGGCTTCTCAATTCTGTCTCCAGCAGGTGATAGTCATAATTATATCACAGCTGCCACGTTCATAGCTCAGCCTCTAACATTTTTCTTGCTTACAACACTTGGATTCTAGGCTGTAATGGGGCAGTGCTAGGGTGGGTAGGCCAAATGTCCCATTTACAACTTAACCACAAGGTGTTTCAACTTAAGGACCTGCGGTTTCTGCCTGAAGATTTCTGAGCCATTGGCTGCGTGTCTTGCCATTCCTTCATTGAATCCATTCCTTTATGTTCTCTATGCAGAGACACCTATGAGGATTTCCTTTCCTTTTCCTCAATTGTTAATCACACAGAGCTCCTAATGACTTCAGATCCACTCCACTCAGGCGCTCCCTCTCCCTCTAACCTTATATCTTTGTCAGATTTCGTCACCTCGAGATTGGAGTCCCTGTGTATTCATGGGGGAGGGTGGGGAGAGGGCAGTATTTATGTTTATACTTTTCTTGATTTTTATGATTGTCATTACCCAAAGCTGTGTGAAATTGAGGGAAACACAGTTGGCCTGAACCCTGAAGCCATCTGTTCAACCTGCTCAAGATATTGGTGGTTGACTGTTTACTAAACAGACTACCCTGAGTGGCAGCCCAAAGGCTGAGGCTGGGGCTTCTGTTAATCGTTAAGCATTTAACAAACAGTTGGGGCTCTTGCTGGCTTTGCTATCACTGCTTTCACAAGCAACGTCCTGTACCCTGCCATCAGCCACAGAACAAGGGACGGGCTTGCTGTGTTTTGTTGTCCATGAGGATTTCTTGCAGGCTTGGGCCACCACACCCAAGCAGTGGTGGTCATGTCATTCTGCAGGAAATGTTACATGTATGCTTTTTTGTTGACTTTATCTTTGTCAACACACGTGGGTGTCTAACGTTGGCAAGGAAGCTGGGCTCTAGGGTGGAGTGAAGATTTCATGTTGTTGACAGTTTAATGCTTGGAGAGATATGTGCTTTGGTGAGGTCTGTCCCTTGAGACTTTTGTCCTTTCACTAATCCTTTGCATAAACACTGCCTTGAAAACTGTTTATGAGATATCTGCAAAGGCATGTGAAACTGTTGGTAAACAGTTGTGGTGAATATTTACTCATGGTCAGACTTCTGGGCCTGCTTTTTGATGGGATTTACTGTCTGGTGCAAATCTTTGTGAAGCTGCCAAAACAGGCTGAATCTCTCTGCCCATTTTCTTGATAGATTAGAGTTCATGATAGAAGTGCAATTTAGCCTTGGGAATAAAATGGATATGACAAACTTCTCCCCAAGTCTCTGTATTCTAAATAGCAATCTAGTAGTTGAAAGTATAAAAAAAGAGAAAAATGATCATGAAGTCACAGAATGCTGGACAGAGCCAAGGGCAGTCCATATTTTTGGTTAAAGAGAGAAATGGAAAATTTGGAGGCAAGTGAACCTCAGATCTAGCAGTGTGTGGAGCTGGTGTGGCTCTTAAGGACAGTTTGTGTTTTTTTCTTTCCAACTCTGTTTTTGGGGAGATGATGTTGAAGGCTTCAAACAGCTATGATCACAGCACTTACTACAGTGAAATCATCAAATGCTACCAGTCAGGGCTTTTCCCCAGAGACTCAACTGTTAAATGTTTACTAGTGCTTCACTGGATATGGAAGACTAGTTCTTAATTTCATTTCCAAGGAGGGAGAGAGGTTATATCACTTCACAAATAAGGACATGTCACAGTTGAAGACGTGTTCACAGAAAAGTAATAAAACTTTGACTCCTTGACATGCCTGAATCAAGACATAGCCTCTGAACTTAAACTCAGCCCTTCTCTTTGGGTAAAAACACATTATATGTGCAATGAAACCATTTTAGAGATCTGGGGTGGTGGTGGGGTGATGGTAGAGGAATACAATGTAAGCAATTGCCAGATCTTAGCCATTGTATTTTGCTTAGTTTTGTTGGTTTTGTTCTTTCATTTATTTATCTTACAATATTTATTGAGTACCTCCTGTATGCTGTGTTAGCTCTTAGATGAACAAAAGCAGTCATGGCACTACAGTCTAGTAGAAAAGACAGGTATTAATCAAATAGCCATACATAAGCATATAATTCCAACCTATAGAAGACTTTATGGGATTCCTAGATGGCTCAGTGGTAAAGACACAGGAGACCCAAGTTTGATCCCTGGGTCAGGAAGATCCACAGGAGGAGGAAATGGCAACCCGCTCCAATATTCTTGCCTGGAGAATTCCGTGGACAGCTGAACCTGGCAGGCTCCAGCCCATGGGGTCACAAAGAGTCGGACATGACTGAGCATGCACACAAGCAGTGTAGATGTTATAAAGGGAAAGTTGAGAATGCTAAGAAAGCATATACGTTGATGATTTGATCTACATTGATGATGGGTCAGTGAGGTCTCCATGAGAAAGTGCGGATTGAGCTGAGATCTGAAGGATTGGTTGAGTGGAAGTGAGTGATGAAGGAGGTTTAAGTAGAGAGAAAAAATATGTGGTAGCCTTGTATTGGGCTTCCCTTGTGGCTCAGCTGATAAAGAATCTGCCTCCAATGTGGGAGAGCTGGGTTTGATCCCTGGATTGGGAAGATACCCTGGAGAAGGGAAGGGCTACCCACTCCAGTATTCTGGCCTGGAGAATTCCATAAACTGTATAGTCTATGGGGTCGCAAAGAGTTGGACACAATTGAGCGACTTTCACTTCACTTCAGCCTTGTATTGGGTAGAATCATGTATACTTTTAAGAAAATTAAAGATGGGCTGTACAGCTATGGAGCAAGAGACAGGGGTAGAGACAGGCAATAAGTTGCGTTAATACATTTATATTAACCTAAGAGTAACTGGAAAAGACCCTGATGCTGGGAGGGATTGGGGGCAGGAGGAGAAGGGGACAATGGGGGATGAGATGGCTGGATGGCATCACCGACTCGATGGACATGAGTTTGAGTAGACTCCAGGAGTTGGTGATGGACAGGGAGGCCTGGCATGTTGCGATTCATGGGGTCGCAAAGAGTCGAACAAGACTGAGCGACTGAACTGACTGACTGACTGAAGAGTAACAGACAGCTATTGGATCAGATTTGTGCTTTCTTTAAAAAAGTTTGGCTACAACATGGAGAATTTATTAGAAGGAGAAGAAAGAAGATAAGAACACAAATTAGAGGCTATTATTAAATATTCCAGGTGAGAGATAATGGAATCCTGGACAAGGCTAAGGGAAGAAGTGATGAGATGTACGTAAGAGATGTTTTGGACAGAGAGCTAAAAAGACCTGATGATGTGTTAAACATAGGGGTAGCAAGACAGGAGGAGCTTGTCAAGAATGACCCCAAGATCTTGGCTTTGGAGATTGAATAGACAATTGCTCTGGTACAAAAACCAGGAGTTTGGATTTGGATATGTGGAGTACTTTTTCAACATGTATGATATAGGTCTCTAGTAGATCCTTTGGATAAGCAGATTTGGAGCAGCATGAAGAGGCCTAGCACATCTGCAGCTAGGTGGTAACTGAAGCCACAGTCATAATGGGTTTCCTTCAGAGGAGGAGTATAGAGGGAGAAGGGGAGACAGTCTATGCTGCACCTTGAGAAACGGAAACATGTAATGACTCAATAGAGGAGAATGAGCCTGCAAAGGAAGGAGAGAGGAAAAGCAAGAAAGATGAGACTGGGGGTGAGAGAGGGGATCTTGTTAGGGGAATGAATATGTTCTGAAATGGATTTATGGTGATGATTACATCACCTGGTAAAGTTACTAAAAAGCATTAAACTTAACACTCAATATAAATGATCTTTATGATATATAATATATACCTGCTGCTGCTGCTAAGTCGCTCCAGTCGTGTCCAACTGTGCCACCCCATAGATGGCAGCCCACCAGACTCCCCCGTCCCTGGGATTCTCCAGGCAAGAACACTGGAGTGGGTTGCTATTTCCTTCTCCAGTGCCTGAAAGTGAAAAGTGAAAGTGAAGTTGCTCAGTCGTGTCCGACTCTTTGTGACACCATGGACTGCAGCCTACCAGGCTCCTCCATCCATGGAGGACACAATCAG
Source organism: Ovis canadensis (assembly GCF_042477335.2). Lineage (NCBI taxonomy): Eukaryota > Metazoa > Chordata > Mammalia > Artiodactyla > Bovidae > Ovis > Ovis canadensis. The sequence goes on from NC_091250.1 coordinate 86,349,604, forward strand.
ATATATACCTGAATAAAACCATTAAACAACAAGAGAGTGTAGAATGGAAGAAAAGAAAGGAGGAGTCTTTCAAGAAGGAAGGTATGGTCATGTGTGCTCAATGTTGATAGGTTTAATAAGATAAAAACTGATGGCCACTAACAAATTGAGAACTTTAAACAGGCATGTAATGCAAAAACAATGGTCCAAATATTGGGTAATGTAATACTGTAAAAATACTGACCTATATTTTAAAATGATATCTTCAGAATTGGTGAGAAGATGCACATGACTTGGTCCCTTCTTGTTCTCAAATAAGCCTAAATAGAGGTACTTGTTATGCCCTCTGCATGATATGGCATCTAGGAAATGGATTCTGACAAGGCAATTCTATTATAATTGGAATATTTGTGGTAAGAATTATGTCCAATATGTGATTAAACAATATATCTGCTCTAGAAGTCTGAGACATTCAGAGAATACTATAAAACTTTTCTTAAATGATCTGACGGTTACAAAGGAGTTATGTGTCAAGTAAAATCATCTTCATAAACATACAATCAGTACCTCATCCAGCAAATGGCACAGAGTAGGTGTTCAGTAAATATTTGCTGTGACCCAAACTCAGAAGTTAGAAAAACGAGTCTTCTTGAGTCATTGGTTAGATCTATAATGCAAGTTACTATAGTAGCAAAACTCAGAAGAGCACAATATCATATCAAAAGAAAAGACCAAATTACCATATGTGGGTAATTTACATACTTCTCCATTTAGAAAGAGTTCACTAATTCTTCATTAGTTCGTACTCATTTTTCACCTGATTACCCAAATCAGTTTAAACTACTTAGCCAAACTACATATTTAAGTAAATCCTTCTTTTAACTCAGTTATCTCTTGGGATTTATTTTTGTAATATACATTGTCTTATTTCACTTATGATCTTTTGTTTGAGCCATTAATCTGAAAATGATATTTATTCCATTTTGGTTTTCTGTCCTAACCAGTAAATGCCTCTGCCTTCTAAATTAAGCCAGTCTAGAAAGCCAGTGCATTCAAGATAACATGCACCAGGGGCTTTTTTCAGCTGAGCTTCTTAATGTAGGTGGCTGTGGAAGGCTGTTGACATGTGATTGCCAATTCAAACTGTTAATGAAACACTTCAACTGAATTTAAATAACTTTTCTAAATTGGTTTTTAGGAAATGCTTAACTCAGGTCATTTGACATTTACTTGATTTCCTGAACTCATAATAGCAACTTAGTGTTATTCTCTGAAACAGGATATCAGGGAGCAGAACCACAATTGATGGAGATGTTTCTGAAGGAGGAACTCAGTGAGGACCGAGATGACCCAGAAATGACCAGTTTTTGACAGAATTTTAGATAAGAATCCATCTGTGTGGAGTGATTGTGGCATTCTGTTAGATCTGACTTCTTTAATATGCCCACCCTACAAATGCTTCTGTTTCTGGTAGTTGGAACTCATAATGTTAGAATAATCTACAGTATCAGAGAAGTATTTGGGCTATGCAGCAATCATGGAAAATTAGGACCTTTGCTCCTCCTGCTATTGACCAAAACCCTCCATTGAGCAGCACTAGAGAAATTTGGTAGCTCTGTCATGGGTTCATAATCTTCTGTTCTTACAAGTCAAGTTGCCTGTTTACCAGGAGTCCACTGTCTATTCACTTGTCATGGCCATTATGTAATTAATTTATATATATAAATAATCACACAACCAAATGCCATATCAAAGAGAAAACAATATTTCTATGAAAACTAGTTTGATTGCTTTGGAAGGCTTACTAAGATGTGTTGCCCTAAAATGCTTTTTGATTAGGTGTGAACAAGGCAATTGTAAAGATTGAGTGGGAGAATATTATAAAATATAACTTCTATTTAAGGTTGTTTTATAAGTCTTTTTAAATTCTCACTTCACTTAAAAAATCAAAACTGGAAAGAGGGTACAATGCAATATGAATCCTTTTACATAAGGAATTTAACATGGAACACTAATCAAAAGACAAGGTCTAGGGCTAAAATCCAAAGGTTAATGAAGTAACCATTTATATGTTTTAGATTCAGATAAAATACTTAAGGCATGTAAAAATTTTCCGTAACTATTCACTTTTGCCAATGTTTTTGATGGATCAATTAATATAGGGTAGGAGGACTTCAACTGTTCTTGTGATTTTCCCAAGGCACTATTTCCTTTAAAACATCCACCCTCACTTGTCACATGTATTTCCCCATAGTCCTTTCTCTCTCTCTCTCTCTGTTTTACTTAACTCTTATTTATCTTTCAAGTCCTAAGACTCTAACTCCAGCTCCAACAGTAACTTTTAAGAGGAACCTTTCCTATCTCTTTTTTTTCTTATTTAAAATTTTATTTTACTGCTATATTTGTAAAATTTTATTTCAACCTATAGTACTGTTGTCAGTTTGAATTGCTAACATAAATCTATTCCATCCAAAAGAGAAATATAAAGTGGTTCTTAGCAGTGCAAGCACAGTTGGAATGGTCTGTTCAAAGGTTAGAGTCTGTAGAAAATGTAAATGCGATAAAGTCACAAACAAGATGTTCTTATTTTTCAGACCATAGGAGATTTTCAAATCACTTTGATTTTTATAATAAAACTCACCAGATGCCTTTTGGCATATTATTCTCATCTCATCATCTCTATACTGAGTCTGTCACTTTAGGACTATACTTAAGGCAGAGTTTGTATTGTATTCTATTAGCTTATTTAACATACTTTGTTATCTTTGGATCCCTCTGGGATCAGTCTCCACAGGTTGTTCTTTTCTCCTGAGAGTGCTTCACATTTTCCTATTTCTTCATATGTCAAGTAATTTTGTTGGATCAAACATATCCCTGACATTGTGAATACTGTATTGTGGTGACTCTGGATTATGCTATATTCCTCTAAAGTGTGTTTACTTTGTTTTAGCAGATATTTTAATTAATTGGATTCAACATGCATTAAAGTAGATACTTTAATACTGAGATTTGGGTAGCAACCAAAGTTCAGTTCATTCATCCTTAGCTGGTCTGCCTGCAATCTACATGACACCTGCATTGTTCAAGTGTCAGATAAAGATCCAGGCAGAGTTTACACACAGAATTTGGATTATCTCTATCTCTGATTCTTTCATTTTCATGATCTCCCTCTCACTAACCAGTGACTTTTTAAAAAATAAATAGCAAGGAGAGATGAAAAAAAAAAGCCTTCTTCAGTGATCAATGCAAAGAGGAAAACAGTAGAATGGGAAAGACTAGAGATCTCTTGAAGAAAATTAGAGATACCAAGGGAACATTTCATGCAAAGACGGGCTCAATAAAGGACAGAAACAGTATGGATCTAACAGAAGCAGAAGATATTAAGAAGAGGTGGCAAGAATACACAGAACTATACAAAAACGACTCAGATAACCACGATGGTGTGATCACTCACCTAGAGCCAGATATCCTGGAGTCCGAAGTCAAGTGGGTCTTAGGAAGCATCACTATGAACAAAGCTAATGGAGGTGATGGAATTCCAGTTGAGCTATTTCAAGTCCTAAAAGATGGTGCTCTTAAAATGTTGCACTCAATATGCCAGAAAATTTGGAAAACTCAGCAGTGGCCACAAGACCGGAAAAGGTCAGTTTTCACTCTAATCCCAAAGAAAGGCAATGCCAAAGGATGTTCAAACTAACTCACAACTGCACTCATCTCACACACTAGCAAAGTAATGGTCAAAATTCTCCAAGCGAGGCTTCAACAGTATGTGAACTGAGAACTTCCAAATGTTCACGATGGATTTAGAAAAGGCAGAGGAACCAGAGATCAAATTGCCAACATCCGTTATGTCAACATGTCATAGAAAAAGTAAGAGAATTCCAGAAAAACATATATTTCTGTTTTATTGACTCCACCAAAGCCTTTGACTGTGTGGATCACAACAAACTGTGGAAAATTCTTCAAGCGATGGGAATACCAGACTACCTGACCTGCCTCCTGAGAGATCTATATGCAGGTCAAGAATCAACAGTTAGAATGAAACATGGATCAATGGACTGGTTCCAAATTGGGAAAGGAGTACATCAGGCGGTATATTGACACCCTGATTATTTAACTTATACACAGAGTACATTATGCAAAATGCCAGGCTAGATGAAGCACAAGCTGGAATCAAGATTGCTGGGAGAAATATTAATAACCTGTGATATGCACATGACACCACCCTTATGGCAGAAAGTGAAGAGGAACTAAAGAGCCTCTTCATGAAAGTGAAAGAGGAGAGTGAAAAAATCTGGTTTAAAATTCAGCATTCAGAAAACAAAGATCATGGCATCCAGTCTCATCACTTCAAGGCAAATACATGGGGAAACGATGGAAACAGTGACAGATTTTATTTTGGGGGCCTCCAAAATCACTGCAGATAGTGACTGCAGCCATGAAATTAAAAGACGCTTACTCCTTGGAAGAAAAGTTATGACCAACCTAGACAGCGTATTAAAAAGCAGAGACATTATTTTGCTGACGAAGGTCCATCTAGTTAAAGCTATGGTTTTTCCAGTGGTCATGTAAGGATGTGAGTTGGACCATAAAGAAAGCCAAGTGCCGAAGAATTGATGGTTTTGAACTGTGATGTTGGAGAAGACTCTTGAGGGTTCCTTGGTCTGCAAGGAGATCAACCCAGTCAATCCTAAAGAAAATCAGTCCTGAATATTCATTGCAAGGACTAATGCTGAAGCTCAAATTCTTTGGCCACCTGATGCAAAGAACTAACTCATTGGAAAAGACCCTGCTGCTGGGAAAGATTGAAGGCGGGAGGAGAAGGGGACGACAGAGGATGAGATGGTTGGATGGCATCACCAGCTCAATGGACTTGAGTTTGAGCAAGCCATTGGAGTTGGTGATGGACAGGGAAGCCTGGTGTGCTGCAGTCCATGGGATTGCAGAGTTAGACACGACTGAGGGACTGAACTGAACTGAACTAGCCATCCCACCCTTTGTGGCACCACAAGTCTAAAATCCACTAACACAGGAAACTCACCCAGTGCTATTTCCTTCTCCCAAGTGTCAGTTCCTTTCTAGAACAAATTACTCTTGTTCACTCTCCAATTCTTTCAAGTAGCTGGTTTTTTGTTCTTTAATTTTATCTAAGTTTATAGCTGTTATTTGTGAAAGAATTGGTTTTCTAGAAGCTTATGCATACTACCAGCAGCAGAAGCATCTTATTATCTTTGTACTTCTATGTCTAAATAATGTCTCATACATTATGTCATCCCCCAAGGAAATATTTTGTCCTGGACAGAATTAAATAAAAGTGCATTGCTAAATGAATAAATATGTTAAGGCAAGCAAGGATGAAAGCTTGTTCTCATTAGTTCATGTTGATTTTTTAAAAAATAATAACTAGACTTTAGAAGGCATAAAGATCTTAATCAAGGGGACTTGAAAAATAGAAACAGCGATTTCCCAGCATGAGCTATGAAGCCTCTAAAGGCAGGCTCAGGGTAGTGGCATTCATGGGGTCAAGAAGCATCTGGGAGAGTTTTAACTTGTCCAACCCTGGACACTGATTCCACCAAGTCTTTCTCTAGCTCTTGGAGCTATTAAGCCTCAGAATGAACATCTGCCTCATGAGAAATCCCCTTGAAAAATCTGTTAAAGTTCAGTTCAGTTCAGCTGCTCAGTCGTGTCCGACTCCTTGTGACCCCATGGACTGCAGCTCGCCAGGCCTCCCTGTCCATCACCCACCTCAGAGTTTACTCAAACTCATGTCCTAACTTATGAACTAACTGGTAAAGTTAGCTCAGAGAATAACAGTATCACAACTGGCTAAAAGATGATAAACAGAGCAGCACAATAAATAGTAATTATTCACGAAGAAGGTGTCTGCAGGGGTTCGAGGGGCAGGGCCTGGGCCTTTCCTCATTTACTCTCTTTATTAATGACCTGCAAGGTGTGTAAGCAGCTTGCTAATGAAGTGGCAACCAGGCCTGCAGTGGCAGCCACCATGGCTGTGAAGAGAAGAATACCAACCAAGCAAAATAACAAGGTTAGGACACCAGGCGGAAAAATCAAAGGCAAGAGATTCAGCAGGCAGGGAATATTGCAACTGGCACGAAAAGAATAATCAGAAGTGTAGCTTTCTGATGGCAGGGAGTAGAAACAAATGCCAAGAAACAAATACCTGGAAAGAATCTGAAAATGTTAGACTGAAAGTCGGGAACTGACAGATGGCAGTCCTGGGGTAAAATTCCATAACAATCACTTCTCTCCTTCTGACTCTGCAGGCTGTAAATGTGACTGAGTTGTGAAAGGCCCAGGGAGGTCCCCGAGACCCCAGGCAGAAGGAAAGCTGTCTCCCTGTGATGCCGTCGTCGTTCCCATGGTTCTCTGCATGGCGGTTTCCCAGTGTGAGACTGGTCCCTGCTTAGCGTGGCGGCCCATTTCTATTCTTGGTCGACAGGGAGAGACATCACAGGCAGGTGAATATAGGAACCCGAATATAGAACGTTAGGAATTTGGGCTATTCCATTCAAAGAACTGCCTTTCACCCAGAGTCACTGTGTATTAAATGAACTTCACAACTCTTAGGTCTATCAAAGATGTTGTTATGTGGCAATCTGGATGGGAGGGGACATTTGGGGGAGAATGGATACATGTATGTATATACATATGGTTGAGTTGCTCTGCTGTGCACCTGAAACTATAACATTGTTAATCAGCTATACCCCAAACAAACAGTTTAAAAAATGATATCTTTTCTTCATTCATTTACTTGTCTTCCCCACAAGAACATGAGGTCCCAACGAAGACAGAGGCTTCATTTGTCATATTCATCTCTGCAGTGTTTATGTTGAGGGCTGTACCTGGCTCAGAATAATCAGGAAATAAATATTGGGTTGGCCACAAATTTCGCTTGGGTTTTTCAGTAAGATGTTACAGAAAAACCCAAATGAACTTTTCGGCCAACCCAGTATTTGCCGAATGAGCGACTGAAGAAATGAATCCTGTCCTAACTGCTCACTTTGCAAAGAATGAAACAGTCACAGAGGGACACGGTGACTTGACTAGTCACACAGAGGGAGGTTAACCTGGACTGGCACCTTGTTCTTCTGGCTCGCAGCCCCACTCTTAGTCCTCACCTCCTTCAGGGCTTTAATCAAAAGTCACCTTCTCAGGAGGCTATCCCTAGCCACTCTGTGGAAAGAAAACTCCACCCTCTCTACCAGCCAACACTCTACGTTTTTCTTCTGGCTCTATTTCATTCTCCCTGCAACCCACAAGCACTTATAATGATTCTTTACGTTTTATCTTATGGTTGCAGGCTGTGTGAGAACAGGCATTTTGGTCTGCTGTGCTCACTGCTGTATCCCCAGCATCCAGCACAATCTCCAATGCAGAGTGGATGCTGAGTATTTGCTGCTGAGCATTGAACAGGCAGGACAATGGCCCTCAGCCCTTAGGGACACACTAGGACCCACTGCCACAAGTTAGATGCAACTCAGATGAGGGGCTAGTAGAGCTAGAACTTCAAAACAAGTTTTTGGCCAAGTTTTCCTGAGCCTCCATTCTCCCATCTACAGAAGGGGATTACATGATGATTGTAAGACGCCATTTCTGTGGACCCCTCAGCAGGCATCTGTTACAGCCCAGGTATTCAATAAACGTGATTTCTCCCCTGCTCCTAAACTGTCTCTATGAAGATCCACAATAAGGTCCTTGGACTTAAGAATCCAAAGAAAAAGTGGAAAGTCCCTGGAAATGAGTGCTGAGGAGGTAGAAAGCACCAGCAGTGGAACATGGTGGGGGACCAGTGAGAAGGCACCTTCCTGCTTGCCTTCATCCTCTGCCCAGGCCTTGGCATCTGCACCCTGCACGCTTCCCTCAGGGCAGTGGACAAGCTGCTCCTAAAAGCAAAGGAAAAGCGCTGACAGGCTGGGACCTTCCCACTGTTTTCCGAGCATGTACAAAGGTGTCGTAGGTCAGGCACTTCTAAGAAAGTGAGGGACCGAGGCGGAGAAAGTTAAGGACTGGCTGCCTCCTGTCTTCCTGTTGAGAGGCCGATTGTGTCACCTGTCCAGGTGAAATGCCCGCTGCAGGGGCCAGTGGGGGAGCTTCAGGGGACTTCTGTGTACGCTGTTTTCTGCCCAGGGCTCTGCCCATCACCCTCTGTTCAGTTCAGTTCTGTCACTCAGTCGTGTCCGACTCTTTGTGACCCCATGAATCGCAGCACGCCAGGCCTCCCTGTCCATCACCAACTCCCAGAGTTCACTCAGACTCACGTCCATCGAGTCGGTGATGCCATCCAGCCATCTCATCCTCTGTTGTCCCCTTCTCCTCCTACCCTCAATCCCTCCCAGCATCAGAGTCTTTTCTAATGAGTCAACTCTTCGCATGAGGTGGCCAAAGTACCGGAGTTTCAGCTTTAGCATCATTCCATCCAAAGAAATCCCAGGGTTGATTTCCTTCAGAATGGACTGGTTGGACCTCCTTGCAGTCCAAGGGACTCTCAAGAGTCTCTTCCAACACCACAGTTCAAAAGCATCAGTTCTTTGGCACTCAGCCTTCTTCACAGTCCAACTCTCACATCCATACATGACCACAGGAAAAACCATAGCCTTGACTAGACGGACCTTAGTCGGCAAAGTAACGTCTCTGCTTTTGAATATGCTATCTAGGTTGATCATAACTTTTCTTCCAAGGACTAAGTGTCTTTTAATTTCATGGCTGCAGTCACCATCTGTAGTGATTTTGGAGCCCCCAAAAATAAAGTCTGACACTGTTTCCACTGTTTCCCCATCTATTTCCCATGGAGTGATGGGACCAGATGCCATGATCTTCATTTTCTGAATGTTGAGCTTTAAGCCAACTTTTTCACTCTCCTCTTTCACTTTCATCAAGAGACTTTTTAGCTCCTCTTCACTTTCTGCCATAAGGGTGGTATCATCTGCATATCTGAGGTGATTGAGATTTTTCCCGGCAATCTTGATTCCAGCTTGTGTTTCTTCCAGCCCAGCGTTTCTCATGATGCACTCTGCATAGAAGTTAAATAAGACAATATACAGCCTTAATGTCCTCCTTTTCCTATTTGGAACCAGTCTGTTGTTCCATGCCCATCACCCTACCTGCAGCTTTATTGGATTCCTCTGGATGCAGCCAAATCCTAGGAAGAGAGCAGCTGCCTGTGAGGCACAAAGGGGTTGGACCACACCCCCGTCCCCCACCCCACTCTGCAGGCCCCACTCTTCACCAGCTGCTCCCATTAGGGCCACTATGGAGGGCAGTATATGTACAGTGATTAAGGCAGTGGCTTCTTGTTCCATCTCTGTCACTTGCTAGTTGGGGCAGATCACGTATCTTATCTAAGCTCCATTTTCCCATCTGTAAAATGGGCATACTAACAGCTGCTACTTCATGGAGTTACTGGGAATTTTATTTCATTATTTAAGTATTTATTCATTTATGTATTTATTTTTGGCTGCATGGAATCTTAGTTGAGGCATTCTGGCTCTTCCTTGTAATGGTGGGCTTCTCTCTAGTTGGGTGAGAAGGGCTTAGTTACCTGGGGGCATATGGGATCTTAGTTCCCCAACCAGAGATGGAACCAGCTACCCAGCTACCCTGCCTTGGAAGGTGGATTGTTAACCACTGGTCTGCCAGGAGACTCCCTGCTAGGGATTTTAAGAGAGATGATTCCCCTTAGGTGTCTGACGCATGCTAAGTACTCAATCAGATTAGCTATCGCCTTTGTTATTGTTCACTGAAGTGAGCAACCAAGATGAAATGCCTGCCCTCATGCAGCCTGCATTCTACAGGGAATGACAAAAAATAGCAAGATAAAAACAGAGTATGGTAGTCAGGGTAAGAGCTCAAGAAGGAAATATTTAATAGAACCAGGAAGGAAATGTGGAATGTTGGCTGGTGGAGGGGGTGTAGTTTTCTTTCCACAGGGTGGCAGGGGAAGGGGGTATCTTTGGGGTAAAGCCCTGAAGGAGGTAAGGACGGACAGTGGGACTGGGCGTCAGAAGAACTGGGTACCAGTCTAGGTCCGCCCTTACCCTCGGTGACTGCAGTCACTGTGATCCTTCGTGACTCCATGTCCTCCTTTGTTAAAGTGAGCACATAGGACAAGACTCATCAGTTGTTCATTCAGCAAATGTTTGTTTCCTGATTACTGTGGGTCAGGGCCAGCCCTGGACATGGGTGTTACAGAGGTACGCATAACACAGCGGGCCCCTGTTGTCATAAGACCTCATGTTCTTGTAGGGAAAGCAGACAATATATACATGAAGAAGTAAACACCATCACTTTTGATAGCCCTAAAGAAAGTGAAGAGGAACTAAAAAGCCTCTTGATGAAAGTGAAAGAGGAGAGTGAAAAAGTTGGCTTAAAGCTCAACATTCAGAAAACAAAGATCATGGCATCTTGTCTCATCACTTCATGGGAAATAGATGGGGAAACAGTGGAAACAGTGTCAGACTTTATCTTTTTGGGCTCCAAAATCACTGCAGATGGTGACTACAGCCAAGAAATTAAAAGACACTTACTCCTTGGAAGAAAAGTTATGACCAACCTAGATAGCTTATTGAAAAGCAGAGACATTACTTTGCCAACAAAGGTCCATCTAGTCAAGGCTATGATTTTTCCTGTGGTCATGTATGGATATGAGAGTTGGACTGTGAAGAAGGCTGAGTGCCGAAGAATTGATGCTTTTGAACTGTGGTGTTGGAGAAGACTCTTGAGGGTCGCTTGGCCTGCAAGGAGATCCAACCAGCCCATTCTAAAGGAGATCAGCCCTGGGATTTCTTTGGAAGGAATGATGCTAAAGCTGAAACTCCAGTACTTTGGCCACCTCATGCGAAGAGTTGACTCATTGGAAAAGACTCTGATGCTTGGAGGGATTGAGGGCAGGAGGAGAAGGGGATGACAGAGGATGAAATGACTGGATGGCATCACTGACTCGATGGACATGAATCTGAATCAACTCTGGGAGTTGGTGATGGACAGGGAGGCCTGGTGTGCTGTGATTCATGGGGTCTCAAAGAGTCGGACACGACTTAGCGACTGAACTGAACCCAACTAAAGAGGTATGAAGTGAATAGACAACATACAGTGACTGGGTGGGAAGTGTTTCTGAGCAGCAGTCAGGGATCCTAATGTCTCATGTTTCCGGTACTGCTACCCTCCTGCCTGTGACCTCTTCTCCAAATAGGTTTTGTCCTGTCAGACCATGTCATCTCTGGAGCCAGAGAAAATCCTCAACAGCTAACAAGTCCCAACCACCCCATGTGGGAGGTGAGACATAGGTGCGTGATTTCTTTCCAAAGGTGTCCTAATTGAGAGTGAGGCCCAATGAACTTGGCCCACGGACAGTCTGCAGGTGCACAAAGTATGCTGGCACACTGAGAACCCTCAGCTCGCAGGAGAGCAAGCTATAGCTCGCAGGAGGCTCCAGGCATATACTTTCCCCAATCTCTTACCTCTGCAAACAAATTATTAGCAGTTTTTACATTTCCCCTTAGGGGAATCAGTGCTTATTGACCTTGACACCTTTCTGGCACTCGGCCCATCTAGCCCTGCGTACAGCTCCTTAGTCAAAAAAGGAGGAAAGGAAGGAAGGGAAGAAGGGATGGCAGGGAGGAAGGAAAGAAAGAAAAATGAATAAAAATGCTACTGCAAAGACTTGTTACAAAATAGACTGAAACTCACCTTAATGATTCTCAGCAGTGAGTGGGTTCTTTGGAGTCACGTCTCCAAAGGCTTCGGACACATTTTTTTAAACTTCTACTTCCTGCAGAGATTCAGAGGAAAAAGGGCAATGCGTGCATTAGCCCGGTAAGGAAGGTCTAAACTTCTGTTCACAGTAATAATCTGCACTTTTCTTTCACTTCCTTCAGGGTTAATGGAAATCAAGTTCCAAGCGGTTCAAGGCTTTCATGTCACAGGTGGAAAAACTATTCTGTTGCCTAGATAATAATGGCAATATGACATTAATGACAATAATGGCAATAATAATGGTTGTATGTTTCATGGGCCTCCCAGGTGGCACTGCCAAAGAATCTACCTGCTAGTGCAGGAGGTGTAAGAGACATGGGTTCGATCCCTGGGTTAGAGAGATCCCCTGGAGGAGGGTACAACAACCCCCTCCAATATTCTTACCTGGAGAATCCCATGGACAGAGGAGCTTGGCAGGCTTCAGTCCACAGGGCTGCACAGAGTCAGACATGAGCGGGGTGCTGTAGCACACATACGTGCATGTATGTTGTGTTCATTGCTAAGCTCCCTCATTTTAATCTGGTATATCAAGTTTCTTGATGATAACAATAGTAGCTCACATAAATTGAGGCACCAACCTGTACCCTTGCAGGCATCATCTCTTTTAACTTGAATAACCTTGATCTCTGTAGGGACTCATTTTTCCAGTGCCTGCTTTGACTGAGTAGGTTGGTTTGCATAACTGTGGAATTCAGTATCAAGTAGCCTGCCCATGTGAACTGCATTCTCCAATAGCAGCTTTCTTAATAAAGGTGATACTTTGGTTTCCAGTTATATATCTCAATGGATCCTGCACTTGGTCAGGGAAGAGGAGTGCTGGCTGCTAGGCTGTCCTAAAGCCCCAAAAGATCCCATTTCATGCCGCTGCCCTCTGCACGCACACCACACAGAGCCTGTAGGTGTGTCACATCCTTTTCTCCGTCACAGCAAAGTTGGTGCGTACCATTATGACCTCTCTGAATATAGATGCTGGGTAGGCATTGGCCTTCCTTATAAGACAGAAAGTGAGGCCCACCAGCAGTCAGAGTTCACCATGGATGAGAGTTTAGACCTTACACTTAGGAGAAAACAGAGCTCAGAACCCACAAAGACCATGATTCTGTCACGCGGGGGCCATCATCCCTTCTGCAGCTTACTGGAGCTGGGGGTGGGGTACGCAACCTAAGAGGAGCTTGTCTATAAATAAGTGTGAAACCTGTCTATAGATGTGTGCAAAGCCTGCAAAGATGTCAATAGGGGCAGTGCCATTATTAAAGATAAGGACAATTACTACTGTTAATCAACCATTTCCTATGTTTCAGGCATTGTGCTAAGTGCTTAATACTGATTATCTTATTTACCTCCACTGCATCAAGTAAGTATTAGTATCACTATTATAGGGCTTCACAGGTGGCACAGTGGTAAAGAACCTGCCTGGCAATGCAGGAGACCTGGGTTTGATCCCTGTGTCAGGAAGATCCCCTGGAAAAGGAAATGGCAACGCACTCCAGTGTTCTTGCCTGAGAAATCCCATGAACAGAGGAGCCTGGTGGGCTATGGTCCATAAAGTCAAAAAGAGTCAGATGCGAGTGACCAACTGAGCACACACACACTCATCACCACTGTGTAGACGTGGAGACCAAATCACACAGAGGTGAAGAAAAGCTGACCGGAAGAGAGAGGAAGGTATATTTCAAAAGTACAGTTGAGCTTTGAACAACATTTAGGGACACTGACACCCCCAGTTGAAAATCCCCGTATAACTTTATAGTCACCCTTCTATATCCGTGGTTCCTCTATATCTGCAGATTTAACCAACATGGATCATTTAGTACTGGAGTATGTATTTATTGAAAAAAATCCGCATTAAGAGAATCCACATAGTTCTGACCTGTGTCATTCAAGCGTCAACTGTAAAATGCAAACATTATGACTTATAGCATGAGCTTAGAAATTTAAATGCATGCATTTGAACTTTCTATACTTGGCTCTGATCTTTGGCACATACATAACATAGGCCAATAATGGTACTCACATCGAAGGATTGCTGCGACGTTTAGAGGGGTTAATACTTGTAAAGAGCTTAGAAAAGCTCCAGCACCTAATATACATGTCCAATAAATATTAGCGCTGAGAATGACATTTTTTTTCCTTACCCACAAATAACACTATGATATCATGTAATGGCAGAGTTGTCAAATCAAAACTAATTTTCCTAAGATGGCTATCATCATCATCATCGTCATCGTCAATTTATAGGCACGTGGCAGATAAACAGTATTTCTTTCCATGAAGAAGGAGCTCCGGGGATGTTACACTAGTGTTGCCTCTCTGCCTACTCACTTACTCCTATTAATTCATTCAATGAACACCTTATTTGTGGCAGGTAGTTTTCCTAAGCGTTGGCAATACATACAGCAGTGAACAAACTGCTGCAGAAAAAGAATTTGTAGGAAAAAACCCTGCCTTCTTGAAGCCTATATTTACATGGATGTTGTATTTCCTGCATGTTCTGATTATATTTAGTATTTTGATGACCTTCTGCTGTCCTTTTCTTGAATCTGGATCTGGTCAGTGTCCCTTGTTACAGCTTCACAGCCATCAGGGGCTACACTAGAAAAGAGATTCAAGAAGTGACTTCATTTGATTGGTCAGTCTGGAAGGTGATGCTGGAGCCCAGCTCCCATCTCTTCTGCAGGGGTACACATGCCTCTCTGACCCCCATGTCTATAAGCTTTAGAGGCTGCATCTGTGGTCCTCCAGGCTGGTCTATGACTAGGTAGGCTGATTTGCCTAATTCTGGGTCGAAAACCCAATAGTTCAGTTCAGTTGCTCAGTCGTGTCCAACTCTTTGCGACCCCATGGACTGCAGCACGCCAGGCCTCCCTGTCCATCACCAACTCCCAGAGTTCACTCAAACTCATGTCCATTGAGTCAGTGATGCCATCCAACCATCTCATCCTCTGTCGTCCCCTTCTCCTCCTGCCTTCAATCTTTCCCAGCATCAGGGTCTTTTCCAATGAGTCAGTTCTTTGCATCAGGTGACCAAAATTTTTGGAGTTTCAGCTTCAGTATTGGTCCTTCCAATGAATATTCAGGACTGATTTCCTTTAGGATGGACTGGTTGGATCTCCTTGGCATTCAAAGGACTCTCAAGGGTCTTCTCCAACATCACAGTAGCTTTCTTTATAGTCCAACTTTCACATCCATACATGACTACTGGAAAAACCATAGCTTTGACTAGATGGACCTTTGTTGGCAAAGTAATGTCTCTGCTTTTTAATATGCTGTCTAGGTTGGTCATAACTTTTCTTCCAAGGAACAAGCGTCTTTTAATTTCATGGCTGCAGTCACCATCTGCAGTGATTTTGGAGCCCAAGAAAATAAAGTCTGTCACTGTTTCCACTGTTTCCCCATTTAACAGTTGTGCATATAAGCCACATTCTCCGATATCAGCTTTGTCAGTGAAAAAAGATGGCTTTGTTTCCTGGCCGCCTTATCCTTTTGTCTGACTTTTCACATGGCTCAGAGGTTGACCGTGGAAGAGGAACATTGCTTACTGGGCTCTCTCAAGTGTCCACCGAGGTTTCCTTTGTACTACCGACTGCATTCTGTACACACAGCAGGTGCTATTTAATACACAGCTAATGTGCAACTTCATATCCAACAGCCGTCAAGGATTGGCAAATGTTCATTACAGAATAACTGGCAAGAAAAATCTCTCTTCTCTAGAGGAGAACCCTAAAGGATTTAATTTACTGTGTCTGGCATAAAAGCGGGAATCAAAGGCATGCTTAGCAACTTGAGTGGGTGTTTTCTGTTGCCTGTTTACAGCGAGTGAGGAACATTACTCTGCAGTTAATGGCAGACATTAAATTGTAATTATACATTAATTATCATGCATATGTAGCAGAGCATACTTGTTTTATATGTATGCATACCTCTCACAGTCATTCCTAGTTCAAGTTTTATAACACCCAAGGAATGTGGCTTAGCTCAAGAGAGCATGGGCAGTGTTTCAATTTCTAAAACTCAGTGAATGTTAGTTCATTTCAGTTTGAAAAAGACAACTTTGTCTATGTGAGACATTGGTCGTGAGATTATGGGATAGGCTAGAAAAATGAAAATCGTGTCTAAAAATCGAAGTGAAATAATTTCTAATTTTCAAAATTGAAAGTTTTGACTCCTTGATCTGATCTTCAAGATCTTTTCCATCTATATTTCTACAAATGCCTAAATTTCATAGTTGTCTTTCTGGCCACACCAAATGAGGTGAGTTTCTCTTGCAAACTAGCTGTTTTCATCCAGCGCAGAATCACACATTCATAGGTGGCAAAAATGAACACTGCAAGCTACCCTTAAAATTCTTGACTTTTACAGTCACAGAAATACTTTTGCCTCTGTGCTACCCAACATTTTAAAAAAAAATACTGGTTTAAAAGCACATAAAGTACTCCTTTATATAATTCAGAGAGCTAAGTACAGTCACTTTGGTTGGCTGTGACTCGTAGTTTGCCAGACTCTGCTTTGTGTCCCACAGATCCCACCACTTGCTTTCCCCATCTCCTCCTCCTCTGCTCTTCAGACTCATCTTTCTCCACAGCCCTCCTTCCACAGTCCCTTCTTCAACTGGAGGTACCTGCTCAGACCTGCTGGTCCGACTCTGAAGCCCCCTATGCAGCACTCTATGATCAGACTGGTTTTAGAAAACAATACTTCTCTTCAAGCTAGTGGCGGTGATGGTGATGACAAGACAGAGCCATTTGTTTATGTATTCCCTGTATTCAACAAACCACTGTGATTGTACAAACTGTGATAAAGACTGGTGATGTAAGGATGATCAAGGCACTCACCAAGTCCTGAAGGTGCACAGAAATAAGATAAGGATCAGTAGTGTCTGGGAGGCTTGCTACCACTCCCTCCCCCTACGTCCACGGCAGACGTTCGTAATTGATCACTCACCCTCTTTGAACTTATATTCAGTGTCACAGTCCATTTTAATTCAGTCCTCTAAGCAGCCACCATCAGTGAGTTGGATCCAACATATGAGCCCCAGTGAAGCGTATCTACCATTCCCAGAGTCAGACCTGAAACAGAGGTGGAAATGGATTGGGGAACAACAGAGGATGAGATGGTTGGATGGCATCACCAACTCAATGGACATGAGTTTGAGTAAACTCCAGGAGTTGGTGATGGACAGGGAAGCTTGGCGTGCTGCAGTCTATGGGGTTGCAAAGATTGGACATGACTGAGCGACTGAAATGAACTGAACTGAATAGACTGTCTCAGATGGATGGTTTTTGAGCAAGAGTTGTTTAAAGCATGCTTCTTGATCTGTGGAACCTGATGTGTAAGTATTGGTATAGCCAGTTCCATCACACCAGGCACCATGCTTAGTGATTTCATGCACCATGTCATGTGACCCTCTTAACAAGACAATGAGGTCAGTCTTGCCAGTATCTCAAGTCTGGAGAAAAGCTGTGCACAGCAAGCCTACATAAAACACCTCAAGTCTCACAACTAGAGTTATGAAGTTGTTGTTCAGTTGCCCAAGTAAGTCAATACAGAATCAATCTAACTCAAGAGCAACACAAGTTTCCATAGTGGAATGGGAGCCACAGGGACAGCTCAAGCTTCTCTATCTATATGTTTATTTTTAATCTAGAAGAAACACAGAAAATGTATTATGTGGGTTGTCACTGGCACCCTAAGTCAAATACTTACTTGTCACACATAGCATGGGAGACACCCTGCAGGTGAAGAGCAGGTCTCCAAGGCAGAGGGCGGGCCATGGTGTCCCCTTTCTCTCTTGCTCTTCAGTTATAGAGAGCTACTGCTGTTCATACATGCCTGGCTGTGTTATTCTAGACAGTAGAATCAGCAGTCTCTTCTATTGAGATGGATGAAACTATTTTTGAAACACCCTGAGTTTCACAAGCTGTCCTTTGGAAAAGTTCTCAATAGACTTGTCAAACTTAAAGATGAGTTCCCCATTTTTCTTCTAGAAGGATGAAGTGTTTCATATTTCAGACCTTTACTCTGATGACAAATAGTACCAAGCAGATATTTTTGAAAAAATAAACACACTTCATCTGTCCCCTCAAGGTAAAGGTAACATTTTAACAAGTAAGAAAGTCTTTCTAAAGAAACTTATATATGAGAAGAGCATTTTGGAAACGATTTGAATGTCTCGTCTCTTGGTACAAACAGTGTAAATATGCCACATGTCAACACTCTTTTAAAAATTGGAAATATAATTTTTAACCTGTTAGAAGATCTCCCAAAAAAAGAATTTCAGTGGTTTTTGAGCCATTTGTTAAAAATCCTAACAATATGAGAACAATGCAAGGCTATTTTGTAAGAACAATTGATAGACATCAAGGAATACAAAATTCCTAGCCAAAGTCCTTGGCACAATTTACAAATAAGACTAAGCAAACAAACAAAAAATACCTATCATTTATTAATTCCAGCCAGGAGGGCATTTCTTCTTTTAGCCACTGTGTCCCTTGGTAAGGAAACTTTCAGTTCTCACAGTCTTGCAAACCAAGATTTGAACTCATCTGCCTTAGCTTAGAACCAGGTCAAACCGTTTCATCATAATGAATTAAACAAAGATTTACTAAACTGCTCCTCTTGCTAAAATGTGTTAATTCTGTTCGATAAAAGCAAAATATTTTTGCACTGTTAAAAACTAAAATTAAAATCTGGAAGAATATTATTCCTCTCTCCTTTTTTTTCAAATGTTCCTTTTGTTTTCGTTTTTACTACACAGAATACACTGGCAGGGTAGTCCATATATAAAAATTAAAAACAGTTAAGTGTAATTGGGGGTTTCCCTGCCTTTATTCCCAGGCATAAAGAATATGCCTGCAATACATGAGACCCAGGTTCGATCCCTGTGTCAGGAAGATTCCCTGGAGAGGGGAATGACAACGCACTCCATTATTCTTGCCTGGACAATTCCATGGACAGAGGAGCCTGGTGGGCTACAGTCCATGGGGTCGCAAAGTGTCGGACATGACTGAGTGACTTAACACTTTCATACTTTCATACATAATTGGGATGTGCTTAAAATTTGTTTTATTCAAGATATACAGTCAGGAAAGAATGCTGGAAGCATGCTTCAATATTCTCTACAGCTTTAAGAAGTGCAGTTAGTGGGAAGGAGGTGAAGGCACTAACGGACATCAGTCAACACACAGCCTGACATCTTTACCTGTATTAAGTGTGACTCCATTTTATAGATTGCTTCTAATTGTGTTCAGCTACCAGATTAGATGCCAGAACCTTACATCCTTTACCATCTGAACCACCAGGGAAGCCCATATCCCTGTCCCATGCACTACAAGTTGGCCCAGGGCAATCTCATGGATGGACTGTATCCAGCTCCTTCGCAATGAGGGTTGAGCTTGCGAAGAAAAACACAGAAGGGGAGCCCTGTTTTCTGATGGACTCTCACAACGCCTCCCTGACCTGGCTGGGTTGACCCTAACCCTGTATTGTGTGGTCCCTGATTACATTCTCCCCCTGCCACCTAGGCTAAAAGGCTGCCCTGCCCTTCCATCAGCTAATCCAAGTGTCAGCAGAGGAATCAGGAATAGTTAATATAATCCCCTCACAGTCTCATAAACTAAGGGAAAGATTGTCTAGAGGCTCAAGGATTGCACGAGCTGTTTGAACATGAACAGTTATAGGCACACCTCCTGGAACTGGAATCGTCTGCTCCCCCGCCTCTTCTGGGTGGAGTTTGGGCACCTCCACCTCCTAGGTGTTCATGCGCCAGGCTTGTTTTCAAGCCTGATGAAAGCAAGTGCTCATCTCTGCCGGTAACTGGCAAAACTGACCTTCTACCTGGAAGGCTTTCTTCAATCCATCCTCTCTGATGTCATTTTGGATGGCCTTTGACTGGGTCTTTGAGTGTCTTTGTGCAGTGAATGGGGGTTCCCAGATGCTGCAGTGGTAAAGAATCAGGAGACATGGGTTTGATCTTTGGGTTGGGAAGATCCCCTGGAGAAGGAAATGACAACTCACTCCAGTATTCTTGCCTGAAAAATTCCATGGACAGAGGAGCCTGGTGGGCTACAGTCCATGAGGTCACAAAGAGTCAGACATGACTGACTGAGTGTGCACACATGCTGTCAATGACAGAAAGCCTGAGTATTCAGGGCTCCTCAGGGGCACTGATTAACCTTTCAGTCTGTAAACACTTCCTCTGTTATATCAATTGTTTTCCCAGGATTTGTCCTCACATTACAGGACAAAGCCTATCCCAGGGCCTGGCCTCTCTTGACTTCATCTTCCTCACCAATCTGGTTTTTTTCTTCCCACTTCTTTCTCCAATCTCAGAAGAACCTTAGGCTAAAACAAAATTGTTCTTGAGGATGGTGGCAGGTGACTTAAAGAGCAGGAAAGGCTTTTTCTATTTCTCTTTTAAAAACAAGTTCTAAGAGAAAAAGCAAACCAAATCTGAGGGGATGCAAGTGAGAAGAGATGTTATGACTGGGAGTGGAGGTGTACCGTCTGCAGTGGGGAGGGGGAAACTTCAAGGATAATAGAAATATTCTTTCACTTGATCTGGGTCATCACAACACAGCCATACCCATGCTAAAACCTCATTGAGCTGTGCACTTGAGATTTGTGGGCCTTAAGGTATAAAGATTACATCAAATTCTAAAAGGAAAGCAAAATTATAATTAGCTACATTCTTCACGGTGTGGGTGTTGAGAAGCTGCTAAGACAGAGAAACACCTGAAGTCACGTGGAGCCATCAGCAGCTGAGCAGACATTCTACTCCTTCCCAGACACAATCCCACCCAGGTTTGCTGGACTGTGTGGAAATCACTGGATGGACTGAGCCAAGACCGACTTTGAATAGAACCTAAAATTTTAAAAATCTGTCTTGAACGCTGTTGTAAACCAGACCCAATGCCCAGTGATCCGAGGGCATTATCTCATTTAATCCCCACAGTAATCCTGTGGTAGGGGTATTATCCCCATCACATAGATAAGGAACCTGAGCCCCCAAGGCTGGGGAGGTTGTCCAGGGTCACATGGCACATGTTGAAACAAGCCTGAAGCCCTCTCCACAGTTCCGCATTGGTGCCTCCATTGGAATGTCCTGGTGGACAGTTTTTTCCATTCCAAAATGTGACTGTTTATCTTTGCCAATTGGGCATTTCATTCCTTGCTCTACACTGTGGCAACAGAAAAGTGACGTAGTGACTGATCCCGGGGATGGGCTCCCTGAGAAACGTTGCTCTGGAGACTTTGCCTTCCTTCCCCTCATCAATGAGGAAAAATGGAATTTTAAAAGTCTCTAATTTAGTACCTATAAGTCTTGAGCCCAGTGTACTCCAGTTCTCTGAAGTGGTTGGCAAGCCAGCACCTGAGGTATTTCCTTAGCAGCTTCTGATCTCTCAGGAGGGGACACTTTAACTTTTTAAAGGTATATGTGAACAGGGGAGAAGGCAAATCTTCTCAGAGAATGTCACACTGGCGTCTTTACATAGTTGCTTTTTAAGACCCCAGTGCTTTGGGTGTTTTGGATTCTTGCATACACATTGGCAATGCCCATCCTGTTCTCCTAGTGAGTAGAGTGAGACGCTTTGAGTCGTCAGGGGCCCTATGATATGCTGTGTATGGCACAGCTGTGGCAACTTAGAGCCTGCTCTATATCCTGTTCTGCCTCTTAGTTTTCTCAAATCCATAAGCAAATTACTTCACCTTTCCCCGCTTTGTAAAATGAAAATGGTTACTGCATCAAACAACAACAACAACAATAACAAGACAATCATCCTTATCCTTGGGGGATTGGTCCCAGGGGCCCCCTGCATATACCCAAATTCTCGGATGCTCAAGTCCCGAGTCGGCCCTCCACATCTGCAGTCCCACATCCAGAGAGGATTCACCAAATGTGATTCATGCAGTACTGCGCGTATTTATTGAAAAAATCTATAAGTGGACCGGCACAGCTCAAACCCATGTTGTTCAAGAGTCAACAGTACTCTTAATTGGGCCTGTTCTATATGCCAGGCACTTTTCACACCTGGACTCATTTACAACATTCTTACAACAACCATATGCACTCAGAACTACTGTCTTCCCCTGTTCAGAGATTAATAAACCAAGATACCAGCCCATATCAAGTTACAGAGTCAGGATTTAATTCAGTCTACCTGATCCAGAGCCTAATGTCTTAACTGTGGTACTTCTATTTCTACCTCACAATGTCACTGGGAGACATTTTTAATATTCGTGACAGCACTTTGTAAACAATTGAGCAAAATAAAAATATTTATATCATTATTATTATTATAACTACAGGCAAGGAGACTTAGAAATGGGACACTGTCCATGCTTTTGAGATATTATAGTCTTGAAGATTCTGAATCACACACACGTATACACCAAAATATAAACCAAAAAAGCCCAACTGCGTCAAGCACACAATCAACAAAAACTATCGGGAAATAGTACATGTATCCAGGGAATGCTGGACTTTCTAGACCATCTGGAGCCCAAGGGCATTCATGTGAATATACCTCCCAGGAGTATTCTGATGTCTGACAAGGTGGGTGAAGCCCTCCTGGTGGGGAATGGCCTATTACATTTCAGGGGGACCTGGGGTTGGAGGCAGATCACGTAAGCCCTGTGTAGCGCTTACTAAGAGGCAACAGAGACGTGAGAGAGGTGCTTGCTTGCCAGGGGCCTATGAGACCTCATTATCTAACGCTGTGATTATATTTGCAACACTGTAATGAACCACCGTGGGTGTCTGACAAGAGACGTGATGGGATTCCAAACACATCAGAGGATGGTTGGCTCATCACAAAGATGGGTGAAGAAAACAGCCCAAGGTGAGGAGTGTGATGCTAATAATTCAGGGACAAGACGGATACACTTCCAGAGAGGAAGAATCTGTGATGGACTGGGGAACTATTAAAGAGAAAGAATTCCCCCAAGGGAGCCCAACCCTTTGAGGATTGCACAGCACAGTGCTCCTGCTGCCCCGCTGTAGTAGGCATGCCATGCATAGCTGTGCCTACGCAGATGTTCTGAAGGACAGAATGGGTACAGGATGCAAACGAAAAAGGAGCTGAGGTTTAGATTCATAGTCACCAACTACTATTGAGGGACCAGGACACTGGAGGTACCACTGACGATTATGTGACATTGAAGAGTTGACATTCAGGAAAGAAATGATCCTGGGTAAATTTGGAAGTGGCAGGTACAAACAGAGAAACAAGATGTGAGGTTCCGAAAATATGAGAAGTCAGGAATAGATGCCTTTTGTGGACAGGTGGGTATTATTTGCGATTCTGATTTTCCAGGCAACAGCAGATTACTCTGGCTAATTTATGTACAAATTAATTTACTGAAATGAGAGCTTTAATTCACAGAGTCCCTGGGGAGTTGGAGCACCAGGCAGAGAACATCTGTTGTCATCCCTCAGACACCTAACCCTGCAGGTATGGAGGTGCTGGGCAGCCCTTTTTGCATCCCTGGAACAATTGCCACCTGCTCTACCCCATGAAGAATCCTTCACACTCTCTGACTTTTGTGTCAGAGAACCCCAGATGCTGCGTCTAATGGACAGAACCTAGGTCATTACCACATTCAGGCAGTGAGAGAGCCGAGAGAGCGTTGGAACCTCTATCGCAGGGAGGGGCCTTGCTGCTGGCAGGATGACTGCTGTGGGGAAGGAGATTCAGACACTTCAGGCCACACCACACGCATTTATTTCCGAGAAGAGAGGTGAGAGAGATCAATTCAGAGCCTGCAGTGCTGGGGTTTCACCCATCATACCTGGCTTCATCCACGGAGAGAGCAAATGAATGCCATTGTGGTATATCCAACCCTCGATGTGTGCAGACTGTCTCCCTTCAGCCCCAATTTAATGCCTGTAATTAAGAGTCGTCCATTTACAACAAGAAACTGTTCCAGTTTCAAACGTAAATATCCCCGGAAAGAAGCATACTTCACTTTGCTGTCACTATAGACTTTTCATGCATTAACTTTCAGGGCTGGGGGTTAAAAGCCAGCCCAGAAGGTTAGCAGCAACCTGGGCCAAATATAAATCCCTTGTAAAGATCTGTAACCAGTTTTCCCTTGCTTGGGGACCCCTGGCCCCTCCGCCACCAAGTTTCTTTGCACTCATGTCTCCTAAGTCACCAGATCAGTTTGTCATAAGACATCCAATATGGTCAGTGTTTTGATAAGAGAGAAATGGCAGAGTGGAGAGAGAGGAGACCCATTCGTGTGTGTGTTGCTCCTCCTATGTGCAATGCTGTGAGGATGGGGTTCGAATTCCTTTTTCACTGATGCTGAAAATGAACCTGGGGGTTGTGACTTGCCCAAGGCCACATAGCTGGGACGGTGCAGAGATAGGGTTCAAAAATCAGCTCTTGTTGGTCTCTGACACCTGGCAGCTCCCCTTGCACTATGATACCTCTCCATGGAAGGAGAAGGGACCTGAGTGCCAAAGAATATGGGAAACATATACCTTGGTCCAGTGGGTTAGAGGAATAGAATACATTCTAGGAATATCCCAAGACTGCCCTGGCATGACTGTGCTGGGTTTCTCTGGGGAAAGGTATGCAAGAATATCTGAGAGAGAAGCCACAGAAAACCAACTCTTACTTTACAACTTCACTGGCACTGAGATGCTACTTTTCAGGTATCTTCTGGTTGCGAATAACAGAAACCCAACTCAACTGGCCTAGTAAAAATGGAAATCGCTGGGTACTGGGCGTGGAAAACATTCCGGGAGTTCTCTGTCTCTCTCCATTCCTCAGCTCAGTTCTCCTCTGCATCCACTTCAGTGTCAAGCAGTCTGTCCCTGTATGGCGGCAGAGATGGCCAGTTACAGATCTAGCCTTCTATCTCTCCAGCTAATCACTCCTTGCCCCACCAGCTGAAATGGCAGGTCTCAAGGGGCTGCAGGTCCCAATTGTGTGGGGCCTTGAGTTTACACCTGCCTCTCCAGTCAAGGAGTCATCAGCCTCGTCTCCATCACAGAGCTTGAGAATGGCTCCTCAAAGGAACACAAAAGGGCTGGCATCATGGGAAGGGATGCTGGAAAGGCCAAGCCCCTGATATCCACTAGAATGTAAGCTTCATCGAGACGGGGAGTTGATTTTTGCCTTGTTTTCAATTTGTGTTCTTTACTGCTGTATCCCCAGGGCTTCAAACAGGGCTGAGCCCATGCTCTGTGTGTGTCAGGTCACTTCAGTCGTGTTCAACTCTTCGTGGGCCCATAGATTGTAGCCTGCTAGGCTCCTCTGACCATGGGATTTTCTGCTGGAGTGGGCTGCTGTGTCCCCGTCCAGTGGGTCTTCCTGATCCAGGGATTGAACCCACGTCTCTTACATCTCCTGCATTGGTAGCCAGGTTCTTTACCACAAGCACCACCTGGGAAGCCCAAGCACATGCTAGGCACACTCAAAAAACACTTGTTGAATAAGCAAGGAAATAAATGCATAAATGCCCATATAGACCATGATGCCTGGGGTGCCAGGAAATGAGGGGGGGGGGCGCTTACAGATGAATAGAGAGACCAGAATCTCTTGTCCTTTAGATGAGTCATGCGTCACTGAATGGATATGTTACTGCAACGCTGGCGTTCAAGGCATGTCAGTCACTGGGTTGAATCAAGCCCTGGACCACCAGGCTCTGACAAGAGCAGCTTTCCAATCTGGTTGCCCACAGTCCTCCTGGTATGAAGGCTGATGTGTCTCTGTTTCTTACAGGGCTGTGTCTACAAGAGAGATGTGCCTAATGCATTGCTGCCATTTCTCCCCATATCCCCTCCAAGAGGGGGAAGGCCAGTGTGGTGGTACCTGCTCTGCTTGGAACTCAGGGCACTGGGCTAGTGGGAGACTGGGGGTGGCATTCCAGAATAACCACGCAGTTGCTGTCAATCTGGTTTTATATTCTCTCTCAGAATGCTAACCTAACACCCCATAGTGTGTTTTGGGAGCATCTGTACCCCAAATCCCCCAAATTACCCACCCCCCACTCTCAGTAGTACCTTTTGTTTTCCCTGGGACATGAGAACAATAGAACTTTTTACATTAATGAGAATGTGCTCAGTCCGCTTGTCTCAGCCAAACTTGAATTTGTCCAAATAAAGGCTGCAAAGACATTGGATCTGGAAACACGTTAAGAAACAGAAACAAAACATCCCTCAGAATAGTTACTGCAATAAACTGCCTGGTTAATATGCATCCAGTGTATTTTGTCATTGTGGAAACTGAGCTTAATTTGTTGCAACGCGATGCAGCTATTAGCATGTACTTCCCCTCCTCCTCCTAGTCCCCCACCTTCTAGTTAATTCAGTGTAGAAATAAATCTTCAAAACAGACTTGGAGGGCACAGCGGGGGCTCTGCTAAGTCCTTTGGGTTTTGCTTCCACCATGCCCCTTTGCTGTTTTCTGGGCAATTAGAGCTGATGAAAGAAGATAAAGTGTTACCAATGTGACTGATATAGGATCAGTATACATCCTGTATAGATCTTGGATGTGTGGAATATTTAGCTCCTGAAAGGGATTTCTTGAACACCTGTGGGGATCAAAAAAATCTCTATTGCCCCAGTAACTGTCTTGAATAAGACAGAAGGGTAGGTAAGAGATCCACACAGAGAAAGCTGTCTACTCTTTAACTCTTACAGCCTTCCGGAGGAGCAGACAGGCTTCTGAACTGTCAGCTCCTAAACTGGAAACAAAGGCTCTTGAGTTGAACAGTTTCCCTCAGGCAACTCATCTGAGTCAGTGACAGAAGCTGAGGTTCACTGGCTACAAAACCATGACAGTGTTCACAGTGTTAACCTCCGTATCCCTCCCTTAGTATTGAGGTTTTGATCCTTGGCATTTTCTCCCTGATCCAGGCAGTCACGCCTACTGTTGCTTTTGTCTGCTATTATTACTACTCTCCTTTTGACCTTCACATGCCTTCAGCCAGCCCATATTTCACTGACTCTAAGATGTCATCCATTATAAGATGAACCACTACTTTAGGTAATGTTAAAAAAGAAGAAATGCTGCCAATTAAATAAGACATGACACTGATCATGATTTCAGAGATGTTAAAATGTGGGGAGAGAAAGTATCGCACCATCTGTAAAATGTAGTATGTTAATTGTCTGCTCAGATTCAGAACATCTTTTCTTCAAGAAAAGGGTTTGGGGAGGAAGTTCTTCCTCCCCTTCAATGTCGGGGGTCCTACTGTGCATTGCCCATCGTGGATTCTGCTTCCCCGGCGATAGAACAAGAGAATGAGACCCAAGTGGGGAAGAGCAGAGGACTTCACTGAGATTTAAAGGAAGACAGTGCTTCAAAAAAGACAAGGGCCCTGAAGTTTGGGAAAAACATGGCTTGAGAAAATAAGTCGCTCATCTGAGCAGCTGAGATGGAGATGGAAGAGTCTCAACAGGGTTGCACTCTATGAATGCATTTGTTTCGGAGACCCAATTCAGTGACACCAATAAACTGCCCCTTTGCTCAATCGGGAGTGGGTTTTTGTAACTTGCTGCAAGAAACCTCTTTTTCAAAGACACCAATAGGGAGCTAAACCAGCAGCATCCCTCTCTTCTCTAGGCTTACTCACCTTGCACCCACTGTGACGTGAAGACAGTGGACAGAAATGACAATGTCCCCTGCTTGTACTTTGGGAGCCAAGCTGCTCTATCCCACTACCAAGGCTATGGACACTAGGCTCCTGCTAGTGTTCTACCTGCTTTTCTACCAAAGAACTAGAGGGTTTCCTGTTTTTGGTTTTTAACATGGATTTTCAATTTTTGAAGAAAGAGAAAACCAAAATATCTCTGGTGGTAGGGGATGGGGAGGGAGAGGTCAAGGAAAAGAGCAACATTTCTTAAGAAAAAGCAAAGAGTAACAATCTGATTTTGTTTCCTAAACCCCCTTCTGTTAATAATGCATTCCTGACTCTTTTTTCAGAACTTGGCTGGTGAGAGGAGTAGATAGAGACTGAAAATTAAGAATTAACCTCTTAGGAATTATAGAAATTAAAATGTGGACAGACAAAACCCAGTAGAACTTAAAGTTGTGCTCAGTGATGCTTCCAGATTTCTGAGTTTGCTAATGAATACTTTTCAAAAACTTTTCTATATAAACCTGCACAAGTCAACAGAGAACTATACTAATCCACTAACTCTATTTAACTCTTCAAATGTCCCAGAACCTCTGATTTTCTATTGCAGAGAAAAGTAAGTGGAAAATTGCTTTCGAGGTTTCTTTTGTGCAATAATCATCTTGGGCAGTCCCCACTTGCTGTGTCCTCGCATGCACCCTATAAATTGATTCCAAGCTTATCCCTTAGTCAAAAACTCAATTCCCTTGGAAACCAGAAAGAAAATGAATAGTGATAAAAGCGCATTTTAATAGTATTAAGATCAAAACCTTCACTACACAAATATGTTTGTCCTTTGATGCCTTTTCAGTCAGAAATATTCATTATGAATTGGTGTTAATCTCACATTTCTGCAATATTTTCCATCCAGATGGATCTCAAAATTGTAGTTCTCTAATCCTTAATGATGAAAAAGAGAAAAAAACACTTCCTACTCCTGCACCCAGGAATTTCATTACCTTTTCTTCCCCTTTTTAATAGTAACATTTCTTTATAGTTTTATGATTTGTTTACTTTTTACATGAAAAACATTGAATGGAGGTAATATTATTACCTTATAGGCCTTTAATCAAAGCCTTTCCCTGAAAGAATACTTTTTGTTGGAAAATACTGAATGAGAGAAAAGTATAGCCTTCCACAAGGTGATGATTTAAGTATCTTGCTTACATTGAAGAGAAGCATTGCCTGTTTTCTTTCCAGAGAGGGGGAAAAAGAAAAAAAATTTGAAATACAATCATTACATATCACAATATCACCAACTTTTGAAGACAGCTAAACAAGAACTGTTATATCTGATTCATTAGTGAAAACAACCCATCCACTAGAATATGACCAAGAAATGCTCTGAGATTTCTGCAGTATCCCCCTTTTCTCTCCCTGTCTCTTTACATCTGGAGTCACTGAAGCCCTCCACAGGCCACCTCAATCCATCCCAGTTTCAGACCTAACTTGCAGAGTCAGTTACCCTCATTCCCTACTCGTTTCAGTTTATACCTATGAGGTTGGGATGAAACTTGCTCTGATGGACCTGTGAGTAGCTGAGAGTTCCAGGTCAACATTTTGGGTGTGGGTTAGAGGCTTGGCCTGCCTCCATTGTCCTCCAAGTCCCTGTTAGGATATTGTCCTCTATCCACTTGACTCTGATTCTTACCAGTCTCCCAGGGTAATCTCTTGAACATCTGCTTTTCTTGGCATCATACCATCTTTTACCCTTCCCCTGATGTCAGACATTCATTTAAATTTGGGTAAGCTATCCCATTCCCTGTTCATAGTTCATGTGGTCTGGGTAGGTGTGACGTCTTAGCCTCAGCCCTGGCAGTTAACACACAGCTCAGACCTAGTCAGCTGGTGTGTTTGATGCTTCAGCCCTGCTGATTGGTTCAGCAGTGAGCATGTGACACAAGTTGGTCCAATGAGAATCGGTGCTGGAGTTGAATTAACATTGTTGGATAGGAGAAGAATTCCTACTACACCATTTCTCAGCCATGACTCTATTGAGATATTAGTCCAGAGAATTATTGTGGTATGTGTGCTCAATTGTATCTGACTCTTCATGACCCCATGGACTGTAGCCCATCAGGCTTCTCTGTCTATGGAATTCTTCAGGCGAGAGCACTGGAGTGGATTGCTATTTCCTAGTCCATGGGATCTTCCTGACCCAGGGATTGAAAACCCACATCCACTGTGTCTGCAGTGAAGTCGCTTCTGACTCTTGGGGACCCCATGGACTGTAGCCCGCCAGGCTCCTATGTCCATGGGAATCTCCAGGCCAGAACACTGGAGTAGGTTGCCATTCCCTTCTCTGGGGGATTCTGCAGGCCAGAACACTGGAGTGGATTGCCATTCCCTTCTCCAGGGGATTCTCCAGACCAGAACACTGGAGTGGGTTGCCATTGCCTTCTCCAGGGGATCTTCCAACCCAGGGATTGAACCCAGGTCTCCAGCATCACAGGCAGACTCTTTACTGTCTGAACCAAGGAATCAGCAAACTAAAATGGACTGGAATGGGTGAATTTAATGCAGATGACCATTATATCTCCTACTGTGGGCAGGAATCCCTTAGAAGAAATGGAGTAGCCATCATGGTCAACAAAAGAGTCCGAAATGCAGTACTTGGATGCAATCTCAAGAATGACAGAATGATCTCTGTTCGTTTCCAAGGCAAACCATTCAATATCACAGTAATCCAAGTCTATGCCCCAACCAGTAACGCTGAAGAAGCTGAAGTTGAATGGCTCTATGAAGACCTACAAAACCTTTTAGAACTAACACCCCCAAAAGATGTCCTTTTCATTATAAGGGACTGGAATGCAAAACTAGGAAGCCAAGAAGAACCTGGAGTAAAGGGCAAATTTGGCCTTGGAATACGGAATGAAGCAGGACAAAGGCTAATAGAGTTTTGCCAAGAGAACGCATTGGTTATAGCAAACACCCTCTTCCAACAACACAAGAGAAGACTCTACACATTGACATCACCAGATTGTCAACACCGAAATCAGATTGATTATATTCTTGGCAGCCAAAGATGGAGAAGCTCTATACAGCCAGCAAAAACAAGACCGGGAGCTGACTGTGGCTCAGATCATGAACTCCTTATTGACAAATTCAGACTTAAATTGAAGAAAGTAGGGAAAACCACTAGACCATTCAGGTATGACCTAAATCAAATCCCTTATGATTATTCAGTGGAAGTGAGAAATAGATTTAAGGGACTAGATCTGATAGAGTGCCTGATGAACTATGGATGGAGGTTCATGACATTGTACAGAAGACAAGGATCAGACCATCCCCATGGAAAAGAAATGCAAAAAAGCAAAATGGCTGTCTGAGGAGGCCTTACAAATAGCTGCGAAAAGAAGAGAATGAAAAGCAAAGGAGAAAAGGAAAGATATAAGCATCTGAATGCAGAGTTCCAAAGAATAGCAAGGAGAGATAAGAAAGCCTTCCTCAGCAATCAATGCAAAGAAATAGAGGAAAACAAGAGAATGGGAAAGACTAGAGATCTCTTCAAGAACATTAGAGATACCAAGGGAACATTTCATGCAAAGATGGGCTCGAGAAAGGACAGAAATGTTATGGCACTAACAGAAGTGGAAGATATTAAGAAAAGGTGGCAAGAATACACCGAAGAACTATACAAAAAAGAGCTTCATGACCCAGATAATCATGTGGTGTGATCACTCACCTAGAGCCAGACATCCTGGAATGTCAAGTCAAGTGGGCCTTAGAAAGCATCGCTATGAACAAAGCTAGCGGAGGTGATGGAATTCCAGTGAAGCTATTTCAAATCCTGAAAGATGATGCTGTGAAAGTGCTTCACTTAATATGCCAGCAAATTTGGAAAACTCAGCAGTGGCCACAGGACTGGAAAAGGTCAGTTTTCATTCCAATTCCAAAGAAAGGCAATGCCAAAGAAAGCTCAAACTATCACACAATTGCACTCATCTCACACCCGAGTAAAGTAATGCTCAAAATTCTCCAAGCCAGGCTTCAGCAGTATGTGAACTGTGAACTTCCTGACGTTCAAGCTGGTTTTAGAAAAGGCAGAGGAACCAGAGATCAAATTGCCAATATCCGCTGGATCATCAGAAAAGCAAGAGAGTTCCAGAAAAACATCTATTTCTGCTTTACTCATTATGCCAAAGCCTGTGACTGTGTGGATCACAATAAACTGTGGAAAATTCTGAAAGAGATGGGAATACCAGACTACCTGACCTGCCTCTTGAGAAACCTATATGCAGGTCAGGAAGCAACAGTTAGAACTGGACATGGAACAACAGACTGGTTCCAAATAGGAAAAGGAGTACATCAAGGCTGCATATTGTCACCTTGCTTATTTAAGGTATATGCAGAGTACATCGTGAGAAACGCTGGGCTGGAAGAAGCACAAGCTGGAATCAAGATTGCCGGGAGAAATATCAATAACCTCAGATATGCAGATGACACCACCCTTATGGCAGACAGTGAAGAGGAACTAAAATGCCTCTTGATGAAAGTGAAAGAAGAGGGTGGAAAAAGTTGGCTTAGAGCTCAACATTCAGAAAACGAAGATCATGGCATCTGGTCCCATCACTTCATGGGAAATAGATGGGGAAACAGTGGAAACAGTGACAGACTTTATTTTTGGGGGCTCCAAAATCACTACAGATGGTGATTGCAGCCATGAAATTAAAAGACGCTTAGTCCTTGGAAGAAAAGTTATGACCAACCTAGACAGCATATTAAAAGCAGAGACATTACTCTGCCAACCAAGGTCCGTCTAGTCAAGGCTATGGTTTTCCCAGTGGTCATATATGGATGTGAGAGTTGGACTGTGAAGAAAGCTGAGCACCAAAGAATTGATGGTTTTGAACTGTGGTGTTGGAGAAGACTCCTGAGAGTCCCTTGGACTGCAAGGAGGTCCAGCCAGTCCATCCTAAAGGAGATCAGTCCTGGGTGTTCATTGGATGGACTGATGCTGAAGCTGAAACTCCAATACTTTGGCCACCTCAAGCGAAGAGTTGACTCATTGGAAAAGACCCTAATGCTGGGAGGGATTGGGGGCAGGAGGAGAAGGGGACAACCGAGGATGAGATGGCTGGATGGCATTACCAACTCAATGGACATGAGTTTGAGTGAACTCCGGCAGTTGATGATGGACAGGGAAGCCTGGTGTGCTACTATTCATGGGGTCACAAAGAGTCGACATGACTGAGGGACTGAACTGAACTGAACGAACTGAACTGTGTCTGCTGCATTGGCAGGTGGGTTCTTTTCCACGGTGCCACTTGGGAAGCCTGGGGGGCTCTTCTATTCATTGTCAGATGTTTTACAGCATCCCTGGCCTGAACTCACTAGTTGCTAATAGCAACTCCACCATCTCCAGTTGTGATAACCCAGAATGTCCTCTGATACTGCCATATGTCTCTGGGTAGAGAGGGGAGCAAAACTGTCCACAGTTGAAAAACACTGCACTAGCCTGAAACTCCGAGATGTGTGCCTGGAAGACCTGAGGAACTTTATATGAAGAAAATTAGACTAATATATAGGAAAGTAAAACCAGGAGGACACACAGATCGAAACCAAATGATACTATTTCTGCTTCTAAGCTTTTTGTGCTCTTCTACATTAAGCCATTCTTGCTCATTTTTGGAGCTGAGAACAGTTGAAAATGTCTGCTCTCACCACTTCTATTCATCATTGTACTATGTAGGTCCTAGCCAAGGTCATCATGAAAGAACTACAAGTAAAAGACATAGAGATTGGAAAGAGGAAAAAAAAAGCTATTCTCATTTGCATACAATGTAATCTTCTATATAGAAAATTCTAAGAAATCTATTTTTAAAAACCCGATTAGAACTATAAGTTTATAGTAAGGCTGCTTGATAAAAATCAATATACAGATTTCAATTGTATTTCTTTGACACTAGCAATGAATTTAAATACATTTCAGTTTAATACATTGCAATTTAAAACCAGTACTATTTAAAGCAGCAAGACACAGATGTATAGAACAGACTTTTAGACTCCGTGGGAGAGGAAGAAGGTGGGATGATTTGGGAGAATGGCATTGAAACATGTATACTATCAGGTAAGATATGAATCGCCAGTCCATGTTCGATACAGGATACAGGATGCTTGGGGCTGGTGCATGGGGATGATCCAGAGAGATGATATGGGGTGGGAGGTGGGAGGGGGGTTCAGGATTGGGAACTCATGTACACCTGTGGCTGATTCATGTCAATGTAGGGCAAAACCAATACAGTATTGTAAAGCAAAATAAAGTAAAAAATTAAAAAAAGAATTCGTAGGGATGACGTTAACAAAACACATGCAAGATCTGTAACCTGAAAATTAAAGAGGAAATATGCCACATTAATAGAAGATTAAAATTCATTAAAATGTCAAATTTTTCCAAGTTATTCTATAGATTCAATGCATCCTAATCAAAAGCCCAACAGGCTTTTAAAATAGAAATTCCCAAGGCAAATTCTAAAAGTTATAGGGAAACGCAAAGGACTCATAGTAGCCAAAACAACTTTACAAAAAAAGAACCAAGTTCTTATACTAGAATACTTACACTACTTGATTCATACATATTTGAAGCTACAGTAACAAAGACTGCGTTGTATTAACATGTGAGCTTATTGCTCAGTCATGTCCAACTCTTTGAACATAAATATAGATAAACAAATTGAAGGTATAGTATGTAGAAAAGTATCCAAACCTATATGGCTAATTGATTATTTTTTTTAAACAGAGGTGTCAAGAAAATTCAAGGGGAAATGGCAATCTTTTCAACAAATGATGCAAGAACAATTGGTGATCCATATGTCCCCTCCAAAATTATGGAATCTCATTCATCATCTAACCTTGTATACAAAAATTAACTCAAAATGTTATATAGGTCTATATGTAAAACATAACACTATAAAATTCTGGAAGAAAAACATAGGAGAAAGGCTTGGTTATCTGGAATTAAGCAAACAACTTTTAAAGTGAAAGTGAATTGATGAAAGTGAAAGAGGAGAGTGAAAAAGTTGACTTAAAGCTCAACATTCAGAAAACGAAGATCATGGCATCTGGTCCCATCACTTCATGGGAAATAGATGGGGAAACAGTGGAAACAGTGTCAGACTTTTTTTGGGCTCCAAAATCACTGCAGATGGTGACTACAGCCATGAAATTAAAAGACGCTTAGTCCTTGGAAGAAAAGTTATGACCAACCTAAATAGCATATTCAAAAGCAGAGACATTACTTTGCCAATAAGGGTCCGTCTAGTCAAGGCTATGGTTTTTCCAGTGGTCATGTATGGATGTGAGAGTTGGACTGTGAAGAAAGCTGAGCACTGAAGAATTGATGCTTTTGAACTGTGGTGTTGGAGAAGACTTCTGAGAGTCCCTTGGACTGCAAGGAGATCCAACCAGTCCATTCTGAAGGAGATCAGCCCTGGGATTTCTTTGGAAGGAATGATGCTAAAGCTGAAACTCCAGTACTTTGGCCACCTCATGCGAAGAGTTGACTCATTGGAAAAGACTCTGATGCTGGGAGGGATTGGGGGCAGGAGGAAAAGGGGACGACAGAGGATGAGGTGGTTGGATGGCATCACCAACTCAATGGACGTGAGTTTGGGTGAACTCCAGGAGTTGGTGATGGACAGGGAGGCCTGGTGTGCTGCAATTCATGGGGTCACAAAGAGTCAGACACGACTGAGTGACTGAACTGAACTGAACTGAAGTCACTCAGTCATGTCCAACTCTTTGCAACCCCATGGACTGTAGCCCATGAGGCTCCTCCATCCATGAGAATTTCCAAGCAAGAATACTGGAGTGGGTTGCCATTTCCTTCTCTAGGCTATCTTCCCGACCCAGGAATCAAACCCAGGTTTCCTGCCTTGCAGGTAGACACTTTACCGTCTAAG
Source organism: Ovis canadensis (assembly GCF_042477335.2). Lineage (NCBI taxonomy): Eukaryota > Metazoa > Chordata > Mammalia > Artiodactyla > Bovidae > Ovis > Ovis canadensis. Next base: position 86,384,886 of record NC_091250.1, read on the forward strand.
CCACCAGGGGAGCCCAACAATGTTTAAAGTAGGGCTCAAAAAGCAGGAAGCATAAAACAAAAAAATACTAAATTTTATTCCATTAAAGATGTTATTTTTTAAAAGACACCATTAGTAAAATGAGTATATTTGCAAATAAGATTTTGAGAGACTATATTTGCAGAAACATATACACTGAAAGACTTGTATTCAGAATACATAAAAAATTATTTCAACTCAATAAACAGAACATGAACTACCAAACAAAATATTGGCAACAGATTTGAACAGATATTTCATTTAAAAAAATGGCAAACAAATACATGAAAAGATTCCCCAAACCATTAACCATTAAGGAAATACAATTTAAAACCAAATGATGTATCACCATATGGGCTTCCCTTATAGCACAGTTGGTAAAGAATCCACCTGCAATGGAGGAGACCACAGTTCGATTCCTGGGTTGGGAAGATCCCTTGGAGAAGGGAAAGGCTACCTACTCCAGTATTCTGGCCTGGAAAATTCCATGGACTATATAGTCCATGGGGTCACAAAGAGTCAGACATGACTGAGTGACTTTCACTTTCACTTTCACTTTTCAATTCATCATCATATATCTACCAGAATGACTAAATTTAAGAGAGTGACAATATCAATTGAGTTGAAAAGAGTATAGAGAAATCTCACTTATTGTTGTTGGGAATACAAAATAATATAGTCATATTGAAGAAAAGTTGGCAACTTCCCAAGAGCTAAGTGATTACCATAAGACCTAGCAGTTCTATTTATAATAATACATATTTGCCCAAGAGACATGAAAATATATATTCATGCAAAGCCTTTTCAGCTTTATTAATAAGATCCCCAAACCAAAAATAGTTCAAGTTTCCATCAACACATGAGTGAGTGAGTGAGTGAAGTCGCTCAGTCGTGTCCAACTCTTTGTGACACCATGGACTGTAGCCTACAAGGCTCCTCTGTCCATGGAATTTTCCAGGCAAGGGTACTGGAGTGGGTTGCCAAATGAATAAACAAATTATGGCATAGCCACGCAACGGGATAGTATTTAGCAATGAGGAGGAATGAACTCATGATTCATCATCGAGTACTGCATCATGAAGGGTTTAAAAGCACAAAAGGCTATATGCTCTATGATTCTATTTATATAATATTGTAAGATAAGCAAAATTCGGGTCATGTGAAATAGATCAGTGGTTGCCAGGAGTTAGGGGGCTGGAAAGGAGATTGACGTTAAAGGGCCATAAGGCAATATTTGGAGTATTGAAAATGTCCTGTACTTATTTTGGTGGTAGTTACATGACTGCCACCTTTATCAAAACTCATTAAATTGTACATCTAAAATAGATGCATTTTATCATATATAATTTATCTCAATAAGCTGCCTAAATCCAAGGTATCTACATCCATAAAACATGAAAGTAAGAAAGATGCTATAAGCCAGAGGTCAGCAAACTTTTTCTGACAAAGACTGGACAATAAATATTTTATCTCTAGCATGTACATAGTCTCTGTCACAACTATTCAACTCTGAATCTCCAAAACAGGTATAGACAGTGAGTAAATGAATGCTATGGCTATGTTTCAATAAAACGTTATTGAAGACGCAGAAATTTACATTTCATACAATTTCCACATGTCCTGAAATATTACTCTTCCCTGGATTCCCAGCCATTTAAAATTGTAAAAACCCATTTCCCCACTTTCCCCAACCATTTAAAACTGTAAAAACAAAGACTTCCCTGGTGATCCAGTGGCTAAGACTCCACACTCCCAGTGTAGGGGACCTGATTTCGATCTCTAGTCAGGGAATTAGATCCTCATCCTGAAACTAAAGATCTTGCATACTGCAGCGAAGATCAGAGATCCTGCATGCTGCAACTAAGGCCTGGCACAGCCAAATAAATAAATGCAAAAATTAAATAAATATCAAAGAAAAAATGTAAAAACCATTCTTAGCTAGCAGGCCATACAAAAACAGATGGTGAATCAGATTTGACCCACAGGCTGTAGTTTGCCAACTCCTTCTATAAACATGTTAGTAAAAATATAACAGTTATTATGACTATATCAAAGAGATAATGATTCAGGTGAAATTTCTAATATTCCATTCATGTTTACATGTTAGAGATCCGTTTAGATGAGAAATAACAAGGTCTGTTTTTTATGTGTTCTTTAACAGTAGATATTTGTTTGCTGCATTAATATTACTTTTGGAATGAAAGTGAAAGTGCTATTCAATCAGTCACATCAGACTCTTTGTGACCCATGGACTGCAGCCTTCCAGGCTTCTCTGTCCATGGAATTCTCCAGGCAAGAATACTGAAGTGGATAGGCATTCCCTTCTCCAGGGATTTTCCTGACCCAGGGATAGAACCCGGATCCCCCACATTGCAGGCAGATTCTTTATCTTCTGAGCCACCAGGGCAGATCAAAATGTAAGACATACATATAAATTCATTTTCTCTTGTAAAAAAAAAAATTTACTACCTTTAAACATTTTTTAAAAGCTTTAATTAATACTCTGTCCAAATCCCATACTTCCACTCCCATTTCCCCTCTTTGCCTCCAATCTCTAAAGTGACAACAGGGTTTTTGAATTTGTTTTATACTCTGGAGTGTTCTTCCCCCATATGACATCATTTCCTGTAGGTTTCTGCTGAAAAGTCCTCTTATTACTAAAACCTTCAATAGCAAGCTGCTCTCCTGGTCCTTTTATTCTCCTTCCCTTTTGCTCTGTAGCATTTACTGCCATTTGTCATATTATATCCGTACTTGTTTTCACGTTTACTTATTTTTTTGTCTTTTTTTAACTAGAATAAGTTCCAGGAAAGTGGAAGTGAAGTTAAAGTGTTAGTTGCTCAGTCACGTCTGACTCTGCAACCCTATGGACGCCCCAGGCTGCTCTGTCCATGAAATTCTCCAGGCAAGAATACTGGAGTGGGTTATCATTCCTTTCTCCAGGGGATCTTCCAAACCCAGGGATCAAACCCAGATCTGCATTGCAAGCAGGTTCTTTACTGTTCAAATGGTTGGACATGACTTAGTGATTAATACTTTTACTTTCAAGCTCCATGAAGGCAGACTTTGCATCTGTCCATGCTGTGTAATCGCAGTGCTTAAACCATGTCTGGAAAATAGGATTTGCTGAATGAATAATCTGGGAAGACACTAAAGAGGATGTTTTTCCTGGAAACATCATCCAACATCAGTCATAAAGAGAGCAAAGCTATTCTGAGGACCACTGGCCCAGGACACGCAAGGATGATGGGATAAAACACGGATTCACACCAGCCAGGTGGCCCTGCCAGTTAGGGGGGCGAGCAAATCTCACTAAAGGAACTGGGTGCTACAGATCCCTGAGAACCCCCTAATGGAAAGATCTTTTTTGGGGGAAATACATCTTGCAAAATTCTGAGCAATTTTCATAGTGGAAACTTTCAGTAACCATGTCGTCTACTGAGAACATAATGGACATTTCTTTTTCCTTTAGGTTAACTAAACTCCTTTCTAATATCTTCTTGTTGAAATGCTTGCAAATAAAAAGGGCAGAATATTTAGTAGGAGGGTCTTTTCCAGGTTTCAGAGAGGAGGTCTGAGTGAAGAAGAGAGTGCTTGATCCCAGAAGGCAATCAACCTCCTGAGTCAGTGATGCCTACAGCACAAGGGTTATAATACAACATATTCCTTCACAAAGCCCATTTCTCTGTCTCAGAGTTGCAGTGTCAAACTGTAGAAATCTATGCTTTTGAAGTTCTTGACATATAATGTTGACATTTTCAGACTTTCTGTTCTATGATGAAAGATTAGAATGATGGTGGTGAACAAGGATGACCTATAGAAAGACATTTTCTGAAGTGGTAAAAACTTTTTTTAATGGATGGAGAATTTTTCTTTTAAATTATGAGTTGACCATGAGAACAAAAAAGAAAACAGATCAAAGAAACATACAAGTGGGTTTTCATTTTATTTTTGTTTTTTAAAAAATCTCATAGGAATTCATAAATACAGACTTTGAGCAAATTCGTGTTTAAAACATATTCCTTTTTTGCACACAATTGAAAATATTTTCATGGGAAAAATAGGGTCCATATTTTCTTATTACTTAAGAATTGTGTCCAAATGAATCTAGTGTTGACACATAAAAATGAATCTGGGGTTGATACATAAAAATTAGAGCTTGACTAAGTGAATTCAGAGATTGTTGTCTAAATATTTGCTGGGATAAATTGGGAATTTGGGATTAACAAATATACAGTACTGTATATAAAACAGAAAAACAAGCATACAGCATAGAGAACTATAGTCAATACCTTGTGATAACCTATGATGGAAAAGAATCTGATATCTGAATTGCTTTGCTGTACACCTGAAACCAAGACAATATTGTAAATCAACTGTACTTCAATAAAAAAATTAAGATCAAAATGAAAAAAAATACTTGTTCTGACTCTTGGCCTTAAAGAACATTAATGAGTTCTCTCTCTCTCCCTCTCTGCTAAGTATGATATTTACTTGAACCTGAGACACACTTTTTTGCATTTTAACATTTCTGAAATCAGAACATCTTATAATGCATGGTGTCTCCCAATTATACTTGCCAGCAATTTTTCTTTCTTTGCAGTACATAAAATAATATTGAATCACACACTTGAAATCATCCTAGATTCCATGAAATTAGATATACACAAAGTTTGCTTTTTATTTTTATTCTATTCCCAATCAGGGGCAATTTCTCCCTCTGAACTCCAGCCCCTCATCCCCTTGGTTCCGTATGAAGTTTATAGCAAAGCTCTCAACACATACAAAAAAAGACTTAATATTATTGACTCCTTGTCTTCGTGACAATGGTTCTTTTGTAATTATTAAGGCTCAGTACTTCTAAATGGATAAATTTTATGTTATATTTTCAGAACATATACTTTCATAACTCACAGGAACAAAGTTATTATTAGCAAGCCCCTGTTTAGCTTGAGTTGCTGTGAATGTCTCAGCCTTGATAAAATTTCTTGCCTTCCTTGGTTTCCTTTTTTCTGTAGTCAGGTTTCTCACCTACTGATCGCTTAGATGATTAGTCTTAATTTAATCCAGGATTTGGTTTAGGAAATAGTATAATATTTATGTCTTTTTACACATGTCTGGCAACTACTTCTCCTGCAAGGAATGTCAGCACTGATTAAATGTTAAGGGTGATGGGCTGGGAGCACTTTGCTTCAGGCGCAGGCCCCCAAAGCACAGGTCAGACCACATGGGAAGGATGTGGGTTCTGGAACTGGCAGCCTGAGTTTGAATCCTGCCTGTGCCATTTGCTGATTGCGTGAATTAATATGCAAAACTGGAACAAGAGTGACTATCCCACAAGGTTATTTTAAACACTGGGTGTGTGGAAAGTCTTTGATCATAGGAGGGACTTGAGAAATGGTGATTAAAAGCATTGTTCTCCATCTTGTGTGCGAGAAGATGAACCCAGGAGAAATTTGAGGAGTTTACTCCATTTTTTAGTCTCCTCCTGTATTTTCGTTTGTTCCTTTTAGATCTCAGGGTTTTGATACTTACGCTTTTTCCCTGTCCCTGTCTACAAGCTTAGAATTGCTCTCAGCTGGATACCGTTTATCACCATTTACATTGATCTGTTATCACCTATTTACTTTTCAACATGAATTTAAAGTGAGACAGACAGGCCTGGGTTGGAATTCTGGCTCTGCTACCCACCATCAGGGTTCTCCAGAAAAACAGAACCAATAGGATATGTACATATATATGTGTGGGTGTGTGTATATATGTGCATATGTGTATATACACCTCCCCACACACATGTACATAGAATTGGTTCATGTGACTATAGAGACTGAGAAGTCCCCAAATCGGAAGGGTGAGTCAGAACCTGCAGACCAAGGACAGCCAATGGTGTAGCTCCAGTCTGAAGGTCAGCAAGTCCAAGACCCAGGTAGTGTGGAGTTTCAGTTCAATTTTGAAGGTAGGAAAAAAGCCTGTGTCACAGTTCAAAGGCAGTCAAGCTGGAAGAAGTCTCTTTTACTCATGGAAAGGTTGGCCCTTTTGCTCTATTCAAGACTTCAACTGACTGAATGAGGCCCACCCACAACAGGGAGGGCAATCTTGCTTTACTCAATCTACTGATTTAAACATTAATCTCATTCAAAATGTCATCCCAGAATAATGTTTGATCAAATATCTGGTCAAACATTGAAGTTGATGTGTGATTACCTATTGCAATCTGTCTGGGTCTTACTATCCTTTTTGTAAAAAGGAGATAATAATCCTATTATATCATGGCTGTTGGGACCAATTGGGATCATATATTCAAGTTTCTTGGTATTCAATAAGGCCAATTTTTCCTTCTCACTTTCCTTCCACAGTCAGTATTTCAGGCATGTGTGAACAGGTCAAGGGCTTGTTTTGATCTTTTATGTCCTTTCCTTTGCCCCTATAACCCTGTTATACTAACAGTCCATCCCAGCTCAACTCAGTCTCTCTAACAAAATGTCAACAAGTCATCTCCACAATTTAAACAGTCCTTCTCCTGTAAACTCCTGTAAACTACCTAGTAAAAAGAACAGACCCAATTTTACATTTGGGGAAGAGTCCTGTCCCATAACCTGATGTATCTCAGTCCATAGTGAACAGTTTCCTCCCCGTCTTTGGAGTTCTTTTGCAATGCAATGCAAATCCATCAGTCAAAGCAGCCAAACTTTCTCCAACCTAGAACAATGCGCCAGTAGGGCCACTGCTCTAGTCACCCTTCATCTCTCTTGCAATGCAGATTTCTTGGGGAGTAAACACTGGGCATTTCACTCACTTGGTGCTAGGTGAGTGCAGTCATACATCACTTCAAATCACCCTGTGCTTTTTTCGTTAATATTCCACTTGGGCCTCTGTTTACATGATTACCGCATCATCCTTCCAAATTGCACCTTAAATTCCATTCTGTTTCTTTCCACTGTTCCAATTTCCAGATTACAGTGATTTCTTTCCAGCGTGCTTAATCTTGAGTAAATCAATATAGCTGTACTATTTTCCATCGATTTGATCTTAAGTGAATTGAATCTTGTTCTCATTTGAGAGGGGGATGTTATCGTGTAACGCCACTCAGAGAACAGTGACTAAAGCATGCTGGTCTGCATTATCCTCAACCCAACAATATCTTCTCACTTCTCATTGACCTTTGCTACAATCACTTTAGATATAAATTTTAGTGTTCATTTCACTTTGAGGGCCACTCACTTCATCAAAATTAAAAGAAAAGGAGAAACAGGCAACTAAATACTTGTCTTTTCTTAGTAATATTAAAATAACCACAATCCACAGAACAAAATATCTTCCTTCTTGTTTCAATAAAGTGTAATTACAGATCTTGAATTTAAATCCAAGTCATCCTGTTTCAAATAATATATTCAGTCCAACTGCACATATTTCTTCCCTTTGGTTCCTTTTGGAAAAATGTGACATATACAGCCAAGGTTCACAGCTGGTATCAGAAAATCAGCTTGTAATGAGAAAGTCTAAACTTTCAGAAGACCACTGGTCTACCACTTCTCACACTCCTGATACTTAAAATAATAAACATAAAGGCTGAAGGTAATTTTGATTGAAAAATCAAAACAAAAATATTTTCTTGGAAATGAGTCACCTTTTGACTGAACTAAATAGCTCTGCACACACAGCCAGTGTTTTTTGCCTTTGGTGGAGTCCCTGGCTACATGGTAAGGTACTTGGTCCCAGGTTTCTGGCCTTGTAACTAGAATGAGGTGGTTGGTGGCAGAGAGGAAGGCATAGGTCAGGGGCAGTTAGCCACACTATCTACGTCTTTCTCTCCTGGCTACTCTCTGAATAGGCAGTTCCCATCAATAAGTGTTTGCTTTGCTCTCTGAAGACTTGAATCTCCACTTGCAATCACTATTCATCTACTTCATTCCAAGAAAACAGGCCATATCATATTTGTGTTTACAATGATTCTTTGCCATTTCCAGTTTTAAGAGCAAAGTTCAAGTGTTATGACTCTGCTTAGCAACTCTTGAATAAAGAAATTGGAGCCCAGGAGGAAAGCAGCATCCACAGCAAATGACTTAACACCATACATACTCTGCTCGATGATAACTTTGAGTGTAGCCTCCCATTCCTATTGACATCCACCCTGAGGGTAGACACCCTATGAAGATTCTTCCTACTTAGCATCTGCTGAACAATCTTTTCATCTTATATACCCTGAATCACTTCAGGCACCTCCTGTGCTGGGTCAAATACATCACCCCTAGATTCCCTAATTCACAGTTGGCCATTTTGTCCCAAAACACTAACCCCAAGGCTTTGCTCCTAGAGATGTTTACCAGCCTGGTTACTGCTTCTTTCCTTTGACAATTCAAAACTCACCTCCAATCCCAGTTTGTCTGTGTTTTGCTTAGCAAAATTCACATGACAGCTTGTGAGACCCTATCCCAATTCTAACAGGGAAGAAAACTTGTATCAAAAAGATACATTAGGAGATAGAATGATCTGTATGGTTCATGCAAATGGTTAACTCGTGCTCATTCATTCATTCATTCATTTATTCATTTATCTATCAAATGTGTTTTGAGAGCCTACTGTGTGCTAGATATTGTTCCACCTATGAGCATACAGCTGTGAATCAAGTAGTCATGCACCATGCTCTTATGAAGATTATAGTCACACGTTGAGGGGGGACTCTTGGAGAGGTCATCAAAAACAAATGCACAAAGAAACAAGGACATTTCAGATTTCATCATGATTACCACTACGAATAAAACCTAACAGACCAATGTGGTTTAAAAAAAAGGGGGGAATGAGAATCACTTTTTTTTCAATTTTTCTTTTTAACATAAACATTAGTAAAGAAAAAATTGTTTGTTCCTATTTGTGTGTGTGTGTATGTTTATGTAGTGATAACACTTAAGATCTACACTCTTAGCAAAATTTAAGTATACATTAGAGTATTATTAACTATAATCATTATAGTGTACATTAGATCCCCAGAACTTATTCATCTTTTAACTGGAAATTTGTACTCTTTGACCAGTATCTCCCCAGTTTTTCAAACCCCAGCCCTGACAACTATTGTTCTACTCTGGTTCTGAGTACAACTCTTTAAAATTCCACGTATAAGTGAGATTGTGCACTATTTGTCTTTCTTTGCCTGGTTTGTTTCACTTAGCAAAGTTTTCCATGTTGTTGCAAAAGCCAGGACTTCCTTCTCTTTTGCGGCTGAACGTATGTATATACCACGTTTTTTATCCATTCACCCATTGAGGATACTTAGGTTGTTTCCATATCTTGGCTATTACGAATATTGCTGCAATGAACATGGAAATACGTATATCTCTTCTGTATACTGTTTTTATTTCTTTGAAAATATATGCCCTGAAGTGGAATTGCTGAGTAATATGATAGATATGTTTTTGATTTTTTGAGGAAACTCCATACTACTTTCCATAATGGTTGTACCAATTTACATTCTTATTAACAGTGTACAAAAATTCTGTTTTCTCCTTACTCACTGTAAGCATTTACCTATGAAGTGATATCTCATTGTGGTTTTGATTTGCATTTCCTTGATGATTAGTGATATAGAGCACCTTTTCATATATGCCTATTGGCCATTTGTATGTCTTCTTTGGAAAAACGTGTATATAGATTCTTTGCCTATTTTGTAATCAGGTTGCTTTTATAGCTGTTGAGTTGTACGAGTTCCTGATATACTTTGTATATTAACTGCTTATCTAATACATGATTTTAAATATTTTCTCCATTTGAAAGGTGGTCTTTTCACTCTGTAGATTGCTTCCATTGCTGTACAGGAGCTTTTAAGTTTGATGTAGTCCCACTTGTACATTCTTGCTTTTGTGGCTTCTGCTTTTAATGTTATATGCAATTCTTGCTAAGACCAGTGTCAAGGAGCTTTTCGCTTATGTTTTCTTCCAAGTGTTTTATTATTTCAGGTCTTATATTCAAGTCTTTAATCAATTTTCAGTTAAATTTTGTGAGTGATGCAAGATAAGGGTCCAATATCACTCTTTTATATATGGATGTCGAGTTTTTCTAACATTTATTGAAGAGACTATTATTTCCCCATTGCATATTCTTGGTCCCTTTGTTGAAGATCACTTGACCATATGTGTGTGAATTTATTCTGGGCTTTTTATTCTAGTCACTTAGTTTGCTGCTGCTGCTGTTGCTTCTGCTGCTGCTGCTAAGTCGCGTCAGTCGTGTCCGACTCTTTTATTCTAGTCACTTAGTTTATGTGTCTGTTTTTATTTCAGCACCATGCTCTTCGCTTTCTACAGCTTTGCAATTTAGCTTAAAACCAGGAACTGTGCCTCTTGCTTTGTTCTTCTTTCTCAAGATTACTTGTGGATTACTTGTCTTTTGTGGATCCCGAAGAATTTTAGAATTGTTTTTTTCTATTTCTGTGAAAACTGTCATTGGAATTTTTACAGGTGTTACCTTGAATCTGTATATAGTTTTGGGTAGTATGGACATTTTAACAATATTAATTCTTCCAATAATGAATATAGGATCTCTTTACATTTGTTTTTGTCTTCAAATTTTTTCATCAGTGTCTTTTTAAAATCCATTTAGCCTCTCTTTGTCTTTTGATTAGAGAATTTGATCTATTTATATTCAAAGTAATTATTGATAGGTAAGGACTTATTATGACCATTTCGTTAATTATTTTCTGTTTTGTAAATCCTTTGTTCTCTTCTTTCTCTTTGCTACCTTTTTGTGGTTTGTTGATTTTTTGTAGTGGTACGCTTTGATTTCTTTCTCTATGTCTTTTTTGTATCTTTTATAAGTTTTCTGCTTTGTGGTTAACTGTAAGGTTTATATAATACAGCTTATAGTATGTAGCTATTTTAAGCTGATAATCACTAATTGCAATCTCATATACAAACTGTATACTTTTAATTCCTTCCATAAGGTCAGTCTAGTCAAGGCTGTGGTTTTTCCTGTGGTCATGTATGGATGCGAGACTTGGACTATGCAGAAGGCTGAGCGCCGAAGAATTGATGCTTTTGAACTGTGGTGTTGGATAAGACTCTTAACAGTCCCTTGGACTGCAAGGAGATCCAACCAGTCCATTCTAAAGGAGATCAGTCCTGGGTGTTCACTGGAAGGACTGATGCTGAAGCTGAAACTCCAGTACTTTGGCCACCTCATGCGAAGAGTTGACTCATTGGAAAAAACTCTGATGCTGGGAGGGATTGGGGGCAGGAGAAAAAGGGGATGACAGAGGATGAGATGGCTGGATGGTATCACTGACTTGATGGATGTGAGTCTGAGTGAACTCCAGGAGTTGGTGATGGACAGGGAGGCCTGGTGTGCTGCGATTCATGGGGTCGCAAAGAGCTGGACTTGACTGAGCGACTGAACTGAACTGATACCACATTTTATGCTATTGATAGCATATTTTACATATTTTTATATTGTTTACCTATTAACAAATTATCGTAGTTACAATGATTTTTAATATTGTAACAGTCTTTTAACTTTTTTATTGACTTGAAAATGATTCATATGCCACCATTACAGGATTAGAATATTCTAAATTTAAGTTTGTATTTAACTTTACCGGTGATTTTTAACACTGTTTTCATATGGTTTGCTTAGCATTCTTTTATTTCAGCTTGAAGGACTCCCATTAGCATTTCCTGTAAGGAAGATCTAATGGTGATAAACCTCCTCAGCTTTTTTGGAGGGAATGTCTTTATTCTTCAGTCTTTGAAGGACAGTTTTGTTGCATGTAGTTTTCTTCGTTATCAGTTTTTATTTTTTGTTTCTTTTTTCCTTTCAGCAGTTTCTTCAAGTTGAAATTAAAAATTCTAAGATTTTTATTTTTTAAGACTAGAGATCTCTTCAAGAAAATTAGAGATACCAAGGGAACATTTCATGCAAAGATGGGCACAATAAAGGACAGAAACAGTATGGACCTAACAGAAGCAGAAGATATTAAGAAGAGGTAGCAAAAATACACAGAAGAACTATACAAAAAAGACTTCATGACCCAGATAACCACAATAGTGTGATCACTCACCTAGAGCCAGACATCCTGGAGTCTAAAGTCAAGTGGGCCTTAGGAAGCATTACTACAAACAAAGCTAGTGGAGGTGATAGAATTCCAGCTGAGCTATTTCAAGTTCTAAAAGATGATATTGTTAAAGTGCTGCACTACATATGCCAGAAAATTTGGAAAACTCAGCAGTGGCCATAGGACTGGGAAAGGTCAGTTTTCATTCCAATCCTGCAGAAAGGCAATGTCAAAGAATGTTCAAACTACTGCACAATTGCACTCAACTCACACGCTAGCAAAGTAATGCTCAAAATTCTCCAAATGAGCCTTCAACAGTACGTGAACTGAGAACTTCAGATGTTCAAGCTGGATTTAGAAAAGGCAGAGGAACCAGAGATCAAATTGCAACATCTGTTTGATCATAGAAAAGGTAAGAATTCCAGGAAAACATCTACTTCTGCTTTGTTGACTACACCAAAGCCTTTGACTGTGTGGATCCCAAAAAACTGTGGAAAATTCTGCAAGAGATGGGAATACCAGACCACCTTACCTGCCTCCTGAGAAATCCTTATGCAGGTCAAGAAGCAACAGTTAGAACCAGTGATGGAACAATGGACTGGTTCCAAATTGGGAAAGGAGTACATCAAGGCTTTATACTCTCACTCTACCTATTTAACTTATATGCAGAATACATCACACAAAATGCTGCACTGGATGAACCATAAGCTGGAATCAAGATTGCTTGGAGAAATATGCAGATATGCGGATGACACCACCCTATGGCAGAAAGCAAAGATGAACTGAAGAGCCTCTTGAAGAAAGTGAAAGAGGAGGGTGAGAAAGCTGGTTTAAAACTCAACATTCAAAATGAAGATCATGGCATCTGGTCCCATCACTTCATGGCAAATAGATGAGGAAACAATGGAAACAGTGACAGACTTTATTTTCTTGGGCTACAAAATCACTGCAGATAGTGACTGCAGCCATGAAATTAAAAGATGCTTGCTTCTTGGAAGAATAGTTATGACCAATCTAGACAGCATATTAAGAAGCAGAGACATTACTTTGCCAACAAAGGTCTGTCTAGTCAAAGGTATAGTTTTTCCCGTGGTCATGTATGGTTGTGAGAGTTGGACCATAAAGAAAGCTGAGTGTTGAAGAATAGGTGCTTCTGAACTTTGGTGTTAGAGGAGACTCTTGAGAGTCCCTTGGACTGCAAGGAGATCAAACCAATCAATCCTAAAGGAAATCAGTCTTGAATATTCATTTGAAGGACTGATGCTGAAACTGAAACTCCAATACTTTGGCCACCTGATGTGAAGAACTGACTCATTGGAAAAGACCCTGCTGCTGGGAAAGATTGAAGGCAGGAGCAGAAGGGGACGACAGAGGATGAGATGGTTGGATGTCATCACCAATTCAATGGACATGAGTTTGAGCAAGCTCCAGGAGTTGGTGATGGACAGGGAAACCTGGTGTGCCTCAGTCCATGGGGTTGCAAAGAGTCAGATACGACTGAGCGAATGAACTGAGAATACTGTAATGGTGACATATCACGCCACTTCCGCCTGATCTGCAAGATTTCTGCTGAGAAATATGCTGATATCTTTATGGGTATTTCCTTATAAGTAACTGATTTCTTTCTTTTTGCTGCTTTCAAAATTCTCTCTTTGTCTTTGATTTTGACAATTTAATTATATTGTTTGGGGTTGCAATTACTTGTGATCCTTTGAGCTTTTTGTATCTGGGTGGCTATATCTCCTAAAATCCGGGAAGTTTTCAGCTATTATTCCTTTAAATAAACTTCTGCCCCTTTTTCTGTCTCTTCTCTTTCTTGATTCATATACTGTACATGTCAGTTTGCTTGATGGTGTCCTATAGGTTCTGTGCGCTTTCTTCATTCTTTTTGTTGCTTTCATTCCTTCCTTAGTCTGTTCAGTCTGCTATAACAAAATACCACAGACATGGTGTATTAGTAACAGAAATATCTCTCTCACAGTTCTCGAGAGAGAAAGTCTGAGCTCAAGGTTCCAGCATGGTTGAATGAAGGCTCTCGTCTGGGTTTCAGAAGTCTCTCTTCTCACAGAGTCTTCACATGATGGAAGGTGCTAAGGAGTTCTTTGAGGTCCCTTTTATAAGAAGTCTAATCCCATAATCCCATTGGTGAAAGCCCCACCCTTATGACCTAATCACTTCTGAAAAACCCCACCTCATATACCATTACATTGGGCTTTAGGATTCCAACATATGAATTTGAAACCTATACACTCAGACCATTGTATTCCTCTAGCTGATTAATTTCAAATGACCTGTCTTTGAATTTGATGATTCTTTCTTCTGCATGACTGAGTCCACTTTTGAAGCTCTTTATTGAATTTTTAAGTTGTGTCTTCAGCTCCAAGAAATCTATTTTATTGTTTTTTTATGTTTTTTATTTCTTTATTAAACTTCTCATTTTGCTAGTGCATTATTTTCCTGATTTTGTTATCTGTGTGCTTTTTCATCTCATTATGCTTCTTTAAGATATTCTGAATTCTGATATTATTCTGAATTCTATGTCAGGCAGTTCATAGACCTCCATTCCTTTGGGGTTGATTGCTGTACTTTTATTAACTTCCTTTGGTAGTGTCAGGTTTGCCAGATTCTTCTTAATCCAAGTCTTGCATTGATGTCTGTGCTTTTAAAGGAACAAACACCTCTTCTAGTTTTTATAGGCTGATTTTGCAGGTGAAGATTTATCTTGTTGGATCCCCAGGTTGATGAGATTACCTTTGGACTTGTAGTTGATCAGGGTTGAGTCCCATGGCTACTGCTAGGTCAAGAGTGAGGTCTGCAATTTGTGAGTCTGTATTAGGGCTCAGGCAGGTATGGATTCTGTCTGACATTTATGTGGATGAGATGGCCTCTAGGACCTTGGCAAGGAAGGCTGGTACTGGGACAAAAATCAACTTCAGGGTCTGCAGACAGCAGGCCTGTTACCCGAGTACAGGTGGGTATGGCTTCTGCTGGGTCCCCTGATGCCTTCCTGACAGGTCACTGGGCAGGTAGAATCAGCCCTGGACCACAGCTGAGAGAGGCTAGAAACAATCCAGGGATGCTTCAGCATCCACAGCTGGAACAGAGGTCTTCAGGCTTGCCTCTAGAAGCACAGACTGGTATGCCCCTTGCCAAGTAGCCATGCTACTGGAGCATGGCTAAGAGGGCTGGAGCCAAGTTAAAGGCCTGTTTCAAGATAAGGGTCGAAATTGTCAGGCCTACCTCCAAGGGCACAGACAGGTGTGACTCCCTCTGGGTCCCTGGACACGAAAGATCACTGCCAGTCAATGGCTGTGAGGTGCTGAAGCCAGCACAGGGCCATGTCAAGATTGGCAGTTAGTTCACCTACCTCTGAAGTCACAGACAGGTGTATCTCCCTCTGTGTCCCTGTATACACAAGACCACTTTCAAAATGTGGCTGTGAAGAGCTGGAGCTAGGTTACAAAGACTGCTTTAAAACCTGGTACCAGCACTGAAGTCAGACTGCTCAGAACCCTTCTCTACAAAGCATATTGCTTCTTTGTGGCTAGATAGACTTGACCATAATTCTAAATGTGTTGTGGTTTCCTCATGATGATTAGATACTACCCTTTGTTGAGTGCTAAGGACCAGAAAATGTTAAGCAATGTACACACATTGTCTCATTGAAACATCACCTACCCTATGAGGTGGTACTCTTATTAGTCCCCTCTTTGCAGATCTAGAAAACAGATTCAGACAAGGTACTGAACAAGCCCAAGAACACACAAGTAGTAAGAACCTCAGAGGTGGAGTTCGAACTCAGGGATTGAGTCTATAAAAGCATAGCTCTAATCTCTGGATTTTTCCAGCCAAGCCCTGTTAGAACATGGGGCAGCCCTTTCTGGTGTTCTTGTGGTCTGCACTGCAGTATTCCCTTAAGATCCATGTCAAGTTTCATTTCTATTACTTTTGTTTGCATTCTGTCTCCTAAATTGCTTTAATCTCTAAATCCCTGTTATTACATTCCTTCCTCTTACAACTCTGGCTTTTCTAAATATGCCTAATATCATGTCATAATTAAGGTCCTAACCCTAGCTCACATGTCCAGATCCTGAAAGCATCAAAGCAAAGTTGCCTGAGGCAGAGACAAAGAAATGCAAAAGCATTATTAGCATTTCAGCAATGTATTGGGAGCCCCCACAAAGAACCAAATCCTGTGTGATGCATGCAAAGACATCACCCTGTTCTCTAGATGGGGTCTGCTGATGACACTTCTTTTAAAAAGGGATGGTGTGATTTCATCATGAATTATCCAGAGGTCACTGCTGAGAGATGACTGCTCTTACAGACTTGCCTGCCTGGGAGCCTTCTGCCGGTGGGGAATGTCAGGAGGTATTTTAAGCTCACAGGGGAGGTAGGTTTTTAACCACAATTCTGTAAGCCTTCTCCCAGTGACAACTCTAAGAGTGTCCTCGGAAAAGGTCACTGGTTATCATGTCTTCTGCAGATAAGTCTTTAAGAAAGAATAAGCCTTGAAGTTCTTTCCAAAGGTCACACAACCCTAGACCTATGTGAAGGCCCTACAGCTGCAGGTCTTGGGCCAAGGACTTCAAGAGCACTGGAGACCATCTGTGGCACTCTAGGTAGAGGAAAGGTCTCGGCTATCACAAGAGGCCCTAGGAGGGAGGTTGGAGAAGATCCAGTCCCTGGGCAAGATGACCTGTGTTCCCTCAGAATGGGACATTCAAGGTTATCTATTAACCACCTTGACCTTTCTCAGCTTTCTGTACGCTGTATGAGCATGATTGCATTTGAGTCCAACACCATATTCATTCATCTTTCCTTCCTACCTTCCAGTAATCAATTTCATTTGTCAAATATTTATTGACTGTCTGCTATAAACAAGCACTGTGATAGGAATGTGAGGTACATGTGATGAACACTGTAGTTCCAGCCCCGACTGAGAGAGAAAAACAGCAAACAAGTGAATGTCTAAGTGGTTCATTATAATTAGAAGCATATTTACTAGGAAGTTAATAAAACATAAGTTTTGGGTTAAGCTTTGGGGTCTCTGATTTGCACAGGCCTCTTCCAAGCCCCTAAGGGTCTGTGAGTTTGGGATGGGGGTGGGACACAGGCTAGTAATTTATACATAAGCTCACATGTTTTGGTAAAGTTTGCAAAAGTAGTATATTTTTGCATTCTCTTTCTTAAAGAAAGCTCCCCAAATGTATAACCTTCAGCCTGATTACAATGTAAAGAGCTGTGCATAGATTACACCTACACACAGAAGCAAAAACTGCATTCTGGCCTTTTCTGGAAAAGTAAATGTGAGACATGTCTGCTGTTGTTGTAAACAAGCCTGTTCTCATTTGCCTATTTTCTTTCACAATTGCTTCAGGTTTTCTTATATGCAAATAAATGTTGATAACACTCAGCCCGGGGTGGGGGGGGGGGGGCAGTGGAACTTTTCCATCATTCAAAAGCGGGATTTAAAAGTAACTACGAGAGCAACTCATTGTGAACTGAGAATCTGCATGTGTAGCCTCAATCTGCCTTAACACAGAAAGAAAATCACGAGGGAACAAAATAGTAAGGATGATTGGAAAGCAGCATTAATAATTTTCTGAGAACTAGGACCTCAATGGGCTCTTACACTGAAAGAACAGCTGCAAGAATTAAGACCTAGCAAGGAGGCAGGGCTGACTCGGGGTTATGGCTGCAGGGAATTATGGGTGATTTCAGCAAGACCAGCAAGTGGGCCAGCAGAGATCATCATGGCAAAGATGAAGACATTCTCATTAGTTCAGCACGCAAACAGGCTCTGATCTGGAAACTAGAGCTTGGAACTTTTGAACCCATTTTACTTAAAGATGCTCTTAGGGTGCTCAGGTGAGTTACTGAAACACCAGGCAGAGAACCATCATTTCCACCAGTGGGAAAAAAAAAATGGGACCACAATAGACACTGACACTTTAGGAAAATGGAGGGTCTTCCCTGGTGGCTCCGTGGTAAAGAATCCACCTGCCATCACAGGAAACACGTTAGATTCCTGGTCTGGGAAGACACCAGGAGCCCCTGTGCCCCAACTACTGAACCTGTGTTCTAGAGCCTGAGAGCCACGATGGCTGAGCACAAATGCCGCAACTACTGGAAACCCAAGGGCCCTAGAGCCACGCTCTGCAACAACAGAAGCCACTCCAACAAGAAGCCCGCGCACCGCAATGAAGAGTAGTTCCTGCTCGCTGCAACTAGAGAAATCCCAGGCAGCGGTGAAGCGCAGTGCCACCAAAAGTAAATAAAGAACCTTTGAAAACCAGAAAATGGAAATGCAAGCCCTAGACTGAGGGAAATTATTTGTATAATATGTATCTGATAAAGGATTGGTATCTAATATAAAGAACCATGTAACTCAATAAGAAGACAATTTAAATGGATGAAATGATTATATAGAGAGTATAACTTTTTAAAATTGTGAATCACTATGTTGTACACCTGAAACTTATATAATACGGTAAATCAACTATACCATAATTAAAAACAAATAAATAAGTAAAAATGCTTTAGATGGATGAGAACTCAGATACATCACTAAAGATTCAGACACATATACACATACATGTATATATGAGAAGCAGTATACACATAAAAATGCTCAACATCATTCATAATCAGAGAAGTAAAACTTAAAATCATAATGTGATAGTTCACACATCCACCAGAATAGCTAAAATTAAAAATACTACAGTACTGAATGTTAGCAAGGATGGCAGGCAATGGGAAGTCTCAGTTATGCTGCACAGACTGTATAGCCTCTTTATGAAGTAAATTGGCCTTTTCTTATAAAGTAAAATATATACCTACCAAATGACCCAGCAGTTCCTCTCCCAGGTATTAACTCAAGAGAAATGAAAACACGGGTTGGAGAGAGATTTGCATGCAAATTGTCACCGTAGCTTTATGCCTAATAGCTCAAACTGTAAGTAATCTAAATGTCAATCATCAGATGAATAGAAAATAAATTGTAATATACCCATATAACAAAATACTGCTCAGCAATAAAAATGAATAAACTACAAATACACACGATAACATTGCTGAATCTTAATGCATTCTGCTAAGTGAAAGAAATCAGACAGAAAAGACTATAGTTATGACAATATTTACATGAAAGTCTACAAGAAGGAAAAAATAGTGACATAAAAAGATCTTTTTAGAGGCCAAAAGGGAGGGAAAAATAGTTATTGATTGCAAAGAGGCCTAAGGAGAGTCTTTTCAGTGAAAGGAACATTCTATAACTTGATCATGGAGCTGTATATATCTATACATTTGGGGCACCATATATACTGTGGTTGTATGGCATCACTGATTCAATGGACGGGAACTTGGGCAAACTCTGAGAGATGGTGAGGGACAGAGAGGCCCAGCGTGCTGCAGTCCATTGGGTCTCAAAGAGTTAGACACAACTTTGCAGCTGAACAAGAGCAATATATTATGGTGCTGGATATCCACATGTGATGCTGGGTACTGTATACACTGGCCAGCACTCATTGAACTGTATACTGTGAATGGGTGAAATCTGCTCTTTATCTACTGTACTTCAAGAAAGCTGATCTGCCACACCACTTGCCAAAGGGATCAAACCCAAGTCTGTTCAGGTCTCTGGTTCCAGCTGTCCCTTTTTAGGAAACTCAGAGGAGAGAAGCAGACGACGAGCCACACCATGAGTGAGCGGTCAACACAATGCAGACTCTGGGACACTCGGCAGGCCACACAGCCCAGGTTCTTCACAGATAAATTATAAGGGAAAGAAAATAGTAGAAAGGAAGTTTGCAGATTCAAAAAGACCTAGTGACATTTCAAGTTTTAAAAAATCAGAAAGACTGAACTCTAGTGTCTTGATTGATGAGACCGTAAAGCAACATAGGAAATGATTATTATAAAAGTCAGGATGGAGATTGCATTTGGAGGGTGTTATGGACTGAACTGTGCCACCCACCATCCACCAAATGCATACACTGAAGTTCTGACCCCTTGTACCTCAGAATGTGACTGTATTTGGAGAAAGAGTCTTTAAAGAGATAATTAAGGTTAAATAAGGTCTTTAGGGTGGACCCCAACTCCTAATGACTGGTGTCCTTATAAGGAGAAGAGATTTAAGCACGGACACCCATGTGCACAGAGGAAAGATCGGGTGAGGACCTAGCAAGAAAGCAGCTGTCTGCAAGCCAGGAGGAGAGGCCTCAGCAGGAACCAGCCCTGCCAGACCTTGATTGTGGACTTCCAGCCTCCAGAATGATGAGGGGGATACATTTGTGTAGTTTAAGGCACCCATTCTGTGTCAGCCTTAGCAAACTAATTCAGAGGGAGACAGGGGCTTGTGGGTGAATGGGGCACAGATGGGGCACTTTGGGATCAGCGACAAAGTTCAATTTCTTATTCTAAGTGGTGGTTACCAGGTTAATAATTCTAATCTCTATATTTGTTTGGTGCACTTGTCTGTGCTTTTTATTTTATAGTAAAACAAAAGTTGAAACAAAGATTATCCAGGCAGCAGGTGAGGATGGTTTGGACTGGGGTGGTGGCAGAGGATTTGGTGAGAAGCGGTCTGATTCCTGATGTATTTTCTACAATAGGAGGATACAGCAGAGATAGGAAGTAAAAGAACCGCCATGGAGGGTAGGAGGGTGAAGGTTTAGATAAGCTGGTTGTGAGCTGGAAGCTGTTAAAGCTGGGTGATGGGAACATGTGAATTTATAACATTATTCTGTCTACTATATATGCTTCAAGTTTTTCATGTTAAAAAATAAAATGAGGGAAAATGATAGTAAGAAGCTAAAAAAAGTTGCTTTGTCATTATTTCCCATAGGTTGGGCCTACTGGATATTTCAGTTGTCACTTTTTGTCTTAGTGTGTTTTTTCCCACATGCATTTCTGCTCTTGTTTTGTAGGGTTTCTTTGCATCCCATTGAGGATGCTCAGTGAGTTTTCAAAATGTTCCTCTGATTCTTATAAATTATTTTCAAAAATTTGTTGTCCTTCTGAGTCTTTAGAGATAATCTTTTATTTTCTTCTTTAGTCATATTTTTATAGGCCTTGCATGCCCTATTTCTTTTAGGTTCATCTTTGAATATGGGGACCAGGTGTAAGGATGGTCTTTGGCTCCATTCCCCGTTCACCTGGATACTGAATCTCCTTCTCAGAGCTGCAGCTCAAGGGCATGTTTATTCACATGATTCCCAGACCAGTTCCTTATGTCTGTTATTTGGGCCTTTTTCAGAGCAGCCAAACCTATATCCCAACTAATGCACTTGAATAATTACATGCTTTTTTGTTCTTATTTTAGCATTGTGGGCTTTGTAATCCCTTGTAATCTGTACAGTCCTTCCCTAATATGTACTTGGAGACTCCAGACAAGGAAATCTCTCTCTCTTTTTAAACCCCCGGTGGTTGCACACAATTCTGAAATCGAGTGGTGGGATGTGGCATCGTCCCATTTCATCACATGATTGCAGGGTTCTTAGGCTGCTACTGTGTGTAGCCTATAAAGTGCATCTAGGACAGGGAGCCCAGGATAATATGTCTCCAGCATCCCCCATCCAGGCATCCATCTTCCTTCATCAGGCATTTTAAAATTTGCCTGGAGAAGTTCTATCTTCTGTGCTTTGTCCAGGAGCCTGCAGCCATGAGGATTTCCTCGCTCTGTTAAAAATAGTGGCATTGGTCCTAAGATTTTGACAACACTCTAATCAACACTCTAGTCTTACTACAATGAGATAATACTTCACATTTACCAGATAGCCTACAATTAAAAAAAAATATTGGTGACTATGCGGAGAAGTAAGAATCTTTGTACACTGTTGGTGGGGAAAGTAAAATGGTGCTTTTACTGTGGGAAACAGTTTGGAGATTCCTCAAAAAGTTAAACATAGAGTACCATATGATCTAGAAATTTCACTGTTAGGAATATACACAAAAGAACTGAAAACAGAGGCTCAAACAGACATTTGTATGCCTCTGTCCATAGCAGCATTCTTCATAATAGCCCAAAGGTGAAAACAGCCTGCATCCATTGACAGATGAATGGATAAACAAAATATGGTGTATGCGCATGATGGAATACTATTCAACCATGAGAAGGAATGAAATTTTGATATATTCTACAATATGAGGTGAGCCACTATGCTTAGTGAACTAAGCTAGATACAGAAATGCTGCGTGATTCCGTTTATATGAGATATCTAGAATAGACAGATTCATAGAGGCAGCAAGTAGAATAGAAGTTACCAGGAGCTGGAGGGGAGGGTGATGATGGGGAGTTCCTGCTTAGTGGATACAGAGTTTATACTGGAGACGATGAAAAATTTCAGGTATAGATAGCGGCAAAAGTTATAAACATTATAAGTGTATGAAATACTACTGAATTGTATGCTTAAAAATATTTAGGGCTTCCCTGGGGGTTCAGTGGTTAAGAGTCAGCCTTGCAATGCAGGGGACACCAGTTCAATCCCTAGTCCGGGAAGATCCCATATGCCATGAGACAACTAAGCTTGTGTACCGCAAGTGCTAAGCCCACGTGCTGCAACTGTTAAAGCCCGCATACCTGGAGCCCATGCTCCACAACAAGAGAAGCCACCACAATGAGAAGTCTGTACCTTGCAACGAAGAGCAGCTCCTGCTCAACCAGTGTGCAGCAATGAAGACACAGAGCAGCCAAAAATAAATAATTTTTAAAAAATGGTTAAATTTTAAAAAATGGTATCTCTTTAAAACAAACTCCAGTCCTGCACCCAGAAAATTTTATGCCAATGACTATCACAAAACTTTTTATTCACAGAGTAGTGTTATCTTTAACATTATCGCCCCCAGAAACAGGGCACACAACTACACAACCTCACGTGATGGCCCTGATCTCCATCCCATATAAAAGTAGTGAAAACCATAGCTTCATCCAGTCTGACTTTTTGGAGGGGAGGGGCATCTATTTCTTGGTAAAACAGCTTAGTCTTTCTAAAACTCAAAGAAAACACACGCAGAGAGGAAGGAAAAGTTGAAATCTTACAACTCCCCAAATCAGAATTGTCATTTAATCTATTGGAATCTAAGCAAAGTTCTTATCTACAAGGCCTAGGGAACTGGATTGAAAAAAAAAAAAATAGCAAGAGACTTCCGCTAGGGGTCCACTGGTTAAGAATCCACTTTGCAGTGCAGAGGATGCAGGTTAGATCCCTGGTTCTTGCTTGGAGAATCCCAGGAACGGAGGAGCCTGGTGGGCTGCGTCTATGGGGTGACACAGTTGGACACGACTGACATGACTTAGCAGCAGCAGCATAGGAACTAAGATGCCACCTGTTGTGGGGCAACTAAGCCCACATGCCACAACCAAGACCCAATGCAGCCAAAATAAAATTTAAAAAAATCAATGGCAGGCTACACCTTGAAGCAGAGAGAGATCCCCTGTGGTACAGGGGCTGCAGACACCACAGGGGGCACCATCTCATCCTAGTCT
Organism: Ovis canadensis; assembly: GCF_042477335.2. NCBI lineage: Eukaryota > Metazoa > Chordata > Mammalia > Artiodactyla > Bovidae > Ovis > Ovis canadensis. The sequence goes on from NC_091250.1 coordinate 86,408,429, forward strand.
ACAAAACCAGGATGCTGGGCCAGGTGGCTACATGCAGCAGCCGTGTTGCAAAAAAACATAGATAAACAATCCCTACCTCCCCTAAGCTCCCCGTCATGTTTGATTCAGAAACACAAATCCTATCCTCACCAGAAACGCCATAGCCATCTCCTGTTTACTTAGATGCTGGTTTCGGAGGCCGCCAGACTACCATTCCCTCCCCAACCCACACCGCTCCTTCGTCTTCAGAGACTGCAGTTCTCTAGATGAACAGAAAACAGGGCCTTGGAGGAGGGTCTAGAGGAAATAGACTGTGACAATTGTATCCTTGCGCTTGTAAATTAAATTGAAATTTAAAGAAAAATTCTGTATGGGGGGAGAAGAAAAAGGTGCCCTGAAGCATAGTAGGAATTACAATTTTTTACCTACTGCATCTCTTCAGCCTCTCAGGAGAGTGAAGCAGTGAGAGTGAGAGGAAATTCCATTTTGGCCTCACAGAACTGCAAGAGATGAGAGTAAGGGTGCTATTAAAAATATTTAACAACTGGTGGCACCCCACTCCAGTACTCTTGCCTGGAAAATCCCATGGACGGAGGAGCCTGGTGGGCTACAGTCCATGGGGTTGCTGAGAGTTGGACACGACTGAGCGACTTCACTTTCACTTTTCACTTTCATGCATTGGGGAAGGAAATGGCAACCCACTCCGGTGTTCTTGCCTAGAGCATCTCAGGGACGGGGGAGCCTGGTGGGCTGCCGTCTATGGGATCACACAGAGTCGGACATGACTGAAGCGACTTAGCAGCAGCAGCAGCATGGCAAAGGTATGAATCATGCAGAGGGTATACTAGCCATTACCCAGTGTAAGTTCACCAGTGATACTATCTCAGAATAGTTTGGGTGAGCACATCTTAGACACTCAGCACTGGTGTAGGAACTCTCTTCTGGTTGATATTTGATGGGAACTTGATCCAAGATACCTGAATACCTATATTTCAGACCTACTCTAACCGACTCTTTAGGCTATGGCTTGCCCCAGTGATTCTTTTCCTTGGTGTGACAGAGATGGTTTGTTATCACTACCACATAATCCATTCTTTTTCCTATGGTTTAGAAGTAATAGAAGTTGGGGAGCTAATCACCCAGCTAAGGACTACATTTCCCAGCCTCCTTTGCAGCTATGTGTGGCCATATGATTAGGTCACCATCAATGGGATGTGACCAAAGTCATGCCCTTAAAAAGAGTGGAAAAGGCCCTTCTCCCACCATTCTCCCATCTCAGTGCTTGGAATGTAGATGCGGCTTGAAAACTGAGATAGTCATCTTATCCAGGGAAGGAAACACAGAGCGACTATAGAAAGAACTTTGCTCTTTGAAGATTGTGAAGCTACTCTATCCTTCTCTGGTGGTTTCTCCTCTCACCCCATATACCACCACTACACTATCAGCTGCCCAGCTCTCCTGAAGTGCAGCAAAGGAACCTTAGCATATAAACTTTATACCAGTCAGGTAGACACACACACCATTCTCTGTTCTGCAAAGATGAAATTTCGTGCATATGAATCACCTGAAGATCTTGTTAAAATACAGAATTTATTTCAATCAGTTTGAACTGGGCCTGAAATTCAGCATTTCTAACAAGCTGTGATGCCATCAATATGGTCCAACCACACTCTGCAAAGTGCGAGTCTAAAGCCCTGATCCTGATTTCTGAGAAGTCCCCACCTAACTCCACTTTCAGTCTGCAGGACTGTCCAGGTATTTGCACCAGGGTGCATCTGCCCCTCTGTTCCTGCTCCTGCCCAAGGCCTGTCAAACACGAGGATCCTTTCTGATTTGGTTCTTGGTCTTATGCTGGCTTTAAGGCCAGGCTATCCTGCAGAATGAAAGGCATATCCAGATGTGTGGCCCCAGACAGTGGGCAGTCTTAGAGCAGGCAGGCAGCATTGGAGAAGTTATGCCCAGATTTTGTTGTTGTTCAGTCACTAAGAAGTGTCCAGCTCTTTGTGACATGGACTGCAGCACTCCAGGCTTCCCTGTCCGTCACCATCTCCCAGAGTTTGCTCAAACTCATATCCATCGAATCTGTGATGCCATCCAACCATCTCGCCTTCTGTCATCCCCTTCTCCTGACTTCAGTCTTTCCCAGCATCAGGGTCTTTTCCAGTGAGTTGACTCTTCATATCAGATGGCCAAAGTATTGGAGCTTCAGCTTCAGCATCAGCCCTTCCAATAATTATTCAGGGTTGATTTCCTTTAGGATTCACTGGTTTGATCTCTTTGCTGTCCAGGGGACTCTCAAGGGTCTTCTCCAACACCATCGTCCAAAAGCATCAGTTTTTCAGTACCCAGCCTTCTTTATGGTCCAATTCTCACATCTCTACATGACTCCCAGTTCAGGATTGTTATCCAAATGCACCCTTCTGGGTGAGGGCTCTTCTTTCCAGACCATTTTCTTTAAATGTGCAACCCCATCATGCATTCCCTGCATTATTCCCACCTTCCCCCCACCCATAAAGACCTTATTACCATCTAACATATTTTACATGTTTATTTTATCTGTTGCCTATCTCCTCCCACTGTAATGTAAGCTACCCTTTATATTTCTGTAGAGGATGAATGACAGACAGGTGATGCTCAGTAAACAAAGGAATGGGGCTCAACAGAGATGCCTGCAGGGAGGATGGATGGGAGATGAAACTGCCGTCTTTGTGGGTATCAGGCAGGATACCAAGGCAGGTCCTCGGACATCTCATAACACAGTGATCTTGTATATGAGACCAAATCTCAAAAAATCCAGCTACTATCTTCCTTCCACTGCTGTTAATCCTTATTTGTGGAATTTCACTTGTGATAGCCATCGTCCACCCTACAACTCTGAAGGGTGGATATTACTGCTCCTATTTGACAGATGAAGATAGAGACTTAGATAATGTAAGTATGGGGGACTTCTCTGGCAATCCAGAGGTTAGGACTCCACGCTTCCACTGCAGGGGGCATGTACTTGATCCCTAATCAGGGAACTAAGATCCTGCATGCCATGTGGCCAAAAAATAGAAAAAGAGTGAGAATGCAAATATTTATCCAAGAAGCAGAATTGGGATCTAAATTCAATTGTATTTAATTTCAAAGACACAAAGGTTTTAAAATCTATTTTGTTGAAATACAGTTAATTTATAAATGTGTTAATTTCTGCTGTAAAGCATACTGATAACATTATACAAATATTTACATTCTTTTTCATGTTCTTTCCATACAGTTCCCTGTGCTATAGAGTAGGACCTTGCTGTTTATTCATTCTATAGATAACAGTTTGTATCTGCTAATCCTAACTCCCAATCCATCCCTCCCCCTTGGCAAACATGTCTCTTTTCTATGAAAGACATGAGGATTTTGATGCGGGAGCTCCAGAGTAAAGCTGGGTCCGTTAGTGAAGGTCAAATGGCTTCAGTTTTCAGGAAAGAAAGGGTGAAGAGGCTGCGAGCGGATAGTGCATGCATCTTCCTGGGTTCTCTACCGCAGGGATCCTGTTCTCGTCTCTCTTCTGACCACTGGTCTTGGGCCCTTCTTCCCAGCAACTCCTCTCTTATATGAAACAGATTATTCTGAGGATGCTAGCCGTCTACCCACCTTCAGCTCCTCACAGCTCTGTCTCCCAGCAACGTGGGACCACTGGGCCCACCTGACAGTCCCTTCTCCTTCCACAGCCTCTTGGGGAAGTGACAACAATGAAGCAGGGACCAAGAGGGCACACGCCCCCCCACCCCTCACACAGCCCAGTGCATTAGGGAGCACCCTTTAATCCATAATCACTTCAAGTGTCAGCAAACATGCAACACAGTCAAAAGCATGGCCAGCGCTCTTCTGAGGAAGATAATTTTGTCAACATTCACTTCCATTCGATTCCACGAACATTTGCTGAGTGCCTGACAGCAGCCCGTTCAGGAGTCCCACTTGGGGCTGGGGAGAGTGGGGCCAGCGTGGGGAGAGGGAAGGAGAGCATCCTTAAAGAAGAAGGAAGGATTTCTGGCTTCGGCTTTGCTCCCTGCCCCCAGGCGCTTATTAAAGCTCACACATGTCCCCAAACAGAACCCACACCTGTGACCTGGCCCTTCTGACTGGCAAGCATCAGCCTCCATTATTAAAGCCTCACTGCAATGACAGTGATGGGGACAGCCCTGGACAACCCCAGCCTCCCTCTTTGTGTGAGTGACACAAAATCATGCCCTGTATTTTAGAAAGTGCCCTTCTCCCAGGAACTCCAATGGCCTGCAGGACATAATCTCATTCATTCTCGCAAGAGCCCAAGGAGGCCAACCAGGAGCAGGTATACTCTGTCAACTCCGCCTGCCTCATTTCCAGAGGAGAGAACTGAGGCCCAGAGAAATTAAGGTCAATCTGAATCCATAAAAGAGACAGTGATAAAGCTGGAGTCTCCTGACCCCCACCAGCCAGCCACCCATTCATCCTTTCCTGACTGCCTGAGCACGAGGGGGATTTTTGTATTTCTACCCATGAGAATCTGTGCTTCTTTGCAAAGTAGAACAGGTGAGCCAGCCTAAATAAAGACAGAAGAGAATTCAGGGTCTAAAAGAAACGAGAAGCAAGAAGATGGAGGGTGGGCAGCTGGCTGAGTGCGGTGGGACCGGTTTCAAAGCTCTGAATTGCCGAGATCTCTGCAGATCTCAGGTAACACCGGAGAGCAGAGGCAAGTGCTCTACGTTTGGTCATGAAACACAATGCACGGCGGTCCATGACTCATATGCAAGGATTAATGCCTCGTTTATTCTTCAGGCTTCATCGGTTTTTGAAATATTCAAAACAAAGGCAGATGGCTGTGGTTTATGGTTCTGCTTTCTCAGATACGGCTGCTCAGACACCCAGGTTGTTGATAAATAAGAAACAGGGCATGGCACTGAATGGAAAGATAATAGCCAACACTTATCCATTACTGACTCTGAGGCAGATATAACTGTTCATGTGCTTTATCTTCAAGCCTCCCAACAATCCTATGAGGTCATATTATTGTCTCCATTTTACTTTTGAAAGATTGAGGCTTAAGGAATATGGCTAATAGCCTCAATATGTTTTGCCCTTTAATATTCTCAGAGCTATTTAAATGGTTCTGCAAGGAAAGACTAATTCATACGGCAAGGAGTTTCTCGATGGACACTGGAATTTTTTTATCCCCAGTAATACAAGTGAAATGGCTGAATGAATAGTCAATACAAGGAAGCATACCCTACTTTCTAAAATTCAGCAACAGCTTCCTGTCTAGAAAGCTTCAAATTTCTTTAGACAATCACCACCCTAGGGACTTCCCTGGTGGTCCAATGGTTAAGGCTCTGTACTCCCAATGCAAGGGGCATGCGCTTGATTCCTGGTTGGGAAAGATCTCACATGACACTTGGCATGCCCCCCCAAAGAGAAAATCACCACACTAATGAAATTTTCAAACATCTAGGTATGATGTACTGAAGTTTAGCATAAGCTGATTTTTCCTTTGGTTTCAGTGAAAATAAGCTTTTAACCAAATGATACAAATAGCATTTTAGAAAGAAATTTGCAGTAGCTAGGTTATATAACCCTCTGAAGATGTGGACTATATAATTTTTTTCCTGCCAGTACAGGTACTCACCTTTCCCTCACTCTGAACCTGGAAGTCTTCCGGAGCATCTGGTACAGCTGAAAAGGCCCATCAGCCAGACAATCTGAGAGAATGGGCACAGCTTTAGATTAGGAGTCAGGAGACCTTGGGCAAGTCACTTTGCTTCTGTGGGCCTCAGGTTCTTCATCTGTAAAATGAGTTTCTGACAATCTGTTATTCCATGACTCCAAGGGCCGAATCCAGAACTTAGAAAACATTTGTTGTCATTGATAAATATCAACGGAAGAGTGATGCCTCGGGTTTATGTGTGAGTGTATGCTAAGTCGCTTCAGTCGTGTCAGATTCTTTGTGACCCTATGGACTGTAGCTTGCTAGGCTCCTCTGTTCATGGGTTTCTCCAGGCAAGAATACTGGAGTGGGTTGATATGCCCTCCTTCTGGAGATCTTCCTGGCTCCAGGATCGAACCCACATCTCTTATGTCTCATGCACTGGCAGTGGGTTCTTTCCCACCAGCACCACCTGGGAAGCCCATCTCACGTTTACAGCACCCCTCTATTGCTTCAGCTCATGCACATCACAGGATCCCTCTACCACTTTGCTATAGTGTAGTTGCTCAGTCGTGTCTGACTCTTTGCCACCCCATGGACTGTAGCCTGCCAGGCTCCTCCATCCATGGGAACAGAGTGCTGGAGGACACACACCTGCTATTAAATACTTAAGCCAAAAAGTGACACAGGGCATTTCCACTCTTGAGTGGAGTTAGTCATGTGGCTCCAAGTAGCTACAATGAGCAGGAAGTATAATCCTTTCACACATTCAGAGGAGACAAAACTAGATGTGGGTGAGCACTAAAAGTTTCCATTCCAGGGAGTGGCTAAATGGGATATCCAGTGAAAGTGAAAGTCACTCAGTCACGTCTGACTCTTTGCGACCCCATGAACTGTGCAGTCCATGGAATTCTCCAGGCCAGAATACTGGAGTGGGTAGCCTTTCCCTTCTCCAGGTGATCAACCCAGGGATCGAACCCAGGTCTCTCCCATTGCAGGCAGATTCTTTATCAGCTGAGCCAACAGGGAAGTTGATACCCATGCTGGGGAATATTATGCAGCCATTAAAAAGCACTAGGTGGATCTTCGTTGTTCAGTCAGTTAGTTGTGTCCAGCTCCTTGCAACCCAATGGACTGCAGCACAACAGGCTTCCCATCCTTCACCATCTCTTGGAGTTTGCTGAAACTTGTGTCCATTGAGTCAGTGATGCCATCTAACCATCTCATCCTCTGTCACCTCCTTCTCCTCCTGCCTTCAATCTTTCCCAGCATCTGGGTCTTTTCCAATAAGTCAGCTCTTAACATCAGGTGGCCAAAGTATTGGAGTTTCAGCTTCAGCATCAGTCCTTCCAAAGAATATTCAGGGTTGATTTCCTTTAGGATTGACTGGTTTGATCTCCTTTCTGTCCAAGGTACTCTCAAGAGTTTTCTCCAGCATCACAGTTCAAAAGCATCAGTTCTTTGGCACCCAGCCTTCTCTATGGTCCAACTATCACATCCATACATGACTACTGCAAAAACTATAGCTTTGACTATATAGACCTGAGTTGACAAACTGGCAATTAAAAAAGATCTTCAAGCTTGAAGATTTTAAAAGGCAAATGCTTTAAGCAATTTAAGCTCACTTATGTTACAAAAAGAAGTATGTTTATATACATATACATGTGTGCAAATGCTGAGCAAAAAGTTTATCTAGATATACCCAAGCAGTGATTAGTTTTGAGGAAAAGAGCTGAATAAAAGAAAGGACACAAATGGAAAATATCTTTCAACTTTCACTGTATATTTTTAAATACTGTTTACTTCTTTTACAGTGAGATCATATTTATATATTTATTATAGATTAGAATTGTTTTTATACTCTTTAAAAAGGTAAACATCTGAGAATCTCTTCAATCTATGAGGTCTTGAAAAAGTTTCCAGGAAATTATTTTTTCTAAAAAAAAGCAAATGTATCAGTTCGAGTCAGTTACCTGTAGTTCGTTGCCATAGCCTGAAGCCCTTAGGCAAAGAAGGTACTTTGAAAAAAAATCATTTTCTTAGGTCTATTCCCTGGAAAGAAATTCTGACACTGAGATTTCTTGGCAACTGTTTGATGAGGACTGTGCTCAGACCCGTGAGGGATGACAGAAGCAAGATCACACCGAAAGTTACATGTGGTTCTGTCCTGCAGTCACAAATGCTGGCCTCAATCATACTGGTAAACACTGGTCCTTTGGAATTCTTCTGAATTAGGTTCAAATGCCCCTTTCCCACCCATGAGACACCCACCAGCACCCCACACCCTGAACTGGGGCTGCCCAGGGTGCAACGTGACAGTGTTCAAAGACATCCCAAGGAGGTACGGAGCTGAGAACTCTCAGCCACAAATACTTGCAGCAGCTGTGGCAATGAGGGGCCCCTCACCAAGGATCCCATTAGCATCACACACCTAACTTTACCTAGAACTACAGCTTAACTAACAGCCTAACAAGAGCTTGACCTGGGGGGCAGAAATCTGGGTCTTACCTAGAATAGTACCTATCACTAGTAGACACTCAGTGAATACTTGTTGAATGAATGAATGAACAGTGTTGGCTTTGGCCCAGGTTTCCAGAAGCCTAAGAAGCCTATAAAGAAGATCCAGGTCTAGCACCCCCAGGGCTGAATCTCCATGCAATGAGAAGTGAATCAGGCTGATTCCGGGCCTGAGACTCTCTGAGCCCCACCATGTTGGTTCCTACTAATCACAAAGGTGTAGAAGGGGTACCTGGAGGCCTCACGGAGGCTGATAACCCAGACTGTGGGTCATCCAGGCTTCCAGCTTCTCTTCACTCACCTCCCTTCCATCTGCCCCACCTGCTTAGTTCTCAACACTTTCTTCTAAGGGCATCCAGAGAAAAGGGAGGAAATACAGCTCTGAACAGATGCTTTGCTGCTAGAGTGAGGCCCTGGAGAAAATAATAAAGTCATTGAGAGGAGACCTGGGGTGCCTAAATGCACTCTGAATTACATGCTCCCACTGACCTTAGCTGATTTTTGGTTAGAATGGGTAACCTTGTAATGTTCTAGAGCAGTGCCTCTCAAACTTCAACGTGCTTGTTAAAATGCAGATTCTGATTCAGACGGTCTGGAGTAAGGTCCAAGATTCTGGATGTCTAACCAGCTCCCAAATGATACCCTTGCTGCTGGTCCACAGACCACACTTAGAGCAGCTGAGGCTTTAGAGAAAGAGATTATAGGTATGTCACTGATTTAGAGTCAACATTATACATCGCCATCACCACGTGGACATTTAGAGCCTGCTGGGCACTGTGCTAAGTGCTTGGAACAGTCTTCCTTACTCAATTTTCAAAGAGCCCTCCCAATAGGTTGTATTGAAGATAATCCACATTTTTCAGCAGTGGGTACTGAAGCCCAGAGAGATCAAATAACCAGCTAGCATGTAGGGAAGCCAGCCTTCCAACCCAGATTTGTTAAGAGCCGGGATCCTGAGGTCCTAACTACTCCATAGAAGAGCATAGCCGAGAGGCATCTTTTCCTGTGGTTATGTTTTCTGGAAGTCTTCAGCCACGACCTTGGCTTGCTGAGAATGGAAAGGCACCTGAATCCCGAAGAGAAGCACGAAGACTGCGTCTCATCCAGGGTGGGAGATGACTCTGGCTCACCAAGAGGCTAACCTGGGCAGATGCGCCGCCGATGCCTGGCTGCTCCGCCTTGTACCTCCTGGCATACAGCAGCTTCCTGGAGCGGAACGCAGGGCTTCCCCGCCGCTCTCCTCCCAGGCCGAATCCGCAGCGAGGGAGCAGCCCCCGGGGCCTGCGGGCGTCACCTCTTCAGAGTCCCGGCTCAGCTGCGCGCCGGGTTCACAGGCGGCCGCTGGACCCGCCTTCCTGGAGCTCAGCTGAAATATTGCTTAGCTCAGCCTGGAAATGCAACCTAAATTCACCCCTTGGGCCAGCAGACACTTCCTTGCCAGATGCTCTTCCCCAGCCGGAGCCTGGGTTATGGGAGGTGACAGGCTGAGCGCAGGAACCTGGAGCGCGAGGTTGAGGCGCTGCCAGCTGAGCATGCTTCTCCCAGAAAGGCCTGGACGGTGCAGGCCTGGGACTACTGCCCAGCACTTCCTGACAACACAGTCACAGGACGGGTCCACTGATGCATGGGGGTCAGCAGAAGTGCAGGGATTGTACTTATTTCCAATCCCAAATGCTCCATTTTCTTTAGATTTGGGGTAGGGAGTGATTCCTGTTGCAGTTGGTAGATCCTATTCTGTGGGGAGTAGGATCTGGTCTCATTATCAGGGTCCAAATCTTGATACAGCTATGGGAATTTTCTTGGGATTCAACACAAATTGAGGTGTTCAAAAATTCACAATTCCCAGGCAAAATGTTTTCCCATTTAGCCCTCAGCCCATATGGCACCTTAACATGTTCCCAGGTGGCGCTAGTGGTAAAGGACCTGCCTGCCAATGCAGGAGACATGAGAGATGGGGGTTTAATCCCTGGGTCAGGAATATTCCCCCTGGAGAAGGAAAGGACAACCCCCTCTAGTATTCTTGCTTGGAGAATTCCAAGGACAGAGGAGCCTGCAGGCTACAGTCCATAGGGTCACAAAGAGTCAGACAAGACTGAAGTGACTTAGCACAACATGGCACCTTTGTGAGACTTAGAAGTGCCTGTGCCGGAGCAAGGCAACCAATAGGAGCAAACAGGCAAATGGAAGAAGAGCACACTCCTGTGGCAGACGCAGGAGTTCTGGCTGTGTGTGCCGAGCATGGCCTGGCTTCCAGCCTCCTTTTTCTCCATTCAGTTGGTGCCCCTTGTGCAGTGAACAACATGTGCAACCATACCAAGCGGCCAATCTTCCTTTTCTCCTTCCTCTTTTCTTCATCTATTGCTTCAGTTCAGTTCAGTTCAGTCACCCAGTCATGTCCGACTCTTTGCAACCCCATGAATCACAGCATGCCAGGCCTCCCTGTCCATCACCAACTCCCGGAGTCCACCCAAACCCATATCCATTAAGTCGGTGATGCCATCCAACCATCTCATCCTCTGTTGTCCCCTTCTCCTCCTGTCCTCAGTCTTTCCCAGCATCAGGGTCTTTTCCAATGAGTCAGCTCTTCACATCAGGTGGCCAAAGTATTGGAGTTTCAGCTTCAACATCAGTCCTTCCAATGAACATCCAGGACTGATCTTTAGGATGGACTGGTTGTATCTCCTTGCAGTCCAAGGGACTCTCAAGAGTCTTCTCCAACACCACAGTTCAAAGGCATCAATTCTTTGGCACTCAGCCTTCTTCACAGTCCAACTCTCACATCCATACATGACCACTGGAAAAACCATGGCCTTGACTAGATGGACCTTAGTAGGCAAAGTAATGTCTCTGCTTTTGAATATGTTGTCTAGGTTGGTTATAACTTTCCTTCCAAGGAGTAAGAGTCTTTCAATTTCATGGTTGCAATCACCATCTGCAGTGATTTTGGAGCCCATAAAAATAAAGTCAGCCACTGTTTCCCCATCTATTTCCCATGAAGTGATGGGACCAGATGCCATGATTTTCGTTTTCTGAATGTTGAGCTTTAAGCCAACTTTTTCACTCTCCTCTTTCACTTTCATCAAGAGGCTCTTTAGTTCTTCTTCACTTTCTGCCATAAGGGTGGTGTCATCTGCATATCTGAGGTTATTGATATTTCTCCTGGCAATCTTGATTCCAACTTGTGCTTCCTCCAGCCCAATAGTAAATCTATTGTTTAAACAATAAATAAATCTATTAAATCTTTTACTATTGTTAAACAATAGTAAATCTATTGTTTACTGAATATCTATTCTGTGCTCTCTGCTCACCAACTTTACCCTCTACCCTCCCTGCTGTGTAACTAATGAAAATCTAAAGATAAATAAGACACTGTCCCTGACTTCAGGAGGTGTATAGTCAGTCCAATAGGGAAGGCAGCCATGTAAGCAGATAAATCTCTAGGATTGTGATATTTAGGACTGAATGATTTATATGTGTGGAAAATCAGGGAATCAGGCTGATTCATACCAGGACTAAAAGCCTAGGAACTTATTTCCTCAAGACCAAAGCACAGTGGTAGATGGCATTGAAACCAGAAAACATATGGTATCTAGAATCCTGACCTCTCTAAGAGCCCTGGACAGTGTTAACAGAGAAGGAACTTTGCTCTATGAGCACCTTGATGGGTTTGCAACAGCATGTCTGGGAGAAGGCTGAATTGCTCTGCTATTGGGAGAAGGGAATTTTAAACAGGTTGGGGACTGGGGAACAGGGGAGGAGACAGAACGACAGAACTCTCCATGGACGAGAGGCCAAAGGAAAAAAAATTGTGAAGGACGAATTTTCAAGTTACATGTGCTATGAGGGATGCTATTGAAGTCTTTACTCTGTAAACCACCCACTCCAAAAAACCTATATCATTGCAGTCCACTCATAATACAGAACTGCTTGGGGTAAGGGGAGGAGACCAAGGAAGACTCTTGATCCTTTTAAGCTGTCATGAGTCAAAACCATAAGTGCTAGAGGCAAAGCAGACCGTGAGAATATTAATCTATGAGCATTCACACAGTTAGTGGGAAAGTCTTAGATTTCTCAGGTCATCAAATTGGGGATTCAAGGCAACTTTAGGCAGCTCATGAGGAATAGGGAGGCCCCAGCTGACATCCATCTAGGTTGGGGCAATAATGTCTACAAAGTTGTTTGTCATGATGTCTACACAGGATCACATTCAAATGTATCCAGCAGCCAAGCAGGTAGAGGGTTAAGGAGGCTGGCTCTGAGACAATAGGGAGTGGTGGAGTCTGTGGCAAGAGGGCAAGTTCCAGTAGAAGGGGACAATAGCCACCCAGCTCCATCAGATCACAAGACTGCAAACCCAGTGTTGTCAGATAGTCCACGGTTCAAGCGAAAGCCTGAAATGTAGATAATTGAGAAAAACTTCAACTAAAAAATAATAATAATTAACTAATTCAGGAAATATTTTTACACTTCAGGGGTCAAACAAATGATGTCTCAAGCTGTATGTGGCTTCCAATTTAGAAGACAGAGACAAGAACCACTTGGGGAACCAGTAATAAAATGAATGGCAGTAGTCAGTTCGCCACGATGCAAGGAGCACTGGCCTGGAAGTCCTAAGTTCAGGGTTCCAGGCTCTGCTTTGCCGCTAATTGTCTGCGTGGCCTTGGGGAAATAATTTAAAAACTCCAGGCCTTAGTTTCTTTATCTGTGAAATGAAGGCATGACATTTGTTGCTCATTTAGAGTCAGAGCTCCCCTTATTATTGAGGCGGCAGAATGAAAAATAAGCCCTGGGTGTGTTTCCAAAAGTATTGCATTCGTTGACATTTATTGTGTGTCTACAAGGTGCATTGAATTGATCATGAGATTCTTGCTTATTCCGAGAAAGTAGACATAAACTCCAAAGGCACCTTCATTATTCAGCCTGCCTGAGAACAATGCTTTCCAAGAAGTGGGAGAAGAGCCCCCCACCATAGAGAGAGGCGTTGCTGACACTATCAGCAGGTGAGTTACAGAGTGTGTCAGCGATGATAAGAGTGTTGGAGTATTTCCTATTCAGACTGACACGGCTCCAAGGCAGAAACCTAACTGATGTTTGTTCAACAACAGCAAGATACGTCACTGGATCTGTGGGGGTGTCCGGCATCTTTTGTCAGCTTAGAGTAAAACCCTAGGGAAAATAAGGTGCAGATGTTTTGAGATGAAATGATGTTTCTCTGCAAATGCCTGAGGCATGGTCCGCTGCTTTGCCTGTTAGCAAACTGCCTTTGGCATCCACAGGACCCTCCGCCCACTGCCCCATTCTCCAGGCTGCTAGGAGCAGAGTCACAGCTAGTCCTTCAAGCTTTATCTGGAATCCCAGGACAGCCTCACGCTCTTTAGGGATCAGGGGTGGAAGGAGGTTGAGAAGGAGCAGCAGAGAATGAGTGGGAGAGAGGACTCAAGCAGAGCACTGAGATTTGAGTAATTTTAGGAGGCAGTGCTGTTTATGGAACATTTCATTCTTGATAGCTACTGTCACATTCTAGCCATTAGGCTGCATTTACTCGTGGGTTGTAGAAATTACTTCCCATGGGAAACGAAAGCAATTCCTTCTTTCAAAGGATGCTTTGTTTTCTAGGAGAAAAAAATAAAACATATGATGGTGCAGCCAACTCTAGCCTACATGCCCTGCTAGGCCAGTCCCAGTTCAAGTTCATTACTCAGCATGACCAGATGAATAAGCAAGCAAAAAATAATAACGATGATAATAATAGTAGCTACCACTTATTGGGCACCTTTTCTTTGACAAGCTCTGAGCTGAGCATTTACACATGTATTTCAATGAATCCCTAAAGATACCTGGGCACTCTCATTAGCTATGTTTTGCAGATAAGGAAACTGAGGATCAAAGAAGCTACATATATTTACTCAAGTTAGCCCAGCGGGGGGCTCAAGCCTGATCTGTCTGACTCTGAGGCCCATTCTTGTAAGTACCCAGTCCTTCTTGAAATAAAAACTCTCCGAGAAAAGCTACAGGAAGAAGGAGTAAGCTAAACAAACAGGAGGGCACAAAACAGCTAACAGCATCTTTGAAACTGGAGTCATCCGTGTGGATTCCAGCTTTAATCTATTATACCGATTAGGTGGCACCTGCTTCCCTTCTGCCCCCGAGGTGTGGGCATCCAGAGCCTCACACATCCGCAAATTACAATGAGATGGCACTGCCATGGGAGCATATGGGAGCTGCAGACCCTGCTCCCTGCCTCCTCGGTCAAGCCAGCTGAATCCCATTCTTGCCTTGTTAGCATTTATATAAGACCTTTCGCTATAGCACCAAAATATTGTGCCCCACTGCCCTGGGTCTTCTCATTTTGATTAGTTACAGTGAAGTTACAGTGAAGTTACAGTGAATAACTGGCTTCATTTTTTTTTTTTTGCCCTTCACACATGATCAAATGCTAGCAGCTCTCCAGGCCCTTCCTGCCCTATGGTCTAGCATCAAGCCAAGATCAATCCCACCTGAACGATAATGACGAATTAAATCCTTTCATCCTTCATATCCATTTTTCAGTTTACAAAGAGTTTTCAAACACATTTTGCAGTGATATAATTAGTCAATGGGAGATAAGTGAAAAGTTTAATGTGCTACCTCCCACAGCACACCAAGGGTTCCTCTCATTTCTATGGAAAGAAAGGCATGTGGAAAGGTTTGGGTTTGGGGGTCTGATGCTAGCTAGGAGGAGGAGGGAGAGAGTGTCCCACTCCCATCTGCTTTGATGTTAGGAGTTTATCAAAGAGTAGAAGGCAAGGGACTTGGAATTCCCTGGTCGTCAAGCGGCTAAGACTGCATGCTCCCAATGCAGGGGCCCTGGGTTTGATTCCTAGGACCCCACATGCAACAATTAAGAGTGTGCAGGCCACAACTAAACATCCTGCATGCTGCAACTTCAAAAAATATATATCGTTCATGCTGCCACTAAAAAAAAAAAAACTCCTGCATGCCGCAGTGAAGACTGAAGATCCTAAGTGCCATGACTAAGACCCAACGCAGGCAAATAAATAAATGAATAATAAATTAATGAATGAATTTAGAAACATTTGGTTAAATAAAGTTTAAAAAAAAGAAGACAAAGGCCACAGGTGATGTGGCCTCTTAAGTTGGGTATCTCCACTGAGGTGTCCCCTACCTTCAAGGTGGCCGAGGATTTCAGTTTCTTTCTCAGCCGAGCCAGCAGCCTGCCTCACTGAGGGCACAGTGCAGGGCTTGCTGGTCCTCTGGGTCCTGCCTGCCTCCTCCCAATGCTAGGCCCCTCTCTGTCTGCCAGTAGCTGCAGGGGATATGTTTTCATTGGCCGGCAGTCTCTCCCTGGGCTCAGCACATGGGGCCCTCCCAGCCCATGGATTCCAACCCCATTCCTAAGTCAGATGCTATATCATCTTTACATAAAAGAAGAGAAACTTATTTGAAACCATATGGAGCATGGTGTATTGTTTAGCCAAGCATGTTAGTGAGCTCCAAGTTTTGGAGCTGACAAGAGAAGTCAGACTTGAGCTTGGAGAAAGGGATTGGAGGAGCTGAACTATTCTGCAAAACAGACAGTGCCTCCACGCTGCTGAGAACCAAGAAGAAGGAGAGGCCTGCGCGTGAATCACAGCGAGAGAATAATATTCTGTGGCGCTAGTGGTAAAGAGCCTGCCTGCCAACGCAGGAAACAGAAGAGATGTGAGACTGATCCCTGGGTTGGGAAGATCCCCTGGAGAAGGAAATGGCAACCACTCCAGTGTTCTTGCCTGGAAAACCCCATGGACAGAGGAGCCTGGCAGGCTACAGTCCATGGGGTTGCAAAGACTCGGACATGACTGAAGCGACTTAACACACACTCACAGAGTCCTGAACTGGCAGAAACAGCCAAGGTGATTCACAGAAATCAAAGTCCAATACTTAACTTTTAATTTTCAGGGCTCTGATGTGAAGTCCTTCTGAAAGTCGGCAAGTTCTGACTTATTAACATGAGGAAAGAGAGCTGTTTTCTGCAAAAAGTAAGGAAAATGGAGCGTTTCACAACTGGAAGCAGAGAGGAACCAAGGACAGAGATGCAAGGGGCACAGAGTTTGAACAGAACCAAGTTTCTTTCCTTAAGAAAATAATCCCCAGGGAACTACAGAACCCTTCTGGGCATGGGATGGGGGATGTCATGGTGATAGCAGTCATGGTGACATGGGGACATTCACCAGCCCTGTGCAGAAAGCAGGACAAGTTGTATATCCCCATTTGACAGATGAGAAAATCAAGCTTCAGACATGAAGCCCATGTCACCCACCTAGCAAGCGGAGAAGTTCAGATCAGGGTGTTCCATGTTCTATGCCTAGTCAAAAAGTTCCTAACCACTATTTGCCAGCTACAAAGCAACCAGAAAAAAATAATCAAGAGTAAATGAAAAAATAAAAATTTAAAAAAAAAATAAAAAGAGTAAATGAGCAGCTTCTATATACTTTGTTATAACTCATTACATCATCAGTCTTCTCCTCACTGTGCTGTTCTGCTATAAACCTCACCCTCAGTGAGACTCGGAGCTTTCCTTCAATGTAAGAGTTTGCTGGAGCAGAACCACTAGGTAGGACATCACAGCCGCAAACACTGATGGCTGGGCAAAGGATGAGAATCTTAACAAAATGAATGGAGAATGTGCCTGGAACTAAGCCTCATGGGGCAGAGAGTCCTTACAGACCCTGTGTTATGCAGGTGGGGGAGGTTGGGGAAGAGATCCACACTCCCTGCATTTTCTTTCTCTGCAGAAATCCCACCAAGATTCTTCCACTTTAGCACAACGCTCCATCTGACAACCTGCCTGGGGAAGGAAACCTTCTTTCTGCCTCGTGGCTTTCTCTTCCAAAGACAGTTTCCTCTACTCTGATGACCCGTGATTTGGGCAGTTTGCATAACCTTTCACACCCCACCCTATCCCTGGGGCTGAGTTCTTTGTGGGCACTTTCGGGTGGTTCGTTGATGTTTTTGCCACAAAACTTATGATTCTCACATGATTCTGAACCAGAACCAGACTGAACCCATGTCATCTGTTATTTGCAAGTCAGTTCAGTTCAGTTCAGTCACTCAGTCGTGTCTGACTCTTTGCGACCCCACAGACTGCAGAATGCCAGGATTCCCTGTCCATCACCAACTCCCACAGTTTGCTCAAACTCATGTCCATTGAGTCAGTGATGCCATCCAACCATCTCATCCTCTGTTGTTCACTTCTCCTCCTGCCTTCCATCTTTCCCAGCATCAGGGTCTTTTCCAATGAGTCAGTTCTTCGCATCAGGTGGCCAAAGTATTGGAGTTTCAGCTTCAGCATCAGTCCCTCCAATGAATATTCAGGACTGATTTCATTTAGGATTGACTAGTTTGATCTCCTTGCAGTCTAAGGGACTCTCAAGAGTCGTCTTGAGAAGACTGCTATTGCTGCTGCTGCTAAGTTGCTTCAGTCGTGTCCAACTCTGTGCGACCCCATAGACAGCAGCCCATCAGGCTGCCCTGTCCCTGGGATTCTGCAGGCAAGAACACTGGAGTGGGTTGCCATTTCCTTCTCCACTGAGAAGACTACCACAGTTCAAAAGCATCAGTTCTTCGGTAATCAGCTTTCTTTATGGTCCAACTCATACATCCATACATGACTAACAGAAAAATCATAGCTTTGACTACGGAACTTAGTTGGCAAAGTAATGTCTCTGCTTTTTAATATGCTGTCTAGGTTGGTCGTAGCTTTTCTTCCAAAGAGCAAGCGTCTTTTCATTTCATGGCTGCAGTCACCATCTGCAGTAATTTTGGTGCCCAAGAAAATAAAGTCTGCTACTGTTTCCATTGTTTCTCCATCTATTTGCCATGAAGTGATGGGACAGGATCCATGATCTTAGTTTTTGAATGTTGAGTTTTAAACCAGCTTTTTCACTTTCCTCCTTCACTTTCTCTAAGAGGCTCTTGAGTTCTTCCTCGTTTTGCCATAAGGGTGGTGTCATCTGCATATCTGAGGTTATTGATATTTCTCCTGACTATCTGGATGCCAGCTTGTGCTTCTTCCAGCCCAGCGTTTCTCATGATGTACTCTGTATAGAAGTTAAATAATCAGGGTGACAATACATGCCTTGACATGCTCCTTTCCTAATCTGGAACCAGTCTGATGTTCCATGTCCAGTTCTAACTGTTGCTTCTTGACCTGCATACAGATATCTCAGGAGCCAGGTCAGGTGGTCTGGTATTTTCATCTCTTTAAGAATTTTCCACAGTTTGTTGTGATTCACATAGTCAAAGATCTTGGCGTAGTCAATAAAGCAGAAGTAGATGTTTTTCTGGAATTCTCTCGCTTTTTCTATGGTCCAGCGGATGTTGGCAATTTGATCTATTTGCAGGTGGCTTTGTGCATTTCTTCCAGTGCATGTCCTGGTGAGCAATCACGGTGCTATCTCCCACTGTCTGCTGTCCCTGAGACTGTCACCTGATGATTTCATTGCCAGAGGCTGTCCCTGATGCCTCTGTCCCCAGGGCTCCTCACAGAACTCTGCCTGGTGCTAAAAAGAGGAGCACAATCAAGCCAAAGAATTCTAAGCTAGAGAAGCAAAGGCCCTCTGCTACGATAGGATTCAGTGGTCAACTGAACATACATCTCTGTTTGTCTGGGATACTCCCACTTAAGTCTGTTGCCCCAGTGTAATTATTAATAGCCTCTCCTTTTCAATCTCAAAATGTCCCACTGTGGATGATAAATTATGTGTCATCTTCCCTTGCAATTCAGCAGTAAAGCATCTGCTTGTAGTGCAGTTTCAATCCCTGGCTCGGGAAGATCCCCCAGAGCAGGAAATGGTAACCCACTCCAATATTCTTGCCTGGGGAATCCCATGGACAGAGGAGCCTGCTGGGCTACAGTCCATGGGGTTGCAAAAAGTCAGATAAAACTTAGCAACTAAACAACAACCCAACTTTAAGTCTTCACTTAGCCCAGAAGACCTTTTCTTCAAACAGATACTCCCAATGCTTGTTATGTAAAACAGGAGAAAACAAAAGGAAGCTGTTCTGGCTGAAGAGAGTGGAAAAGGCTGAACCCCTATATCCACCCAACACACACACACACACACAGATACACACACACAGATACACACACACAGATACACAGAGATACACACACATCACACACACACACAAACACACAAACACATATCACCTCCTTCACCGTGGTTCCACCCAACTGCTATGGCAACGCTCCCCTCTGCCAATGGGCGTCTTAGAGCTCAAAGCATCACCTGTGAGATTCACTACTTTAATTTTAAGATGAGGGAACTGAGGCCCATGGAGAGATAAAGGTATTATATAAGGCCACACCACTAGGTCATGGAAGGGCCCAAGCTAGAAATTCATAGTGATATCTCTACCATGTCAAGTCTCCTTCCAGTTTGCCAAATGGTCTTAAAACTAACTGGCTATAGGCTCAATTTTGTGCTGGTTTTACATTATATATATTTACAATGCACAATAAGGGCATTGCTTTGTGCTAAGGTGATTCAGGGTGAATTGTGTATGTGTTATTAAGTAAACGGTGCATGGGGACAAATGCCTTTTCCAGAGATGTATCCTTGCAAACATTCGGATGGGCTTCATTAATCCTAAGAAGCAGCCCTCAAAAAGTCAAACAGGAAGCGTGGCTCCTGCTGTTGTATAAAATAAACACTCGTCCCTCCCGGGGGCCTCCCCAGCACAGAGCTCTCCCTTTGTCTGAGGCCTTCTTTCAGAGCAACAGTTGGCAAATCTAAACGGAAACAGCACCCTATCTTGGAAGCACACAGCTTCTCCAAGCCCCTCTTCATTTAAAGATCTGCCCATCTTCCCCTCCACCTTCTGCTCCCACCTGCCAGCCAGGCAGCTTCCATTTGAACCCTGTGCAGGAAAAGCAGATACTAAATGCAAAACAGAAAGCGAAGCGACCTAGTTTTATGGCCTAAGGCAGGCCCATGGGAGGCCAGGTCACCTGGCAGGCAGCCTGCCTGTGGCAGCTTCTGGGTGGAGGGCAGGATGTGCTCTTGTCTTCTAACCTTGTTTTAGTTTGACCCAGGCACTGCCTGTTTCTCAGGGAAACAAGAGTTCTAACTCAGGCCACACAAACTGATTGTCCACAGTCTCAAAGCGATCGTTTCCCCCTGCTTGTGCAGGAGAGAACCAGCCTGACGAGGTGGGGCTGAGTGCCTGCTTGCCTTGCCCTCCTCACCTGCTGACTGGGAGGATTTGCATAGCCGGCTTCTGAGGAAACACTCCAGCCCTTCAGAGCGTAGGCTCTGGGTAATCTATGCAAAGTACATTTCCCTGTTCCGAGGCAGAGGGGACCAGTGTGGTGACACCAGAAACTATAGAGTGGGTGGGTGCTTAGTCACTTGTGTCTGACTCTTTGCGACCCCATGGGCTGCAGCCTGCTGGGCTCCTCTGTCCTTGGGGATTCTCCAGGCAAGAATACCGGAGTAGGTTGCCATGCCCTTCTCCAGGGGATCTTTGCAACCCAGGGATCGAACCTGCATCTGCCTGTGTCTCCTGCATTACAGGAGGATTCTTTACCTACTGAGCCACCTGGGAAGCCTGACACTAGAAACTACGTAGTAGACATAAAATCCAGTATTTATCAAAAGTTTACTCTGGGTTTGTTCCTCTAGTTCAAGCCTCACAAAACCCCTTTCAGGTGGTAACTATAACTATGATGGGTCCCATTTCAGAGATTCAGAAACAGGACTTCATAAAGATGAAAGGACTTCCCCGAGTTATTCAGCAAGGAAGTGGTGGAGGAGGATGTAAACCCAGGCAGTCCAACTCCAGAGCCCCCAACCCAACCCAGGAAGCACCCTGGCGGGGCCGAGGCTGCCCAGGCCTCTCTGTGTATTCACAGATCCCCCAGGGCTTTTGTCAAAAAAATCCATGTTCTGATTCAGGAGGTCTGGGATGAGCCAGATATTCTGCATTTGTAAGAAGCTTCCAAGCAAGGTCAATGCTGCTGGTCGGGAAGGTTCTAGGGCAGCCCTCTGCAAACTTTTTCTCTAACGGGCCCGACAGGAAGCAGTTTAGGCTTTGTGGGTCAGGTACTCTCTCTGTTCCCTATTCTCATTTTTTCTTTTTCATCTTTTACGAGCTTTAGAATATTGTCCTTAGCTCTGGGCTCGTGAGCTGCATTTGCCTGGCTTGTATGCACAATTCCTTGACCTGAAATGGTATGGGTAAAGCTGCCAGGCTTCCAGTCTGGGTGTCAATGGTCTCCAGTCAGTGGGTAAGAGCTTCGGTCTGGTTCTTCTGTTCGATATGGCCCTCGGGGCGGTAAGATCCCAGTGAGGCTGCCTTCGAAGTGACCAGAGGTGATAGAGAGGAAAAGAGGCTGACCTACACCCACAGGGATCTGTTGGGATGGTGAGGGGTCTGGACTCCTGTGCACGCATCAAGGACTGGAGGATGCAGGTCTGTCGACTTGGAGAATGGAGCTGGGTGGACGCTGCCGCACACCACTGAGCCCTCTGGTGAAGCAGGGACAAAAGGTTATTATAGGGGCTCCAGCGATGCTTGGAAGGATAAACCCCTTCCACTCTGAGTCTAAGATCCTGTGATGCTAACGTGCGAGGCTAATCTGATGCTGCCCTGAGATAATCTGCACACACGCGGTCAGATTCGCCCAGGGTTTATCAGCAACCAGACTCAGAGCAGCTGCTGAGTTCGCTCCCTTGCCCCCTTATCTTTTGGCCCAGCTAGGAAACCGGGGCTGACATTCCCCCATGCCCTAGAAGAAAAGGGACATCTCCCTAAGCTCTCGCTTTCAAAGTAGAGTGAGGACCCTCTGCTCAAGAGCCTTCTCCAGGCACTGGGCTCCTGTTTCATCTTTTTCAGAACTTCAAAATGAGGTGAAGTCACCTTACTTCTGGGAATTCATTCTCTAAAATAATTATGAACATGAATAAAGATTTTTGCCCCGCCTCAGGTCCAAAGGGTGGAGTAATTCATAAGCCTCTGAGTCCTTCAAGGCTTCTCTCTGATTTCCTTTGTTCTCCTCGATTTCCCCTCCTTTCTTTCACCCCTCTTCCTTTGACAAGGCTACTGTGTTTAAAATGCATCTTTTTGTTTGCACGGGCTCTTGCTCTTGCAAAATGTGCCTTGTTTTGTAGGTGTATATATGTTTACTTACTTAACCACTCTTTGTACATAACTTATTCTGTTTATTGCTTTTTTTACCCACGACCCTGTTTGAAAGATCCAGGGGGTAGCTACATGTAACAAGATCTGTTTCTCCTAACTTCCACATAAACTCCATATGCAACGCATTTTGCCTTTCCACTCTCTGGGGATGTTCACCCCAGTTACCTCCAATTTCTTGTCATTGCACAACTCTGTGATAAAAACCTCATGAATCTTTCTTTATGGACATGGGTAAGAAATTCTTTGTGCTCTCTATCCAGGGGTGAAATTGCTGGGCTGTTGGAGTATATGAATACTTAGTTTGGCTTTATCTTGGCTGATGACTGTGGAAGGAATCAGCACCAGCCCATCTTCCCACCAGCAGTAGAGCATGGTCTTATCCTTACATCTATCCCAACTCTCGACATTAACTGTCTTTTCTCATTTGTGAGTTTTTAGGCATTACCAGTACCTTCTCCAAGTCTGTTTGTGTCTTGTTCATGGTATCTTCTATTAAATAGAAATCTTTCAAATGAACATAAATTAAATATATTATGTTTTTACCTCATGGTTATACTTTTTTTTCATTTTCACATACAAAGTCCATCCATAGTCCAGGACACAGGATTTTATCTTGTGTGATTTTACACGTCACATTTAGGTCATTGTATCACCTGGAATTTAACCTTGAGTGTAGTCAAAAGAGAGGTACTAGTAATTTCTTTTCTGTTTTCCCAGTAGCATTTCATCTACCTAACAAACCTTTTCTTTTTTATCTGTGGTGCTTAACAAACCTATTTCTTTTTATCTTTGTTACATATTAAGTCCCCATATATCTATAGGTCTGGCTCTGAGGTAGTAGCAATGATTTAGTATCAGTGATATTCACTTTAACATTATTTTTAATAAAAATGTAAATAACTGTGATGGGTAACAGTTGAGAATGGATGAAATTCAACACAACACACCTCCACAAATAGACTTCCATTCAGGGGGTAAAATTAATATAGCGAAAGACAGCACAATGCCATGGATAGTCATGTTTTATTGCTTAGTGGAAATGGCAGATTCCAAACTAACATAGAGTGAGTGATCTTAAGCATGTGATGAATCATATGTATACATGTGTATAATTGGTAAACACTCAAGTAGTATTAGTGGCTCTTTATGGACAACAAGGTTCTGATGACTGTCAAGTAAAGAAGTGAAGAAAGTGAAAGTCACTCAGTCATGTCCCACTCTTTGCAACCCAATGGACTATAGAGTCCATGGAATTCTCTAGGCCTTTGAATACTGGAGTGGGTAGCCTTTCCCTTTTCCAGGGAATCTTCCCAACTCAGGAATTGAGCCCAGGTCTCCTACATCGCAGGCAGATTCTTTACCAGCTGAGCCACAACAGAAGCCCAAGAATACTGGAGTGGGTAGCCTGTCCCTTCTCCAGTGGATCTTCCCAACCCAGGAATCCAACCAGGGTCTCCTGCATTGCAGGTGGATTCTTTCCCAACTGAGCTATCAGGGAAGCCCAGCTAAAGAAGGATCCTAGTGAACATTAGAAAAACCTGGCTTACCGGTAGAGCCACATTCTCAGCTCAAAGCCCTACAGTGTCTAGCATTAGTGATAAGGAGACTAGGCAGCAGGTCAGGGAGACTGGAACATCTTCAGCTTTAAGGTGCACATCAATTACCTGGGTATCTTAACTTGCAGATTCAAGTTCAGTGGGTGAGGAGGGGCCTGAGATTCTACATCTCTAACAAGCTCCCTGAAAATGCTAAGTTTCCTGAGCCAGAACCTCGCTTTGGGTAGCAAGACCCTACAAAGCAGTTCAGCTATGCTTCTGGACAGGCACTGAGCTGGACAAGGCACAGAGATGGATAGACCATCGAGCTGAACAGGGGCCAACAGCCTTTACAGATTACTTAGACTAGTGACCCAGAGTGGAGTGTTTAGATTATGTGTTGGTGTTTTGAGATTGTTGGTTTGGGAGAGGGCAGAACATGGAGATGTGTATGTAAGAACTGAAACACCACCTGATCAATAGTAAATCTGGACCAGCAAACACCCTCCTGTGTTCTTCCCCTTCCCCTTCACAGAGCTGGGTTTAGCCCACAGTCCCCTCTCAGCAGTAAGTCCTAATGTTGAGATAGGAAAGTGGGTGAGAGCCATCTGGCCCCAGCCGTGCAACTGGGCTCACAGACAGGGCTCACCTGGACAGGGTGAGGGGCACCTCTAAGTCCCCTCAGGAATGTGTCCTCTGATGGCGAGCTTGAGGAGCACTAACTTCAAGGCGAGGTCCCAAATATCAGTGAGATAGAGTCATGGACCAACACCCACCCCAGATGGTTAGAGAGCCCCTCCTCCTTCATTGCCCACTCTGTTCTGTTGCCGCTTTCCAGCCCTGATAACCTGTTTTATAGGCAACCACAATTATATCTCCCCTACCAAACTGCTCCAAATTACCAGTACAGGCAGATTCTTCTTACTAGGCATGGAGATTTTAACTGACATTGTAGACAAAGGGAACTCACATCATAAATATCATTTGGCTGATGGTCAGCTCAGCATACGGACTCTACAAAGTCCCCTACAACAGATCCATTGTGCTCTTAGTTATGAGCATTTAGAGTCTGGTCATCAGCATATACAAACCCTATCACTACTATTTAACTAACATTTATTTCACATTTTGTATGTGCCAGGTACCAGGGTAGGGGCCTTCACATTTGTTATATCACCTCATACCTGAAACAATCCTGGAAGCTAGATATTATAATGAAAATATCAAGGTTCAAAGAGGTTAAGTAACTTGCACAACATAACACAGGTTGTAAATGAGAAACCTCCAATGAGGGGACGGAATGAAAGAAGGTGCCAAGTAGATCGTGGAGATATGTTGGAGAGTTTGTCTTGAATGGAGTTCTTGGCTGAGAGTGAAAGGAAAGCCCTGAGAGGTAATATAGTCCTGCACTCCTAGAATGAATGGCTCTCCAGGCATGTTTCCTGGGTTATGGGAAGTGCTGTTGGTTTCTTAAGGTATGAAAGAGTCATTTCATACCTCTTTCTTGATAACAGAACTCTGGTTTTGTTCAAGTGGCAATGCATGCAGCCCCAGGGCTTGATCACCATTGATCTAAGCTAGATATGGGAATCTCCTTCCTCTCTACCAGTGATCAATTGTGTGTATCCAACCAGAAAGGGGATGAAAAAGAAGATCTGTAGGGACTTCTTGAAGAGTCTTCCTTTCTGATAAGATAGGGATCCATAAAGAGAGAGTCCCTTTCCCACAAGCAATTTTCCTTTCTTTCTGCTCAGGCTGATGTATTATGAACATGTGATATTTTGCACTTAAGCAGCCATCTTGTAACCATGAGGAGAAATATAAGCTAACACACTAAGGATGGCAGAGCTATGGATGGAAAGAGACTGGGGTCCTTTATGATCTTTTGAACAATCAAACAGCCCTGGAACATCTACCTCCAGGCTTCTTGAAATGTGAGATAATTAAGCATCTTTATAATTTAGCCTAACCTATTGGTCAGAGAGTCTGTTACTTATAGACAAAAGCACAATAATAATGCAAGGGCCTTCACTCACTCTTCCTTCTGGCAAGAGGCTAAGCATTTCCATACAAATCCCTCTGTCTTAGATTGATGTCTTATCTGGTCTCCTCAAAATCTTCTTCCCAAGGCTTCTTTAATGTTGGCAATTGGTTCAGCCTAGCACTGGCTACAAATCAGGGGAAACATCTTCATTAATCTCAATGGACAGTTGGTCTACTCATCTACTTTTTTTCATCTTTATAAAACTCAGGTCACCTCCTTATGGAAGGAGGACTGTCATATTACATATTAGAGTATTCTTGTTTTTACTATATACTTACTTCCAGCAGTGTGTTTTATATTTTTGTGTATGGAGAAGGAAATGGCAACCCATTCCAGTTTTCTGGCCTGGAGAATTCCATGGATAGAGGAGTCTGGTGGGCTACAGTCCATGGGGTTGCAGAGTCAGACACAACTGAACGGCTGACACTTTCACTTTCATATTTTCGTATGGACTAATTAGTGTCCTTTTACTTTAGCTTGAGGAACTCCTTACAGCATTTCTTGTAAGGCAGATCTAGTTGTGATGAGTTCCTTCAGCTTTTGTTTGCCTGGGAGAATCTTTACCTCTCTTTCATTTCTGAAGAACAAAATTGCCTTGTGTGGTCCTTGGAGAGCGGTTCTGGGGTTTTATAGTGCCTGTAAGAAAGTTGGGGTCCTCAGTGGTGCCTCTGGATCCAGTGGCTAGGGACCAGGGCAAGCAGTGGCAGTGGCCAGAGCTGGTGGTGTACACACACTTAGCTGAGGAGGCCGGCTGCAGGAGCCTGTTTAATGGTAGGAGCTGGCTGCAGACACACGTGTAGCGAGTGGGGCTACAACCAGATACAAGGGCTGGAGCCAACTGTGGGCATCCTAGTGGCTTTGGGGGCCCTGGCTGTCGACAAGCCCTTCTCTGGGTGCAGGGTCTTGCCTGAGTACATGCATGGCAATAGAGCCCAGTGTCAGGAGCTGGGCTAGCAGGACGCAGGTGCAGAGCTACCAGGGCAAGTGTTACAACTGACCAGTGGTCAGGCCAGTGCCTGACATCAGGGCCTGATGCAGGCCTACAGGCTGTCAGCCGGCACTCCTGTGGTTGCAGGCTCTCACCCTGGCACGGGCTTGACAGTGGAGATCAGTGGTGGTGGTCAGGTTGGTGGCTGCAGGTGCACCACTGAAGGGACTAGCCCCGAGTGTGCGCATAGCAGTGGGGGTCAACTGCCGGAGTCTCAATGCTGTCTTACATTTGCCCAGCCACAGAGGCCGGGGCTGGCAGCCAGTGTGAATCCTGGGGTCCAGTGGAGATAGGGAGATAAGTGACTTACCTCCTGTCACCAGCCTCTATTGCTGCCCATGTGCCCAAGCAAGACCCTGCACCCAGAGAAGAGCATGCTGACCGCCAGGGCCCCCAGAGCCACTAGTATGCTTTGGAGAAGGACTCAGGGGGCTGGCATCTATGAATGCAAAAACCCGTGGTGGGAAAACCTCAGGGACAAGATCTGCAGGAGTTATCCCGTGGCTGTGCTGGTCGTCAGTTTCTTCGTGGCAAAGCTGCTTGGGTCTTTTGCAGAGCACAGCACCGGAAACTATGGTTGGTTCCACTGCATGGCTAATACTCATGGTGCCTGCTCTTCTTCTTTGTTCCTAGTCGTTTCCATACATCTCAGCTTCTTGCCTCTGGGTAAAAGGGTGAGACTGAACTGGGTCCCTACACAGGTTCCTGGAAGACTGGGGGAGCTGGTCATTCACCTTGCCCTCCCTTGCCCAGCATCAGGAGCTCTTTCTAGCTGGGCAGCTCATTCCTGATGTTGAGTGGGGCAGGCCTAAGAGATGGGGTGATGCAGATGGGATGAAGTTGCTCTCTTCCCTTTTTGTATGGTTATTCTCAGGTGTTTTGCTGGGGGGTGTTGCTGAGCTTTCTTAAGTGGACTCTTGAGCTCTCCCAAAGCTATTTGTGTTGATAGATACCTGGATAATTGTTGATCTTTGTGGGGAACAGAGGCTGGAGCCTCCTACCCCACCATCTTGGTCAGAAATGCCTATAAATGGGTATGCCTTGCATTCCATTTGAAGTGGAGAGGCTGCGTGATGTAGTGAGAAAGATCAGAGTCCAAAGGAGATGCCCTGGGTTTGAATCCAGGCAGTTGTATGACCTTGGATACACAATTCAGCATCTCCATGTAGCTTTCCCTAGGAGCAGACCCTGAAATAACCATCTGAGAGCATGTAGTTTATTTGGAGGTGATTCTGGGAGATACACATGGGGAAATGAGATGGGAAAGGGAAGAAGGCCAGTAAGTGTGTTCCTAAGTAAGTTACCACTGTGAAGAGCTGGAGTGGAAGCCCTTCTGGGAAACAGAAGAACATGTGCCTCTGAGTTATCACACTCAAGGGGCAAGGGAGCCAGGGGAGTTAACCACAGACTCCTGTCAGTCGTTGGCTGAGGGTTGCCTTCAGGGGCAGTAATACCCCAGAACACCTGACCTAGTACATGTGGGCAGAGAAAGCTCTCAGAAAGTGATGGTGGCCGGACATGTGCTGAAATGGTGAGGGCTGCAGGGATACAGGGAGGATCCCACAGTGTCTGCTATGTTTTCTTATCTTTGAAATGGGACAATGATAATATCCACCTCATAGGATTATTGGGAGATTTATATGAGTTATCAGGTAAAGTGCTTCCATCAGAGCCTGGCATAGAGTACACGCCACTTAAGTGTTAGTTGTTATCATTTGAATTTCTGTGATATATTCCTACCATATACCTCAAAAATATTTAGTGAAGTTGGTTAAACTCATGAATGCTTAGGGAGAAGAAGGCCTCTGTGGAATAAGAGGAGAGGCTCGCATTATACCCTGGGTCCCTGATGCACAGACAGAGGATGCCCACATGGAAGCAAGGGTCTCGAGGAGAGGGGGTCAGGGCTGACAGTGAGTTTGCACACAACTTGGAGGGCTCTGGGCTTCTGCGGGCCATGGATTTGGGAATTTGAACCCAACTCTTCTATATCTCAAAGGATATGGAGGCCATAGCTGCTATCCAGGTTGTATATTAGACCGCAAGCTTCCTGAAGGCAAGGACTCTGCATCCACTGCTGGATTCTCTCTCCTCTTCAGGCTCAGGGTGGCTGCTTAGTAATTGAGTATTGAGTAGAGGAGCTTGAAAAGAGCTCAGAAAGTCAGAATGTGCTCATTTTTATCTAAAATCCTGGATGAGGGATACCCATAGGCAGCCCCTCTACTAGTGGCCTGTGTGTCCCCCCTATGCTTCAGCCACCTGCACCCAGGAAGTAACCTGTGCCTGACCAGAGTATGGGTGAGCTCTCCACTCTCCAGGGCATCGCCTAGAACAGGAAGGACAAGCTGTGTGTGTTTATACCAACACATACATTCTCAACGGGCCCTCACTTCTTCCTGAAAGGAATCCCACAACTCTGTTGGAATTGAAAACATTTTGTATTTATATATCACCAGTTAGTGAGGGAATGCAAAGTGCTCAGCATATCTGATCTCAGGAGTCCTCACAACAGCCCCGAGGGCAGAATTTGACAAAGAGTACTTATCCTCCCCGGAAGAAGGCTCAGAGCCACCCAGAGGGTGCCCTAGGGAGTCACGCTAATGGAAGGGAATGGAAAACCCAGGAGAGAAAGTACAAGGACTCTGTCTCGTACCATGAACCAACAGGTGTGGCACGGGAGTGTCCTCCATGCTCACTGTGGCTTTACAGAGACAGCAAAACTAGAAATGGCCCAGTGTCTCTCAGTACAGGACTTGATAGATGGGTTACGGTGGGTATAAACAATGAGATACTATTTAACCTTTAAAAAGGATCTATGTGTTCTGACATGAAAAGATGCCCAATATATTTAGATGAAAGATGCAAGCTGCAAAATAATATGTATAATATAATCTCTGACTACTGTAAAATAGATATTGTATAATATTAAGGGAAGAGTCTAAACAAATGTGCACCAAATTATATTTGAAGTATGATTGTGTCATTGTGTGTTAATATTTTCAAGGAATGTCTAGAAGACCACGAGAACAATGGTTGTCAATAAAGTTGGAATTAAAATTACTTTTACTTTCTTAATCACATTTGCTACATGCTGAATTTTTTTTTTGCAATGTGTATGTTTTTCTCAGGTAATCAAATAAAAATTGTCTAAAACCCCCCAAAAAAGGGAAATCCTTTATGTCGCTTGAAAAGTATTAAAAATAGAAAATAAACTATTAAAATGTGTTCACATTGTTTTCTCTAATTTAAAAAGGAGTATTTTTTCTTGATGTGAAGAATTTGGAAAAATTCTGCTCAAGTTCCTATTTAGTTCCTACTGGGCAGTGAAATTTGAATCAGATACTCTATTTCGTAAACATATGGTTCTGCCCCTGCAAAACCAAAATACAGAACTGAAATCTTTCTGCTTTTCCCTTGATGTTTATATACATGAGACAGGCCTGATTGTTTAGCACAATGGATAACAAACTTTAGCAGAAGAGTAAACACCACCACCCTGAGAAGGGATTCAAAATGTCAACAACTCAACATGTTCATGAGCACTTAGAAAATAGACATAAATTGTGTTATGTCATTGAACTTTAAAACTCAGATTGCTGTGTTTCACAACAAAGCAAATATACTAAAAGACAATTGAACTACACACTTGAAAATGGTTAAGGTGGTGAATTTCATGATTGTGTTTCTTACTACAGTAAAAATGCGTAAAACCCCAAAACCCAAACAAAACTCAGATGGCTGAGGTCTAAGATATAGCGTAGGGTAAGGAAAGGAGAGGGTAGGGTTGAGCAGAGCTGGTTAAAGCTCAGCTCTTGAAATCTGACCTTGGACTGGTTGCATTCCTTCCTTTGGTTCTGGGCCACATGTCTGAGTGACTGTCACATGCCAGGCACAGGGGACAGTACAGCCACAGTAACCAGCAGGGCAGGAGGCTTCCCTAGCCTGGTGCTGTGACATAATCTACAACCATAAATACCCACATGAAAATAGGGAAGAATAAGACTAGGCCACCCATGTTCTGTGAGAGGCAACAAAGGTCCGTCTAGTCAAGGCTATGGTTTTCCCAGTGGTCGTGTATGGATGTGAGAGTTGGACTGTGAAGAAAGCTGAGCACTAAAGAACTGATGCTTTTGAACTGTGGTGTTGGAGAAGACTCTTGAGAGTCCCTTGGACTGCAAGGAGATCCAACCAGTCCATTCTAAAGATCAGCCCTCAGTGTTCTTTGGAAGGACTGATGCTAAAGCTGAAACTCCAGTACTTTGGCCACCTCATGCGAAGAGTTGACTCATTGGAAAAGACTCTGATGCTGGGAGGGATTGGGGGCAGAAGGAGAAGGGGATGACAGAGGATGAGATGGCTGGATGGCATCACCAATTCGATGGACATGAGTTTGAGAGAACTCCGGGAGATGGTGATGGACAGGGAGGCCTGGCGTGCTGCAATTCATGGGGTCGCAAAAAGTGGGACACGACTGAGCGACTGAACTGAACTGAACTGAGGGATGTGCTACTGAGGCCAGAACCTGTCTGCGGGGATCCCAGAATCTCAAGGGAGGCAGACAAATACAGCAATATCTGAAGTCAGCTCAACTTTCCCTTTAGCACAGGGTCTGTCCGAGGCCTGCTGCCCTTCAGCAGGAAAAGGCAGGAAAGAACAGGAAATGCAAGGTTGAGAGTCCTCCTTTTCCCTTACCAGCGAGGCTGGATGAAATGCTTATGGTTTGGAAGAAATGGTTTGGGATGAAAACCATGAAGGTCCCATGGAATCTTCTGTGAGTTCGCAGGGGACAGCCATTGGATAATGACAGTGGGGATGAAAGGAGCAGAGAGGGAGGAAGTTACAGCGTGGCAGGCCCTGTGCTGAACATGTTCATTGTCCCCACAGTCACTCACAACCACAGTCGGAATGACATCGATGGGGACAGTCGCCCACTGTTTTGAATGCTGTGTCTGTATTGACTCACTGAACGCCCACAGTGACATTATGAGGGAAGCACATTTATTATTTGTTTTTTACAAATGAGGGAACTGAAGTGCAGGGAGTCTTAGCTGTAGGTGGTGGAGTTGAGATTATAATGCAGGCAATTAAAATGAAGAGTGGAAGATCTTAACCATTATGTCGTATTCTTATTCTTTCTCATGTCATGGATAAGGAAACCGCGGCTAAGCGAGGTTAAGTGGTCTGTGCAGAGAGCTGGTGCAGAGAGCTAGGTGTGGCATCAGCAATTTCTGACTTCAAAGCCTGTACTCTGTAAACCGCGAGAGTTTCCTGCAGTGCCCCCAGCTGTGAAAATCTCCAGTTGAGGCCAACCTGAGGCCTGAGGCCGATGGGCAGAGCTGTGGAGCCAGCCCCACTCTGCGTCTAGCTCTCCTGGTTGCAGGGATGGGAAGTGTAATGCTCACTTGGCTTTCTGCCTGGGGCAGATGGGCTCCTCCACCACCATCTGGGAGCGCCCTCACTCCTACTCCCCATGCCTAACGCTCATCTGGATATTCATACATTCATTCAACAAATATTTATTAAACTTTTTGCCAGAACCTGCTCTAGGTGCTGGGGATCAACTAGTGAGCCAAACTGTTAAAAATGTTCTATACTTAGATCCCAAAATCTGTGTTCTAGCCTTCTTCCTTCTTCCCTATCCTTAGCTGCACCTGATTTCTTTCTTAAAAAAGAGATGAGGTGCTCTGTAAGTCACTGGCATGGTCCATCTGCGGGACTCTGCTAGCCCATATGGTGTCTTTGTGCAAATTAGAGGAAGGTGTCCCCTCTGGGTGCATGGAGTGCCACAACCCCCCAGCAAGGAGAAGAGATGGGGCTGGATTTCAAACCCCAATGACCCTCTAGTCCAGGCATCTTGAAGCAGAGCATGATATATGGTAGGGCAGGTAGCAACCTCTCTCCTAGACCTTCCAAGAGAAGTGTTCTTGATATTCAAGGTCAATGCCCTCAATTCCCACCTGACCTCATCTCCCATCTGCTTAGCCAGGCCCCCATCCACTCCAGCCTATGTAAGCAGGGCCCCGCAGGCTTTCAGCTTTCCATTCATCTTTCACCACAGAAGCAGTCATGTGCAGCTTGTCCACCTCCATGGACCTTTCCATTTCCTCCTCCTCTTATCTGTCAGCTTCTGGGCTCTCTCCCTTCCAGTGTGCTCTGCCCCACCCTGAACCCAGGGTCTAGCCATTCGGGATGTGGTTATCACACATGCAAGAGCCATTCTGACAATGGGGCCATTGTGAGACTGTGCCAACCCCTCACCTCTGTAAACAAAAGGCACTACACACCTGTTCTACAGCAGAATTGTTTAACACATAACTATCAGAATGTCTTCATTCCCAATTCCATTCTGATGTTGGATGGAGACTCCGTTTAATTGCTAGAGTGTTCTTTCAGGATAGCACTCAAAATGTAGAAGAGACATATTCTTCAAAGGTGAAAAGTTGTGGTTTTAAAAACCTTTTTTTATTTAACCCATGATTGGACAATTCCCCTGTTCAATCCCTATTTGTCTTTGAGTCACTAGTTCTCAGATTGCCTCCTTTCCATCACCCTTGCCCCTGGTTGAGTGCGCTCCTCCGTGCACCTCCCAGAGCACCACAACTTGCCCATCTAACACTCATCATGGTGGTTTAGTACTAAGTCATGTCCGACTCTTTGCGATCGCATGAACTGTAGCCCGCTAGGCTCCTCTGTCCATGGGATTTTCCAGGTGAGAATACTGGAGTGGGTGGCCATTTCCTTCAACAGGGGATCTTCCTCACCCAGGGATTGAACCTGACTCTCCTGCATTGCAGGCAGATTCTTTACCAACTGAACCACCAGGGAAACCCATAACACTCATCATATTGATTTGTAATTGCCCATTTGCTGCTGCACCATCCCTCAGTGGACTATGTATTCTGTGAGAATGTGGACTGAGCCTTGTGCACTTCTATAACCTCAGCACCGAGCACAGTACCCAGCAGGAACTCAGTAAATACTTGGGAACTAAATAAAATGTATTCATTTGTAGAGGAAAAAAACTGGCATTGATACCAAGCTTGAGTTTTTTCCAATAATGAAAACCTGCCTTATTCTGGGAAGAGTGATATGAGAAGCTACTGTCTGTTCTGAGACATGCATGCATGCTATGTCACTTCAGTCATGTCTGACTCTTTGTGATCCCATGGACTGAGCCCACCAGGCTCCTCTGTCCATGGGAATTCTCCAGGCAAAAGTACTGGAGTGGGTTGCCATGTCCTCCTCCAGGGGATCTTCCTGAGCCAGTGAATGAACCTGTCTCCTGCATCTCCTGCATTGGCAGGCAGGTTCTTTACCACTAGCACCACCTGGGAATAAATCAGAAATTAGTATCCATGTGGCAGTTCCACTTATTTGTTCATGTATTCATTCATTTGTCCATTCACTCACTCATTCATTGTAGGTATTTACTGAGCATGTCTGTGTGTCCAGGCACTGGGGCTTCTACAGAGAAAAAGACAGACAAAGCTCCTGTCCTCACGGAGTTGGAGGGCTTGGGACAGGTAAGGTGGGCCAGGAGGGAAAACAGACAAGCTTTCCCTAGTTGGTAACATAAACTGGGTAGAACATCATTGCTTGGAATGCCTTTAATTCACCCTAACTACTTCAGAATATACTGCAGCGGTTAACTGGTCAAGAAGTGGAACCAGACAGTTTGGAAGCAAGTTTTCAACCCACGACTTACTAATTAATTAGTTTGGGCAAACTTCCTGACTTTTCCAAGCCTCAGTTTCCTCATGGAATAATGATAGTGACAATACCTACTTCCTCTATCCCAACTGAGAGCCAGGTCAGTAAATGTCAGCAATGACTCTTCCTCATCAATGAAGTGGTTTAGGAGAAGGGTCTCTGGACTTAATTTATATGCACTATATTAATATGAAAGCATTATTTTAGTTCCTCACTTTCACTGGCTTAAGTTAAGCTTTGCTAGCAGTTAACTGGCTTAATTTAGCCCTCTGAGTTGTATAATGTTTGCATTTGATCTTTGAGTCCAGACTCAGTTCCCAGAAGCCCTTGCAGCAGATAAAGGTGTCCATAAGCTTTAAGCAGCAACATAGAACAAGCAGCAGAGCAGATACAGCATGAAAAATTCTGCTTGGGTTCTGACCCTTGAAGTTAAACCTAAATGACTATCATGGAAATCCTGGAGCTAATTTCCCCTTATTATTGAACTTGAAATAGCTAGGTTAAATACAGGAGATTTTAATCAACTGCATTATAAACAAAAGGCACAGATGGCGAGGAAAGATTGACTGATAACAGCAAAGTCCCCTAGACACTCTTGAACAGCCCCGCGGGATGGGGCTGCTCAAGATTATACCCCTTGCTTTGTTTTACTCTTGCATTTATGAATTCCAGGAACTCCTTTCCTGGAAGTCAATAGCTGCCATCAACAGGATATTAGTGGGTGAATGTCCTTTGAAGTGTTTAAATGAATGAAAGGAACAGAAGCATTCCTGCTGCTGAGTCTAGCAAAGTGGGACAACAGAGGGGGCAATAAGAGAGGATGTTGAGGGCAGTTTAAATAAATCATTAAACAGGCAAATCTAAATTTGTCCCATTTCTCTTAATCCTTCTCTCATGCAAAGCACACACACATACACATGCCTTAGACTCAAATCCCAAACAACTTCCACATATTGAATTGTGGCTCAGTGTCACCTCAAGACCTTGGCCATGGTCTTTTGGTCTTGATTCAAACAAAGCAATCATATTCCTAAATCCTGACCCTAATCTTTAACCAGAGTGAAATGGCCTCAGGTGAACCAAGAGAGCTCTTTCCCAAGAGTTTAAGGCTAGAACTGAGAGAGTCATTTGTGTGTTGGAGGCTCTGAGAACCTGAGGGCACACATTGGATATTTCAAAGTTAAAAAGGTGGACTTGGTGAAAATGAGTCTCGCATGAAAAGACCTAAATGAATACTAGGGTTTGGATAAATTGGATGATCTGCATTATTAAAAATGAATGGCTCAATAAAATCAAATATTCCAAAAGGCTTGTTTCTTTTATCTCCTTTGTATTGGAGAAAAGACAAGACACATTAAAGTGTAGCCTGGGACCCTGAAGTGGGTGCCAAGACCTTTTCAGGGCATCTGCAGAGTCCAAGCTACTTTCATAATGCTGCTATTTTTTGCCTTTTGCATGCTCATTTTCTCATGAGTAGAGTTTTCTAGAAGCTATATGACTTGTGATATCACAATAGACAGAATGAGGGCGCAAATATGAAAATCCAACTGTCTTCTATCAAGCCAGATATTAGAAATTTGCAAAATTATAGAGCAATATGACTCTTCTCATTACCTTTTGTTAAGCTTCTTTAGTTATTTTCATAAAAATTGTATTTATGTTAATACATAGCATATTTATTATTACTGTCTCTCAGTTGATTAATAAGTACTTTTAAGGTTTTCATTTAAATTTCTAAAATAGCAGATTTGGACATATCAACACAAATCAGTACATACTATGTCTATAATAATTTTTAAGAATGTATAGGTGTTCTGAGGCCAAAAAATTTGAGCACCTCTGCATAGAAGACTTTTCTAATGCTTTTCTCCAGCATTAGAAATAACGTTTAGTAAGTCCAAATATTTATCTTTAATCGCCATCAGTGATTTAAAGAAGGGCATTTAAAACGAAAGTGGGAAAAGACCGTGGGAAAAGTTTCTTGAATCAGAGGCTACAATGCAAGCCCAGATCACATGCCCTTTAATCTTTAGGTAGAAGAGTGCCCTGGATCACAAAAGATGGGCTCTGGTAAAGCCCAATTTCTGATGGTTCCTGGGGAGTTGGAGAGGACACTGCATCAGGGCGCCAGCTAACAGCCTCTCTGTGCCTGGATGAGTTCTCTCCTGCTCGGGAAAGTTGCACTGCCTAGCCAGAAGAAAAGGAATTTCTCTCCTATAGGGACACACCTTTCCTGGGAAACACAGGCAAATACTCAGCCCTACACAACAGACCTCTAATTTAACAACCTTGGCGATCACTAGTAATCAGACCCTAACTCACTTGGTGTTTAAAAAATAAGTAATAATAATAACACCAACAGTTTTGGAGTACCTCACACATTTAAAGGGAAGCCCTTCCACCTGTGGAGAGATACAGCTCTGCAGACTCCTTAGATCAGGCAGAAACCAGGTGCCTTGTTGTACAAGGACAGGCTCAACTCTCAGCTGATAACCTCAGGCCCTGGTCTGGTGCCTGGCTCTGCTTTTTGCACACAGAAATGGGATCCTGATCCAGCCAGGGGCCTCTGCTTCCAGCTCGGTGGTTGGAGCCTGCAAACCTCTTTGGTCCTTTGCTCATGGATCCTGCCTCCGGCCCTTCCAAGGAGAGCCTCTGGGCCTCTTTTTGAGTGGAAATAAAACAAGTGTTCAATCAACATCTCAGGAAACCCCTCAAGAGGCATAAAATGGATTAATAGCTTAGATTTGATTAGGTTTTTAAATTTCTCATAATGGTAACAAACTATTCATTTTGGTGGTTCAGAAGAACAGAACGAAGATTTTTTTTTTCAGGCATTGTGCACATTTCCTCGTGGATTAGCCAATCCAGGAAATGACTGAGGGAGCAGGTAAATTGACCCGGGGCTACTCATTTTGTTAACGGAGTAATTAATTGCTATATTTATGTTCCACCTTCTCAAAAGAATTTAAGTTAGCTTAGAAAAATATACAGCAAAATAGTTGAAACAAGGAAGTAAATAGATTACTTGTAAAATACCTTGAACTCCAAGATTTAATGAAAACAAAGGAAAAGGAAGACTGAAGGGTTTCCAGTGGAAGAAAGCATTTAGCTCCAACTACAATCACCAACATTTCCGTGGAGTCATGAACCTGGATTCAGAAACTTTTGTGAAAATGGAAAACAATTAACCCACAATAAGTGAACATGTTCACATACATGACTGTCTAGATTTCTGCTGGAATCTTAATTGTATAGTGTTGTAAAGTGAAAGTTGCTCAGTGGTGTCCAACTCCTTGCAACCTCATGGACTATCCAGTCCATGGAATTCTCCAGGCCAGAATACTGGGGTGTGTAGTTGTTCCCTTCTCTATGGGATCTTCCCAACCCAGGAATCGAACCCAGGTCTCCCGCATTGCAGGTGGATTCTTTACCAGCTGAACCACCAGGGAAGCCCAAGAACACTGGAATGGGTAGCCTGTCCCTTCTCCAGCAGATCTTCCTGATCTCAGCATCGAACTGGGGTCTCCTGCATTGCAGGCGGATTCTTTACCAGCTGAGCCACCAGGGGGGCCATAGTGTTGTAAAGATGCTTTGATATACTTTAAAGATACTTCATATACCTTAAGTTTAAATTTTAAAAAAGGAGATTTATCTCAAATAAATAAATGAGGCAATCAGGACAAGAGACGATAATGTTGAAAATAAGAGAAGACTAGGAGTAAGGTCAGTGAACGACCCAATTGTACATGGAAGGCTACAGTGTCACCTTGAGCTTTCTATCATCCAACGCAAGGAAAAGAACATGATAAGCCAAATACTTCTTGAGACTCTTTAATAAAATCAGATCATCCTCAAGGGAGGTTGTTCAGTGGTTAAATGTGAAAATTTGTTTGCCTGAATTGATTGAATGGTCTTTGTTACTGAATGACTAGATGTGGCTTAACAACTCTGTAAGCTTAGCAAAGTATGAAGATAATTATCCAGTCAACTAGTTGTCATCAGATTTGAATATGTTTTTCCTCTACCTGGTAATATTAATAACACTAATCCTCTACATCTAAATAAAATCTGGTGAAAAGGAAAAACCTCTGAGAAGAGGAAAATAAACTATTCAAATAAACGATTTGTTAGGACTAACATTGAGAACTTAAGAGCGTGAAGGTTAGAGTTCAAGTTCTGACCCTGATTTGCCTGCTGTGTAATTTTAGGCATATTATGTAAGACTCTCTGAGTCTTGCTTCATTGTCTGTAAGATAGTAACTATAACAGTACCTACCTCATAGGGCTGTTATGAGGATTAAGTATGCATATAAAACATTTACCAGAATTCCTTGTTTATAATAAGCATTCACTAAACATCAGACTACACTCCAAACTGCTATACAGACTCATTAAATTCTCACCATAACTCTGTTAATTAAGAGGGCATTTATCATTACCTTGTGCTGTGGACTGAGATAGAAATGTAATTTGCCTAATATGTGCAGAAACATTTGGTGAAGTGAAGGTTACCTATGTGATTCAAGTAAATGGCTTACCCTGAAAGTTCTGTGATTCCACTCTTAGATATTTCTTCCTTTGCATTAATTTGTTTTTATATGTGAACAATAACCAATGAGGGCTTTCCAAGTGGATCCGTGGGTAAAGAATCTGCCTGCAGTGCAAGAGATGCAGAAGACTGTGGTTTGTTTCCTGG
This sequence comes from Ovis canadensis, assembly GCF_042477335.2. Classification (NCBI taxonomy): domain Eukaryota; kingdom Metazoa; phylum Chordata; class Mammalia; order Artiodactyla; family Bovidae; genus Ovis; species Ovis canadensis. The sequence continues at coordinate 86,447,735 of NC_091250.1, forward strand.
GTCGGGATGATCCCCTGAAGGAGGGCATGGCAACCCACTCTAGTATTCTTACCTAGAGAATCTCATGGACAAGAGCCGGGAGGGCTACAGTCCATAGGCTCGCAGAGTTGAACACGACTGAAGCGGCTGAGCATGAATGCAGACAATAACCCATGAGTGGTAGCACATTGAGAGCTTATGCTTTTACTGGGGAAAGGGAAAATGGGATGCTCACCATAGTCCACATATATATCTAAAATGTAGCAATCTTACTGTACTTTCACTGTGTCTTTTAAATAATTAACTTCTGTTAATGACAAAGTTAATGGTTGTTCATGTACAGAGGTGATATACAATTTCCTCTTTCAATACATATACTTGAGTTTTAGAGTTGGTTGACCTGAAGAAGAATGAAATGCAATTGGTGAATGGATATGGCAAAAATCATGGTGGCCACGTCTGGGTAGCTGCCATTTGGAAACTGCCACACTACAGGGTGAAGTCTATACTTGGATCTGTCCTGTGAAGCCTTCTCTGCTTGGTCACTGCTTAAGTTTCCAATGTCTTTTCTCAAAATTCTCTGTACTTTAGCCACACAGAAGTACTTGCTCTTTCCCTTTAGCAGGAAGGAAATTTTTTATCTATATAAACTAGTTCTACTTACTGAAATGTTCTTCCCTTCCTCACCAACTCAACAAGGGAATTCCTTCAAGCCTACTCTATAAAACCTTTCCAGACGCCATTGGTGACAGCCTCCCGCAATCATTCTTGCCAAACTAAGCAGAGTGTATTCTTCTTTCATTTGTGCTGCTTGGTCTGAAGATAACCTCACCAGAGTATGATGTCTTCTAGGCACCCTGCTCTGTGTTTGCTTATGAACAATGTGTAGCCTCGTCTAAGTGTGAGGTTTTGTAGGTGTTTATATCATCAACCTTGTAATTGTCTTATTCAAGTATTCTGTATCTTTTACAAGTTTTACACTCTTAATTTTCTAGGTGCTAGTGCTTCCCACCTGGTGCTCATGGTAAAGAACCCACCTGCCAATGCAGGAGGCATAAGAGACACGGATTCAATCCCTGGGTCAGGAAGATCCCCTGGAGGAGGGCATGACAACCCACTCCAGTATTCTTGCCTGGAGAATCCCATGGACAGAGGAGTCTGGAGTGCTACACTCCACAGAGTTGCAAAGAGTTGGACATGACTGAAGAGACTTAGCAGGCACACGCACACAGACACAGACACACACTCACATGCACACACAGAAGGTAGCAATCTCTACCTTGCCAGCTTTCAGTATTATTGTGAGGATCAGAAGAAAGAAAGGATATGAAGATACTAAAAATTATAAAATAAAACAATAAAACAGGTTGATCCCTGGGTCTGAAAGATCTCCTGGAGTAGGAAATGGCAACCCATTCCAGAATTCTTCCTTGGAGAATTCCGTGCACAGGGCACCCTGATGGCCGGTAGTCCACAGGGGTCGAGAAGAGTCAGACACGTCTGAGCACACACACACTTTAATCTACTAATATATAAAAATCTATAATTATTATAATAAGTTTGTAAATTACCCCTATAATGTGACTTGTTTGACTTCTATGTTTTCATGGCATATTATTCAGTGCCTACAGGTTCACAATTGTGGCTTTTTTTTTTTTTTTTTGGTTGATTGTAACCATATTCTCTGTACCTCTGTTTCCAGCAGGTAGCGGAATTTGATCAAAATCAGTATTACACCAGAGGTTCAGAAAGCCCTGTGGTCATGAAAACAGCCCAGCTTTCTGAGGGCCATAAAACAGCAATGGCTTCCTAATATGTAAAGAAAAATATAAACCCAAAATTTATAAGTATTTATCTACAATGACAGTTAAGTTTAATATTTATAAAATGACATTACAAATTGAAAATAATCTATAGGCTAAGTTTCCTTACTTTACCAGAATTCCCAAGGATAAACAATTATTTGCCAAAAAAACTTGGCCAATTATAAATCAAATGTTTTAAAAAGAATAAGTAATTTGATAAGCAAAGTTATGATTTAAAATTTGTATATCTTTAGTGCAAAAGGAGGTGGAAAAACACAAGGGAAAGTCTTAAAATGGCCCAAGTTAAAGGGTCTCAGAGATATTTTGAAGGAAATGCGTTTAAATGGGAGTCCTAAAGAATGAGTGCTCACTGGAAATCTTCCCAAAAGGAAGAAATCTTTCCCCAAAGAGGAACCAGTTAGGACCCTGAAGAGTCAGAGAACAAAAGGGTCCCCCTCAAAAAGAAGAAATTGTCTTCCAAGGAGGAGCCACACAGCAGGCGACCTGAAGAGGCCACCGCCAGCAAGCAAGAGCAGCAGCTCCAAGAAAAAGCAAAAGCTCTGAGAGCTATCCCAGGAAAATTATAAAGGACGTCTCCCTAGTGGGGCATAACTTGCGGAGGTATTTCCCAACCTTTCCTCTAGAGCCCAACAGAAATAAAAACAAACCAAAAGAAGGAGTGCCCAGTAGCTCAGCTGTGTCCAACTCTGTAAACCCATGGACCAGAGCCCACCAGTCTCTTCTGCCCATGGGATTTTCCAGGCAAGAATACCGGAGTGGGCTGCTGTTTCCTCCTCCAGGGGATCTTCCCAACCCAGGGATCAAACCTGCATTTCTTGCATTTGCAGGTGGACTTTTTACCACTATGAAAACTACTGAAGAGGAAGATGGCATTTTGCAGAGATAATAGCAACAGTACAGAGGCCAAAATGTGCACTAAGATTGGAAGGACAGAAAGAAATTTGGACACACAGAGGAGAGGATGGGGGCTGAAACCCACAAACCCCAAAGAGCCTTGAATGCCTTGACTGGGGTTGACCATTCACTATTTGAAATATGAGGAACAAAGGACAGCTCCAGGTTTGGAGATGCCGCCTAGCATCATTACTCACTAGAAGCATGCGCTAAGATTTCTCTTCCCAAAGTGAATGTGTTTTCCTCTTAGTCTGGGCCATCTGGCTTTCAACTAGGCATACAGTAGTGAGGAATAAAGAGGCCAAGAGGCCAGAATGTTCTATTGCTCCCCACTCCCTACCCCGCCCAGGTTGCCCCCCCTTCAACCCCTGCATATCCATCCATTAACACACAATTAATTCCCTGGCTTTTTCAAAGTCTGGACCTCCCACCTCTCCCTCCTCTTGGCAATTAAAACTCTGCCAGTTAAAAGGCTAGAGACAACAGGTGTGTTTCACACTCGGTTTCACTTTCCTGCAAGGTGCCAGACGGGCAGCCGAAAGACCACAGACGTCTTTGTTCGTTTAACAGTATCCGTTGGTAAGCAGCCGTCTCTCCGCCTGCTGGTAACCTCAGTGGGATCAGGAAGGGTAGGAAGCCTCATCGATCCTGCTAAGTCCTCTACAGTCACTGCTTGGCTTAGGGGGTGAAACCCCACCTGGGAGGGTCACATCCTGAGGGCATAGCTCTGCACTAGGCATTCATCCATCCATTCTTTCAGTCAGTCAGTCAATGAACACCATTCACTGAGCCAGGAGGAGCCACCGCTCTGCTACTATGTGCGAGATTCAAAATGGGTAAGAAATGGTGTGGCTTCATGAGAGATTCCAGTCTAGTAGAGGAAATGCAAACACAATTCAGTGTAATATAATTGGGAAGTGTAGCATTAAAGACCTTTATTTGAAGCTTATTTGTACATTAGTTCTGGAAATGGCAACCCACTCCAGTATTCTTGCCTGGGAAATCCCATTGCCTGAGGAGCCTGGTAGTCTACAGTCCCTGGGGTCACAAAAGAGTTGGACACGACTTAGCAACTAAACATTATATATTAGTTAATATATAGAGTTAGGAACTTATATACAAATAAACTTATGTAGTTCTTATTATGTATCCAGTACTGTTCTATACCTTATTAGTATTAATATATGAATATTGATTCATTTAATCCATATAACAACTTCACTGGGGAAATAGATATTACAGTTATCCCTATTTAATGTGAAAACAGGCATTAAAAGTTTAAGCAACTGTCCCAAGTTCACCCAACTTGCCAACAGTTCAGAGATACTAAGTGATAGAACTGAAGTTTGGATCAGGCAACCTGCCCCCCAGGATCCAAGGTCTTAACTGAATGGAGGCCTGCGAGAGACACATTTGGAAATTAATTCTATGGAGCCCAGACCTCAGGTCGTCACAAGTGTCCCCTAGCCCAGGCCCAGAGGATCATCATTCCCCGTACACGAAAGGCCCAAATCAGGGCTGGCCTGGCTGCAGGAAAGAGCAGGGACTGAGATCCATCCTGCCTCCAATCAAGGTTCAGTTGTATCAACTGGGGGCGAAGTCTTGTAACAGTTGTTTGCCTTGAAAGGAGCCCCATTTTCTAATTCATACAAAGACACCGTATGTGCCACCCTTTGCCGCATGCTGACATGCCTTTGATTGAAAAACCAGGATATGACTAAAAGTTTCTCTCGGGAGTTGAGATAATAGACCAGTGTTTTCTAAGGACTTCTCTGGTCTGAGCTGACCTCCTCCCACAAGCCAGCTAATCCTGGCTTCATTACCAGAGTTTGGGTTTCATTGTTCATCTGGCTGAAAAGCAATGCCCCAAACAAAGAAGAAAGGCTAAGCTCTGAGGAAGGCAGCTTTGTTAGGAGCCACCAAAGGCAGACACCTGCAGAGCAGCACTGCACCCCTGAAGGCTCCTGAAGAAGGTAGGGTTTCTTGGGAAATGTAAAGGGGACAAGAATCTAGGGAATGATAATCAAATCTCCCAATAATTCTTTAAAGTTGTAAGCTATATATATATATATATCAGTTCAGTCGCTCAGTCATGTCCGACTCTTTGCAACCCCATGGACTGCAGCACGCCAGGCTTCCCTGTCCATCACCAACTCCCAGAGTTCACCCATACTCATGTCCATTGAGTCGGTGATGCCATTCAACCATCTCATCCTCTGTCATCTCCTTCTCTTCCCACCTCCAATCTTCCCCAGCATCAGGGTCTTTTCAAATGAGTCATTCTTCCCATCAGGTGGCCAAATTATTGGAGTTTCAGCTTCAGTATCAGTCCTTCCAATGAATACTCAGGACTGATTTCCTTTAGGATGGACTAGTTGGATCTCCTTGCAGTCCAAGGGACTCTCAAGAGTCTTCTCCTACACCACAGTTCAAAAGCATCAATTCTTCGGTGCTCAGCTTTCTTTATAGTCCAGCTCTCACATCCATATCTAACTACTGGAAAAACCAGTACAAAAGGAGCAAAGTGTTGCAGAGTAATAATAGTTCTCAAGCCTCTTGGTCTGTTCAGTCTGCTGTAGCAGAATCCTATCGACTGGGTGACAGACATCTATTTCTCACAATCTGCAGGCTGTGACGTCCAAGACCAAGGAGCAGCAGATTGAGCACCTGGAAGAACCTGGTTCATGAAGCACGGACAGCTGTCTTCTCTCAGCGTGCTCACATGGTGAAGGGGACAAGAGAGCTCTCTGGGACCTCTTCTATGAGGGTACTAGTACCATTCATGTGGGTTCCACCCGCATGACCCGATCACCTCTCAAAGGCCCGCACCTCCTAATACCATCACAGTGCGTATTAGTTTTCAACGTATGCATTTTCACTGAAGGACAGGCACAAACATTCAGTTTCTAGCAGACCCAAAGTCTGTTTTTAATACAAATATCATGTAACTTTTCCATTATACCACAAAATAAAATGTGTGGCTAATATACCATCCTCACACACAATCTTTTTAAATCAATATAAAAGTGAAAGAATGATTTCTAATAATGTAACATGTATTTCAATCACAAATGCTTGGGTACGACCACACCTAGATGTAATGATGACAGTCAAGTGCTATGTCTTCACAAAGAAGCACTATGAATGCATGATCACAAACACTGCCAAATTCAGCTGAGCTGTGCTGGCAGCTTGTAGACCATGAAGGTATTACCACTGGTGACCTAATTTTTGAAAATGGTGAGTGATTCTTGTTAAAGTGCTCAAACAGCCACGTTCAGCCATCCCTTGCTTCACATGATCATTGTTGTTCAGTACTTCAGTCATATCCAACTCCTTGTGACCCCACGGACTACAGCATGCCCAGCTTCCTTGTCCTTTGCTGTCTCCCGGAGTTTGTTCAAACTCATGTCCGTTGAGTCGAGGATGCCATCCAACCGTCTCATCCTCTGTTGCCCACTTCTCCTCATGATTGTTATACTGTTGGAACAGTGAGCATATATTAAGATGATACCAAAAGTGCTCTGTACTTACAGGTACAACCAAGTTAGCTTGGGGATTCATAAGCAGAAAGAGGTTTTTCACCTGCTTGTAAGTCTGGAGTAAAATTGCGTGGGTACTCGTTGCCTGTGGTGCTCCCTCCACCATTAATGACAGCCAAAGACACCTCGTCTGTGTGTGCATGCTCAGTCATGTTGGACTCTTTGTGAATCCATGAACTGTATCTCACCAGGCTCCTATGTCCATGGGATTTTCCAGGCAAGAATACTGGAGCGGGTTGCCATTTCCTTCTCCAGGGGATCTTCCCGACCCAGTGATTGAAGCTGCATTTCCTGCATTGGCAGGCGGATTCTTTGCTACAGAGCCACCAGGGAAGCTCAAAGACACCTCACGTGTGTCCAGATGCCTCCTTGGGCTGGAAACACTCTAGCACTGAAGCAGTGGTTGGTATAGCATTTACTATGGTAACCAAATAAAACTTACAATATGACAAGCGGACATGTAATACAGTCCAATACTGTAAGTTCAAATATAAAAATACCATTAGGACATATTCAGAAATATATATTAATATTTGGTTTCTGTCTGCCTTGCTGCTTTCCTGGCAGGCAGCTCCTAAACCTTTGGAATTTCCTATATGATAAGTGTCTTCCTATATGCTAATAAGATATCAGGCCCCTGGGGGCTTATGGACCATCTCACAGTGGGGACTGGTTGCCATGTGATTAGAACTTTCAGCTCCACCCTGACCTCTAGGCAAGGAGAGGGGCTGGAGATCACCAATGGCCAGTGAGTTTATCAAGCTTTCCTACATGATGGAACCTCTATAAAACACCTGAACCATCAGAGGCAGAGAGCTTCTAGGTTGGTGAACACATGCCGGTGCTATGAGGGTAGCAGGCCTGGACAGGGCTTAGAAGCTCTGCTTCCCCTCCCCACACCTTGTCCCATGCATCTCTCCCATCCGGTTGCTCCTGAGTTGTATCCTTTTCTAATAAACTGGTAATCTAGTGAGTAAACTTCTTCCTGAGGTCTGAGAGCCATTCTAGCAGCTTCTCAAACCCAAGGAAAAGGTCATGGAAACCCTGGATTTATACATGGCAAGTCAGAAGCACAGGTGCCAGCCTGGATTTGTGATTGGTATCTGAAGTCTCGTGGGACTGGTGCTTTGCCTGTGAAGTCTGGGTAGTAAGCGTCAATGAAATGTAAAACACCAAGAACCAGACTTCCCTGGTGGTCCAGGGGTAAAGATCCCATGCTTCCATTGCAGGGGATGCAGTTTTGATCCCTGGTCAGGGAAGTTCCACTTGCCGTGTGGTATGGCCAAAGAATAAATATAAATAAATTAACTAAATTTTTTTTTGGTGTGGAAAGACCCACACATGGGGTCAGCATTGGTATAAAGAGAGGTGTAGAGAGGAAATAGCAGTTTACTTAAACATGAGAATACAGGTATACCTGATTCTATCGTATTTCTTTTTATTCTTCATAGAGAGTGCATTTTTTATAAATTGAAGGTTTGTGGCAGTCTTGAGTTGAGCAAGTTTATTGGTGCCATTTTTCCATCAGTGTTATTTTTTAAAGTATGTACTTGTATAGACATGATGATATTACCCTCTTAGTGAGTATAGTATAAATACAGTATACAGTGTAGTATAAATGTAATTTTTGTATGCACTGGGAAACCAAAGAATTCATGTGACATTTTACTGTGATAGTTCTTTATTTCAGTGATCTATACCTGAACACACAATATCTCTGAGGTTTGCTGTAATAAATTATCATAAAGAATAAAAAGATATGATAAGTAGCTACAAGATAAGTAGCAAAGAGGCATTTAATTTGTTTGCTGTTAAACTGCATGGAGGAAATAGAGATCCTAGTTTCCAGTGGCCAATTTTCTATTCTCAACTCTCCTACCAAGTCATAATGAATGAGATTTTTAGTACTTTGGCACATAACTAGCACTCACATAACACACACACACACACACATATACTCATATAGCTTTTATACATGAAGAACTGAGGGCTTCCACAGTTCTGCATTTGAGAGGTTAAAACAAAAGCCTCTGGGCTACAAAACTGTGACCCAGCTGCTCTGGGGGGACAGGAAGGCAGAAACACAATTGGCTCAGAAGGAAGAAAAATATTCTGCCCCCTTGCATGTTGGGAGGCTTGGGACAGAAGATGGTGAGTGGAGGTTCACAGTAGAAGAGAAGTTGCAGCCCCTCTGAGAAGCCTTTCCTGGTGTCTTCTCCACTCCCAGGTAGACAGTTCTTTTAGCCACACAATATCCAGAGCAGTGACCATATGCTTTTGCTACACTTCTTTTTTTTATATGTTTGGATCTTCATTCCAAATTAGGAGGTGTTTAGAGGTAGAGTTTAAAATTTCGTTATTTTAAACCAGAATTTTGACAATAACCTGAAAGGAGGAGTGTAGGTATCCAACAGAGTTCTATTGAATGACCAGAAGGCAGGAATGGAGAGCGGGAAGGGGAGAGATGTCTGTAGCCTGGGTGTCTCAGCTGCCCTAGGTATTCCAACATAACAAAAAGAGGATTATACCAGCAGCAGCAGTCTGACTAATAAGCTCAGAGGCAAGAAGAAGGAAAGAATGATGGATAGATGATATATAGACGGATGGATGGCTAAATAGATAGATAGATGGATAATATGGTCCATTCAGTTGCTGTTGTTAGAGATGCTCCCAGCAGTGAATGTCTCTCATTCTGCAAATAGAAGTGAAAAGGTTTAAAATGCAAATTCCTGAATGAAACATACATTGACACAACAGAACTGTAGGAAAAGTACAGATAATGAGATTGGAGTCTTACTTTGTAAAATCATAGGATAGTCTAGTAGTGGGAGAGGGTGCTTCTGAAGAGGGAGATATTCTCAAAGAGGGACACAGGCCCCCAGGTTTGCCCTCCTCCTGGGGCCATAGGTGCTGGTTGCCAGCACAGTTGGTATGCTGCACCACCCAGAGGGACTTGCCCCATGCCCACCTCTGCAAGCTGCTGCTCCCAGCAGATAATAAATAGTTCATGAGACATTCTTAAGCAGTTACTTAAAATTAAAGACAGCATCGCGTGACCTTAGGAAGCCTGCATAAACCCCAGCATGTAGGAATCTTGAGATAAGCTTTCCATTTTACTGAGCACTGCTCAAGCGCTTCCTAGAATATTGTGTTTGAGCCCTGTAATTAAAGAGGGAAGAGGAGGGCTGGGAGAGGTTCTGAGAAGAATTGTGAGGATATTAAAGGGTAGGAAACAATAAAGCTTATGGGGGGGAAAAAAAACTTGAAAGAACTGGGATTATTTAGACTGAAGGACAGAGGGTCAAGGAGCAGAGTAACAGTGATCCTCAAACACACTCATTCTGGTGTCTGAGAACAGGGCTAATTCTTCTCTGATAAAATAACCACTTGGGGCCCAGCTGCTCTCTCTGTGTGGACTTGTTAGCAAAGAAGACAGAATTCAGCAAGAGGAAGGAGTCGAGTGGCAAGGCTGTCACAGGAGGACTGCCTGGCCTGCCTCTTGGTCACATGTCCTTGGCAGGGGCTGGGAACCTAGGGTGAGTGTGGAGGCTGGGAGGGGGTGCAGTGCTTTCTGGACAGTATAAATGCCCAACAGCATTAGTAAAAACTTCAGTGTAAGCCTAAGAAATATTCCACCCACCCTGCAACCAGGTTTAATTATCTATTTTTTTAAACTTTATTTATTTGCCCATTGTAAAAATAATATACAATTTCTAAGGAAACTAGTTGCTTCCCAAATAAAAGCAAGTTCAGATCTTCATGGCTGTCAGTGGAAGGAAAACTCTGTGCGTGTGTGTGTGTGTGTGTGTGTGTGTGTGTGTGATAGGGAGGTGGTAAGTACAATTGGGTGTCAGAGGAGTAGCTCGGAAGTTAAAATGATACTTCGGAGGTGGGCTTCCCTGGTGGCTCAGTGGTAAATAATCCACCTGCCAATGCAGGAGACACGGGATTGATCCCTGATCTGGAAATATCCCTCTCACATCCTGCGGAACAACTAAGCCCACGTGCCACAACTATTCAGCCTCTAGCTCCCGGGAGCCACAACCGCTGAGCCCATGTGCTTCAACTACTGGAGCCCACGAGCCCTAGAGCCCTTGCTCCCCAAACGGCTATGAGAAGCCTGCACATCGCACCTAGAAAGTAGATCCCACTCACCACAACTACAGAAAGCCTAGCAGCAACAGCTCAGCCAAAAATAAAAACAAATGAAATTATTTCTAAAACTCTCGAAACAATGACTCTTTACTAAGATCTTGGAACTTTTTCATCTTGACACTTGACTTACACACAATTCATGTTTGCAAAGGCATTGTTTCCTGATCTTCAACCTGGGACCCCTGCGGAGATGCCCTCCTGCATGGATTCAGCTCCAGCTATTGGGAATGAGGAAGCTGCCAGCACTGTAAAAACGTCAAGCCTCCATCCTACCACGTGGCATTAAATAGAGACTCTCAGCATAGAAGTCAGCCATCTCCCTTCCCAAAAGTCTTTCCCAATTCTCCCATCATTTCCAACCTTAGAGAACCAGGAATCAACTCTATTAAGGAAGCAGACAATTATCAAAACTGCTGAGGAATAAGAGAGGAGAAACCTTTCCCAGTCCACCATACAAACACATTCATATAGCAGGTGTGTCTATGATTTTTCAATTTTTTTCACCTATTTTAATTAAGTTGAGTTAACTGAACTGCACTGTATGAAATCCGTTTTTAAAAATGTGTCTGTGTGCGCATGTGCTGTGTTGTTATGCTGTGCTCAGTCGCTTCAGTCATGACAGACTCTTTGTGACCCCATGGGCTGTAACCCGCCAGGCTCCTCTGTCCATGGGATTCTCCAGGCAAGAATACTGGAGTGGGTTGCCATTTCCTCCTCCAGGGGATCTTCTTGAGCCAGGGATAGAACCCATGTCTCCTGCATTGCAGGCAGATTCTTTACCTACTGAGCCACCTGGAAGTGATATATTTATACACGCATTGTGTTTTAGTAGCTCAGTTGTGTCCTACTCTTTGTGACCCCATGGACTGTAGCCTGCCAGGCTCCTCTGTCCAGGGGGATTCTCCAGGCAAGAAAATTGGAGTGAATTCCCATTTCCTTCTTCAGGGGATCTTCCCAACCTGGGGAACTTCCCAACCCGGGGATCTTCCCAACCCGGGGATCAAACCTAGGTCTCCTGCATTGCAGCTGGACTCTTTACCAGCTGAGCTACCAGGGAAGCCCAGATATATGCATACTTGAATTAAAAAGACTGGGAGGAACTAATCCAATGTACAACTATGGTTATCTCTAGATGCAGGATTATAATTCAGTTTTATTTGTAATGTTGTCATTATTTGTATTCTCCAAATGAATATATTTCACTTTTGAACAAAGAAGATGGACACTATTGCACAGCTATAATGTAACAATTCCCTGAATCCTTATGAACTCTGTAACCATACTGTTTCTAATGGCTATTTGGTCAAAAGGGTGCTCTCAATCTTTCACTTAATTATTCCTCCCTGCACTGTTGAAGTTAGATTATTTCAAATACAAAGACATTTTCTCAATAGGATCATTTGCATAAGATAGATTCCCAGAGGTGAAGATACCAAGTTAAATGGTTTGAATACTGCTAAATTCCCAGTGAGGTTTTGATAGCCCACTTTCTCTCATGACAAACAGGTTCTGTGTCTGATTCTCATTTTTAAGCGTAATATATATTTTTATCTTCTGCTGGATTTGAGGCTCACATGCTCTCATTGTCCCTGCCCTCCTATGCTACTGATCCCCGTGGCCCTTCTGTCTCATTTCTCTCCCTAATTCCCTTCCGGATGCCTTAAGGCACCTAGTGTTATGGTTTTTCCATGGGCATGCTTCCTTCCAGCTCCTGCCAATGAGATGACACTATTATTAGCTTCTAAACTTCCATTTCCATCTTCTTGAAATTTAGGACACAAGAAAGAAATAACAAGCATACTAAAGTGTCAGGACCATGGCATCTGCCCTGAGGGGTTGTCACAAACAATAAAGGCCTACTCTGCTAACACCATGAATAGCCTTGAAAAAATTAACAAACCTAGGGTCATTTACACACTTTTGATGACATTTCTTTCATGCCTTGAATGCAGCATTTTGTTTCCCATGCCTATCTAGATAGGCAGCCATGAAAAATGGTGGGTTATTTTTAAGTTTCTGCATTGCATGTGATATACAGACTATTACAGACGTAAACACTCTACTTCTTGCCATCACGTGTTGCCTGAAAAAAATTAGCCAAATTGTTCCAATGAGCATATAAGCATTAAGACCCTGATTCAAACAGATTTCTCACTGCTGAAATTCATGATCTGGGCTAAGGGGTCCCCAGTTTTTGCAGAGTTGTGCTATTGTTAGTTTGGGGTGATAACCCCCATTCTATGCATTTCCTATCCTTATCTTGCAACCTATTCATGGCTTTATTACTTTGGTCACATTCATAGAATTTCCAAGCTATTAAAAGCTTTTTTTAAATTGAGGAAAAATTCATACGACATAAAATTAACCATCCTAACAAGACCATCCAGTGACGTTTAGTGTGTTCACAATATCGTGCAATCACCACCCCTATCTAGTTCCAAACATTTTCATGATCTCAAAGGAAATCATGTACCTGTGAAGCCATCATTTCCACTTATCCTCTTCCCCAAGCTTCTGGCACTTACCAATCTGTTTTCTGTCTCCATGGATTTGCCTCTTGTGGATAATTCATATAAATGGAATCATACAACATGTGACCTTTATGTCTTGCTTCTTTTATTTGGCATAATGTTTTTGAGATTCACTGATGTAGTGTGTATCAGCACTTCATTCCTCTTTACAGATGAATAATATTCTAATGTGCGCATATACCAAATTTTGCTTATCCATTGTATCCAAGTACCCTATTTGCTGGACATCGCCAGACTGACAATACTGAAATCAGATTGATTATATTTTTTGCAGTCAAAGATGGAGAAGCTCTATACAGTCAGCAAAAATAAGACTAGGAGCTGACTGTGGCTCAGATAATGAACTCCTTATTGCCAAATTCAGACTTAAATTGAAGAAAGTAGGGGAAACCACTAGACCATTCAGGTATTACCTGAATCAAATCCCTTATGATTATACCATGGAAGTGACAGATTCAAGGGATTAGACCTGAAGACAGAGTGCCTGAAGAACTATGAAAGGAGGTTCATGACACAGGAAGCAGTGATCAAGACCACCCCCAAGAAAAAGAAATGCAAAGAGGCAAAACAGTTGCCTAAAGAGGCCTTACAAATAGCTGAGAAAGGAAGAGAAGCTAAAGGCAAAGGAGAAAAGGAAAGATATACCTATCTGAATGCAGAGTTCCAAAGAATAGCAAGAAGAAAGAAGAAAGCCTTCCTCAGTGATCAATGCAGAGAAATAGAGGAAAACAATAGAATGGGAAAGACAGGATCTCTTCAAGAAAATTAGAGATACCAAAGGAATATTTCATGCAAAGATGGACACACATAAAGGACAGAAAAAGTATGATCTAACAGAAGCAGAAGATAGTAAGAAGAGGTGGGAGAATATGCAGAAGAATTCTACAAAAAAAGATCTTCATGACCCAGATAACCATGATGGTGTGATCACTCACCTAGAGCCAGACATCCTAGAATGTGAAGTCAGTGGGCCTTAGGAAGCATCATTCCAAACAAAGCTAGTGGAGGTGATGGAATTCCAGTTGCACTATTTCAAGTCCTAAAAGATGATGCTGTGAATGTGCTGCACTCAATATGCCAACACATTTGGAAAGCTCAGCAGTGGCCGTAGGACTGGAAAAGGTTTTCATTCCAATCCCAAAGAAAGGCAATGCCAAGAATGTTCAAACTACCACACGATTGCTCTCATCTCACAAGCTAGCAAAGTAAAGCTCAAAATTCTCCAAGTGAGACTTCTACATTATGTGAGCTGATAACTTCCAGATGTACAAGATGGATTTAGAAAAGGCAGAGGAACCAGAGATCAAATTGCCAACATCTGTTGGGTCATAGAAAAAGCAAGAGAATTCCAGAAAAAAATCTACTTCTGCTTCATTGACTATGCTAAAGCCACTGACTCTGTGGATCACAACAAACTGGAAAATCCTTCAAGACATAGGAATACCAGAACACCTTACCTGCCTCCTGAGAAACCTGTATGCAGGTCAAGAAGCAACAGTTAGAACTGGACATGGAACAACAGACTGGTTCCAAATTGGGAAAGGAGAACATCAAGGGTGTATATTGTCACACTGTTTATTTAACTTCCATGCAGAGTACACCATGTGAAATGCTGGGCTGGATGAAGCACAAGCTGGAATCAAGATTGCCAGGAGAAATATCAATAACTTCAGATATGCAGATGACACCACCCTTATGGCAGAAAGTGAAGAGGAACTAAAGAGCTTCTTGATGAAAGTGAAAGAGGAGAGTGAAAAAGCTGACTTAACACTCAACATTCAGAAAACAAAGATCATGGTATCCAGTCCCATTACTTCATGGGAAATAGATGGGGAAACAGTGGAAACTGTCAGATTTTATTTTTTGTGGGCTCCAAAATCACTGCAGATGGTGACTGAAGCCATGAAGTTAAAATACACTTGCTCCTTGGAAGAAAAATCACGACCAACCTAGACAGCATATTAAAAAGCAGAGACATTACTTTGCTGACTAAGGTCCATTTAGTCAAAGCTACGGTTTTTCCAGTAGTCGTGTACAGACGTGAGAGTTGGACCATAAGGAAAGCTGAGTGCCGAAGATTTTATGCTTTTGAATGTGCTGTTGGAGAAGACTCTTGCAAGTCCCTTGGACTGCAAGGAGATCAAATCAGTCCATCCTAAAGGAAATCAGTCCTAAATATTCATTGGAAGGACTGATGCTGGAGCTGAAGCTCCAATACTTTGGCCACCTGATGTGAAGAACTGACTGATTGGAAAAGAGACACTGAAGCTGGGAAATACTGAAGGGAGGAGGAGAAGGGGACAACAGAGGATGAGATTGTTGGATGGCATCACTGACTTGATGGGCATGAGTTTGAGCAAGCTCTGGGAGTTGGTGAAGGACAGGCAAGCCTGGTATGCTGCATTCCATGGGGTCGCAAAGAGTCAGACATGACTGAGTGACTGAACTGAACTGAACTGATTTGTTTTTAAGGGATGAATATCCTTTAGTAGACATTTCAGTCGCTTCTGCCTTTTGGCTACTGTCAATAGTGCTGCTACGAACATGTGTGCTCATATATTTGAGGGCATGTGTGCTTAATCACCCAGTCGCATCCAGCTCTTTGCAATTCCATGAACTGAGAAGCCCACTGGGCTTCTCAGTTCATATAATTTTCCAGGCAAGAATACTGGAGTGGGTTGCCATTTCCTCCTCCCGGGATCTTTCCAACCCAGGGACTGAACCTGCATCTTCTGCATGGCAGGTGGACTCTTTACCACGGAGCCACCTGGGAAGCCCCTCTTATAGTTGGGAACCTGTTTTCATTTCTTTGCTCTGTATACCTAGACATAGAATAGCTGGGTCATATACTGATTCTCTCTTTAACATTTTGAGGAGGGCCAAACTATTTTCCCTAGGAGCAGAACCATTTTACATTCCTACCAGCAGTGTACAAGGGTTCCAATCTCTCTACATTCTCTCTAACACTTGTTTTCATTTTTAAAATTATTATTGTAGGCATCCTAGTACATGTAAAGTGGTATCTCATTGTAGTTTTGATTTGTATTTCCATAATAACTAATCAGGACAATAGCTAAGCTGGTAAAGAATCCACCTGCAATGCAGGAGACCCTGGTTCAATTCCTGGGTTGGGAAGATCCACTGGAGAAGGGATAGGCTACCCACTCCAGTATTCTTGGGCTTCCCTTGTGGCTCAGCTAGTAAAGAATTCACCTACAATGAAGGAGACCTGGGTCTGATCCCTGGGTTGGAAGATCCCCTGGAGAAGGGAAAGGCTATCCACTCCAGTATTCTGGCCTGGAGAATTCCATGGACTGTATAGTCCATGGCATCACAAAGAGTTGAACACAACTGAGCAACTTTCACTTTCAGACTTTCAATAACTAATCACATTGAACATCTTTTCATATGATTACTGACCACCTGTATGCCTTCTTTAAAGAAATGGCCATTAAAGTCCTTTGTCCATTTTTGAATTGGATTGTTTATTTGCTGTCAAGTTCTCAGAGAGGCTCAGTGGGTCCAGCTGCCTACAGTAGTGTCTGGCTCCATAACATATTTTTGTGTTGTCTTCATTTTCCTGGGACACTACTTCCATTCCTCTACATCTATTTCCTGGGATCAATTCCCAAAATAAATTCTCTCCATGAAAGCCCTTGTTTATTTCCTGGAGGAAATCTGGCTAGAACATGCCTCAGGTAAGCACTGTCATTATCCCCATTTTACAGGTGAGGAAACAGATGTTTAGAGAGTTTAGAAAACTTCTCTTTGGTGCATAGCAAAGAATTTTCCCCATCTGATTTCAGATTACCATTGCACTCTCCTCTCTCCAGTTCTGATTGATATTTATACCCCTCTCTTGCCCTACTGTCCCAGGAGCCAAGTCTCTGCAAACTCACCTTAAGTACCAAATTTTCTCTCTGTGCCTAGCTCCACCAGATTCTTCTACACCCGCAAGATGTAATTCCTGACTTCAGAAAAATCAAACTCATATACTTTTTAAGGTTGCCTGGTAACATGAGTAATGGCCAACATTTATCAAGCTCTGCCTAAGTACTGAGCACTGTCCCAAGCCTTTTACGTGTATCAGCTCGCATAATTCTCACCACAACCCTATGAAGTGGGCACTATTATTCCACCTTACCAGTGAGGAAATGGAGGCATGTAGAAGGTAAGTAACTTGCCAAATATATACACTAAGAAAAGGAGTCAGTCTTATAAAATAGGCAGTATGACTCTAGAGCCAGCTGTAAGCTATTGCTTCTGGGAGAATGCAGATGAGTGATGCTGGCTGACTGAAGTACAATAGGGAATCATGTGTATTGTGGCAAATACAGGTGTGGGGAACACCTGCTAACTGGGAGCAGGAGTAGGATGGGGAGGCAATGGGCTACCCTGCTGCAGTTGATGGTTGCCTTGAGGCAATTCTAGTCTTCTAATTTTTCAAAGAATCCAAAATTTCAGATTTTTAGATACAATCTTCTAATTTATATAAGACTACTGATTAATTCAAATTTAAATTATTCTGTGCAGGCATGCTAAGTCATTTCAGTCATGTTCAACTCTTTGCAACCCTATGGACTGTAGCCTACCAGGCTCCTCTGTCCATGGGACTCTCCAAGCAAGAATACTGGAGTGGATTGCCATGCCCTCCTCCAGGGGGTCTTCCCAACCCCAGAATTACTCTGTGCAAGCCAAATCAATAGGTATATTAATCAGATTTAACCTTCTGGGTCTTCATTTGCAAACTGCTTAACTATTTGGAATTCGGCAGTATGAGTTTATCTTTTCACAAAATGTAGTATCATTGTCACAAAGGACTGACACTGGAGTCTCTAACTTTCGGAAAAGATAAGATTAATCAGAAAGAGTGATCTAGTGGGATCGCTTTAATTGTTATAAACCACCTGGAGCAACTGCTTCTAATATAAGCAGCCAGGAGGATATTGCATTTTGATGGAATATTTGGTCACAGAGATTGATGCTGCCTTAGGAACCTAGGAATTCTTAGCAATGGAACAAAGATAAATTATTCTACACTAGTTTATAATACAGTGTATCATTCTAACTGAAAAAAGTAACACATACTGTTCATTTTAGAAAATGTGAAAAACACAAAAAACTTTAAAGATATAATAATCATTCATAATTCTTCTGATCAGAGACAATATTTATGTCACCAAATGGTGACACCATTTATGTATGTTTCCTTCCAAGCTTTTTTTCCCTAGACATAGAATAACTTTTATACGTAAGTCATAAAAGAATTTGAAGTTTTAAAGAATTTTATAATAATGTGATATAGGCTCTAATTGAAGAAGTTCAATTCTGCCAAGTTCAAAGCCACTTAGAGTGATTTTTATGTTTTCACATTAGTTTAGCATGAGCATCTTCAGATTGCTTGAAGTGGTATTTTTTCCCATTTCCTCCCTTGCTTTTCAGTTTCCTAACATTGCTTTTTAGTATTAAATTTTTCATATATATTTTCAAGTCATAATAAAGTTAGGAGTGTCTTTTGAAAATTTCTGGGCAATCATAAGTTATACTTGTGGTTATGCAAAACAACAGTTCAGGAAGAGGCCAGGACTTGGACTTCCACCCATGGGATATAATAAAACTGTTTGTGTGAAGATTTTTTTCCAGTGCATAAAAGCACTTCCAGAGAGTACTTTATGGAGCCATATTAATCCTCTTTGGCCACCAGAATATTGCAAACTAATGACTAATTAAATAAGACCTAAGCAGCCTGAGATCCCATACAGCTCTGTAGTAGATGCTGTTTTTGCAAACTTAATCTAATTTTGCTATTCTTTCTCCTTCCTATCAGGACCCTAATTTTTGATCATTCACCTGATCAAATAATCCTATTTATTCTAAGCCAATCTCCTGTTGACTATTATTCAGGTAGGGACAGCTGTGAAGCCTATGGTGGCCCAGACAGTTAGAAGGAAAATTTTATTCCCTGACTCTCACTCCTGCTGCACCCAAACAAGAGAACAAATACTCCAGATTGCCACTAGCAATGAAATTGCAACCAAGAGTGAAATCACCTTAGGCTGAAGCTGAAGCAGAGGATAGCAGTGGAAACAGGTTCAGAGTATAGGTCATTGGGATACCATGGAGCTTCAGAACATACTGCCTCTGAGACCTGTCCAACTACGGACTCCCAGTTCTACAAGATAATACTTTCCCTTTTTGTTTTAGTCCATTTTGCATCAATATTTTCTACTACTTGCAGCCAAAAGCATCCTAACTGGTACAAGCTCTCTAGAGCTCAGTTTCTTTCCAAGCTTCAACATGCTATAGTTAATTCTGTATTACCCAGAATGTAAATGAACCAAAACTGTTCTATACTTTTTCTATTGGTATAAAAAAGAGTAAATCATGATAGAGATCATACTAAGAATTTAATTTGAAGAAATTCACCACCAATAGTGTGAATTTTACAATAGAATAAACTATAGCTCAATAAATCTGACTTTAAAAAATGTCTTAAAATATCACCACCAACAAAAAAATTCCCACCAGTTAAGTTTAACCACTCAGTAATGGTGTCACGCTCTTTCTCTTTCGATTATGCCATCCTTGGTGTGCTTGATCCAGCCTCTGGGGTTGGGGCAGGACCTATACTCCCCAGAACAAGAGAAATTGAACAAGCACAGCCTTCTACCAGCTAGGGTGATGGGGGAGGGGAGGAATGGCTTTCCTGTAGGTAACGGAGCGTGTTTACCACCTCCAATCTGGAGTTTATTGTGCATTCATTCCAATAAATATTCTGTGCCTACATCCCAAGTAACACTGAATATAATTATGTTTTGACTATTACTGTCAGCAAAAAATCTCAAAACACATTAGAAATTAAGGAAGTAATGCACTTAAAAGAGGATGGAAAATCATAGAATTCCAGAAAATCACAGCAACTTTTTTGTTACATATCAAAGAGCTGATATATACCAAGTTAGAGTCACCAGTGCTTTTAGTTACTTGAAATCCTGGGGTCATTTTCAATGAAGGTTATTATCAACCTATGACTTCTTTCAAATCTTTGTTTAACCATTTCAAAAGTTCAATCTTCTCTTGATGAGATGAATGAATGAATTAATTAATTAGCATTTGTGACCCCCTAAAATAACCAGAGCACAAACAAAATCTAATTTATTTAAATTAGTTATATAAATGAACCTGCAAGCAACATGCCCAGACCTCAAAAACACGATGCTGGGTGAAAGAAGTCTGACTCAAGAGAGTATATTTTGTATGACTCCAGTCTTTGAAGTTCAAGAACAGACAAAATTAATTTATGATGATGGTAATCAGAGCAGTTGTGGGGAAGGGGAGACCGACGGCAGAGAGACAAAGGAGCTTTCCGTAAAGATGGAAATATTTTGTGTTTTATCTTGGGCTGTGGTTAACCGGTGTAATACAATCACCAAAAGTCACTGAACTGAACAATTAAGATCTCTGCATTTTACTTGATGTTAATGGTATTTCAACAAAAGCATTAAAAATAAAATATGAATGTGCAGATTCAGGAATTACTTTAAACAGCCATCAAGAGGTGACACAAATTATGACGCATACATACACTGGAATAATATGCAGCCTGAAGGAGAATGAGGTAGATGTTAGCAGCACTGGAATAAGATGATCTCCAAGAGAGTCCCTGGCAGCCCAGGGGCCAGGGCTCCCCACTCTCAGTGCCAAGGGCTGAGATTCTGTCCCTGGGGGAAGAAGTAAAATCCCACGAGCCGTGAGGCCAAGAAATAAAAGTAGAATCTGGCTAGCATATGGATACATTTGTGTATTTTTGTACATGTGTAGAACTAATTCTGGAAGGACTCACGTGGCACCAGGAACAGTTGCCTCTAGGGAGAGAAGCAGGAGGTGAAGGTGGGTATATGGAGTAACAGGGTATGGAGACACCAGCCTTTCACTACATGCATATCTTTGGATGGAAAAATCAACATTAATGTGTTATTTGGAGGTACAGTTTAATTATAATTATGTGGGGTTACATTACTGATACAGTCCACTGTTGGATGTTACAATAATCCTTGGAGAGTGGCAGTCAGGTATAAGACAGGTACACCGGCATTGTCTGTTGGGGTATGTTCGTGTCGGCCCTGCCGCGGAAAATATTGATTTCTATTGTGTCCAGAGTGGAAGGAAGTTTTACTCCCCCATTTGCTGGGTGTGGCAAACCACTTCAGTATTCTTGCCTTGAGAACCCCATGAACAGTAGGAAAAGGCAAAATGATAGGATACTGAAAGAGGAACTCCCCAGATTGGTAGGTGCCCAATATGCTACTGGAGATCAGTGGAGAAATAACTCCAGAAAGAATAAAGGGATGGAGCCAAAGCAAAAACAATACCCAGCTGTGGATGTGACTGGTGATAGAAGCAAGGTCCAATGCTGTAAAGAGCAATATTGCATAGGAACCTGGAATGTCAGGTCCATGAATCAAGGCAAATTGGAAGTGGTCAAACAAGAGATGGCAAGAGTGAACGTCGACATTCTAGGAATCAGCGAACTAAAATGGACTGGAATGGGTGAATTTAACTCAGATGACCATTCTATCTACTACTGTGGGCAAGAATCCCTTAGAAGAAATGGAGTAGCCATCATGATCAACAAAAGAGTCCGAAATGCAGTACTTGGATGCAATCTCAAGAATGACAGAATGATCTCTGTTTGTTTCCAAGGCAAACCATTCAATATCACGGTAATCCAAGTCTATGCCCCAACCAGTAACGCTGAAGAAGCTGAAGTTGACTGGTTCTATGAAGACCTACAAGACCTTTTAGAATTAACACCCCAAAAAGATGTCCTTTTCATTATAGGGGACTGGAATGCAAAAGTAGGAAGTCAAGAAACACCTGGAGTAACAGGAAATTTGGCCTTGGAATGCGGAATGAAGCAGGGCAAAGACTAGTAGAGTTTTGCCAAGAAAATGCACTGGTCATAGCAAACACCCTCTTCCAACAACACAAGAGAAGACTCTACACATGGACATCACCAGATGGTCAACACCGAAATCAGATTGATTATATTCTTTGCAGCCAAAGATGGAGAAGCTCTATACAGTCAACAAAAACAAGATCAGGAGCTGACTGGGGCTCAGATCATGAACTCCTTATTACCAAATGCAGACTTAAATTGAAACAAATAGGGAAAATCGCTAGACCATTCAGGTATGACCTCAATCAAATCTCTTATGAGTATACAGTGGAAGTGAGAAATACATTTAAGGGCCTAGATCTGATAGATAGCGTGCCTGATGAACTATGGACTGAGGTTCGTGACACTGTATAGGAGACAGGGATCAAGACCATCCCCATGGAAAAGAAATGCAAAAAAGCGAAATGGCTGTCTGAGGAGGCCTTACAAATAGCTGTGAAAAGTAGAGAGGCGAAAAGCAAAGGAGAAAAGGAAAAATAAGCATCTGAATGCAGAGTTCCAAAGAATAGCAAAAAGAGATAAGAAAGCCTTTCTCAGGGATCAATGCAAAGAAATAGAGGAAAAGAACAGAATGGGAAAAACTAGAGATCTCTTCAAGAAAAATAGAGATACCAAGGGAACATTTCATGCAAAAATGGGCTCGATAAAGGACAGAAATGGTATGGACCTAACAGAAGCAGAAGATATTAAGAAGAGGTGGCAAGAATACACAGAAGAACTGTACTTTTATAAAAGATCTTCACGACCCAGATAATCACAATGGTGTGATCACTCACCTAGAGCCAGACATCCTGGAATGTAAAGTCAAGTGGGTCTTAGAAAGCATCACTCTGAACAAAGCTAGTGGAGGTGATGGAATTCCAGTTGACCTATTTCATATCCTGAAAGATGGTGCTGTGAAAGTGCTGCACTCAATATGCCAGCAAATTTGGAAAACTCAGCAGTGGCCACAGGACTGGAAAAGGTCAGTTTTCATTCCAATCCCAAAGAAAGGTAATGCCAAAGAATGCTCAAACTACCACACAGTTGCACTCATCTCACATGCTAGTAAAGTAATGCTCAAAATTCTCCAAGCCAGGCTTCAGCAATACGTGAACTGTGAACTCCCTGACGTTCAAGCTGGTTTTAGAAAAGGCAGAGGAACCAGAGATCGAATTGCCAACATCCTCTGGATCATGGAAAAAGCAAGAGAGTTCCAGAAAAACATCTATTTTTGCTTTCTTGACTATGCCAAAGCCTTTGACTGTGTGGATCACAATAAACTGTGGAAAATTCTGAAAGAGATGGGAATACCAGACCACCTGACCTGCCTCTTGAGAAATCTGTACGCAGGTCAGGAAGCAACAGTTAGAACTGGACATGGAACAACAGACTGGTTCCAAATAGGAAAAAGGAGTACGTCAAGGCTGTATATTGTCACCCTGCTTATTCAACTTATATGCAGAGTACATCATGAGAAATGCTGGACTGGAAGAAACACAAGCTGGAATCAAGATTGCCGGGAGAAATCTCAAAAACCTGATATGCAGATGACACCACCCTTATGGCAGAAAGTGAAGAGGAACTAAAAAGCCTCTTGATGAAAGTGAAAGAGGAGAGTGAAAAAGCTGGCTTAAAACTCAACATTCAGAAAACGAAGATCATGGCATCTGGTCCCATCACTTCATGGGAAATAGATGGGGAAACAGTGGAAATAGTGTCAGACTTTATTTTTGGGGGCTCCAAAATCACTGCAGATGGTGACTACAGCCATGAAATTAAAAGATGCTTGCTCCTTGGAAGAACAGTTATGACCAACCTAGATAGCATATTCAAAAGCAGAGACATCACTGTGCCAATAAAGGTCCGTCTAGTCAAGGCTATGGTTTTTCCAGTGGTCATGTATGGATGTGAGAGTTGGACTGTGAAGAAGGCTGAGCACCAAAGAATTGATGGTTTTGAACTGTGGTATTGGAGAAGACTCTTGAGGGTCCCTTGGACTGCAAGGAGATCCAACCAATCTATTCTGAAGGAGATCAGCCCTGGGATTTCTTTGGAAAGAATGATGCTAAAGCTGGAACTCCAGTACTTTGGCCACCTCATGAGAAGAGCTGACTCCCTGGAAAAGACTCTGATGCTGGGAGGGATTGGTGGCAGGAGGAGAAGGGGACTACAGAGGACGAGATGGCTGGATGGTATCACTGACTCGATGGACATGAGTCTAAGTGAACTCCGGGAGTTGGTGATGGACAGGGAGGCCTGGCGTGCTGCAGTTCATGGGGATGCAATGAGTCAGACACGACTGAGCAACCGAAGTAAAATGATAAATAGCTTTTCAGGTAAAAGCTACTGGCCGCCTGGTGATCCTTCCTGGGTCACTTTTTGGGGAGAACAGCTGACCTTGACTGTTGCTGCTTGGTCCCGGTATGTGCTCACAAGGACTCACTTCATTGTATATGTTTGAACTATTAAGATATACTGGAGTGGGTAGCCTATCCCTTCTCCAGCGGATCTTCCCAACCCAGGGACTGAACCGGGGTCTCCTGTATTACAGATGGATTCTCTACCAGCTGAGCTATCAGGGAAGCCCAAGATATGTTACCACGTGCATCTATATTGCCAACTTAAATTAAAAAGAGTAAAGATACAAAGCAAGAGTCAAAAAGAGGCCAAAACTACTTGTAATTAAGATGATCCGTAAGTTCGGTATCTCAGATGAACCTTAATGGAAAAGAATATGAAAAGGCACATACACACATATATAACCGAATCACTTTGTTGTACAGCAGAAATTAACACAACCTTGTAAATCAACTAGACTTCAATTTTTTTAAAAAAGATGATCCGGACACTAACACAGAGTGAAGCTCATCCACCAGTCCTGCTGATCAGCCTTCCTCAGGACTGACACAGCACTACCATCCACACCTCTCAAGCGGCACATACGGCATTATCCTTGAAATCGTGATTTGCTTTCTCTAGGCATAGAGTTTATCTTCATGGCTACATTGTAAGTAACCTTGAGAATGGGCACCTAGTCCTATACTTTGGGATGGGAACCTACCCTTGCCCTCCAAATAGCTGGTAGCTAGATAAATATTTAGTCATTAAAGTAAGTAATGACTGTGAAGATTCTGCTTAATCTCAATACCTGAAGTCATTGCTAATTATCCTGTGAGACCATAACGATCCCAAAGAGGTTCCAACAGTTGAGATATTTTTTGGTTTTGCTTTTATATTTCAATATTATATTGATGTGACTCTCATAAAAAATAGATTGTCCCCCAAATTTGTAAGTAAGATTTGTGTAAATCAAATCCTATTTTAAGTTCTCCAGGAGCTTATTATTTAAAATGGTTTACCTTGCTAGAGTTTTAAAAATAGGTATAATACTCCCATCAGTAACACGGCAATATTTTTGTGATATGAATAATCACAGTATAATTAACCTATTTCCTAAATTTAAAAGTCTAGATTATATATTTCCTAAGGCAAGCCTCAGCTGTGGTTGGATTAACACCAAAATGACTCTTTTTCCTGAGTCATACACATAAATTCTAAATTACCGTCTCTTTTTATTTTTATTATTGAATGAGGGTAACACAATTATTACAGGGAAAAGGAGACAGGATAATAAAAGACAAAGGCATAATCCTAGAATATTGGGACAAATGGAGGCCTAGCAGCTTTGGATGACAGAGAGAGGAAGAGAAAGACTGTCCTTTGGAAGAAAAGAGGCCTGTTACCCAGCAAGCAGTGGATGCAGGCAGACTGGATGGGGAGGAGTAGAGAGGAGAGGCAAGGAAAGATCTAAAACCAAACAGTGTTCTGAATCCAAAGAAGCTTGAAATAAGAGGGAACCGGTGAGATATTTGACAGTTGGGCTAGCTTAGGCCTGAGCTCACTGTTTATTTCTGAATCTTGAAAGGGAATCTTGAATTTGAGGTCTTCTCAAATAGGACACATCTTTATGGAGAAAACCACTGTGGTCCCATGGAGGTGAAATGCCCTGTGCATTATCTCTGCCCAGAACAAATATAACATGGCTGAGGAGTTCGCCACACAGGAGTTGGCTCTTAGGGACTGCTTTTGCTTTGTTTTTAAAGACAGATGTTTGGTTTGTTTCCTGTGTGTTTACTGCTAGTGTATGTTGGGAAACCATTCTGAAGCATAGGGACAAACCATTTCCTGGACTCTGTGACTGCCCATAAGGAACTAGATTCCTGGATATTGGCCCTGTCTCCCCACTATGAGGCCAGCCTGCCTCCATCTTGCTCTCTGATTCTGATGCAGTATCGGGAAGTTGAGAGGCAGGGCTGCCTCTTATTTCCTTTGTTCATTGTCTTTGCTCACCCAAATGGCAGCCCATGCAGGCAGGTTTGCTGTCTGTCTTGCACATGACTGCACACCCTCCAGCAACTAACACAGAGCCTGGTTGAGAGCATGCACTCTAAATATTTGTTAGAGAAACAAATGAATTGTTTGCAGGTCTGCCTTCTTGCTCTCTGGTAGGAATGGCAGTATTCAGGAAATGAGAAGGAGAGTACTAAGTACGTGCTGGCCTCTTTACATAAAGTGAAAGGGAAGTCCTTCAGTCGTCTCCGACTCTTTGAGACCCCATGGACTGTAGCCTGCCAGGCTCCTTCGTTCATGGAATTTTCCAGGCAAGGATACTGGAGTGGGTTGCTCTTTACATAAGACATCCCAATACTGGGAGCTGGCCTAAGCCAATCACTGGTTTTTCTGATAAGAATGAGTTGCCTCTAGCCATTGAAGTGGATCAGTTCAGTTCAGTTCAGTCGCTCAATCGTGTCCAACTCTTTGCAATCCCATGAATCGCAGCACGCCAGGCCTCCATGTCCATCACCAACTCCCGGAGTTCACTCAGACTCACGTCCATCGAGTCAGTGAGGCCATCCAGCCAGCTCATCCTCAGTCGTCCCCTTCTCTTCCTGCCCCCAATCTCTCCCAGCATCAGTCTTTTCCAATGAGTCAACTCTTTGCATGAGATGGCCAAAGTACTGGAGTTTCAGCTTTAGCATCATTCCTTCCAAAGAAATCCCAGGGCTGATCTCCTTCAGAATAGACTGGTTGGATCTCCTTGCAGTCCAAGGGACCCTCAAGAGTCTTCTCCAACACCACAGTTCAAAAGCATCAATTCTTTGGTGCTCAGCCTTCTTCACAGTCCAACTCTCACATCCATACATGACCACAGGAAAAACCATAGCCTTGACTAGACGGACCTTTATTGGCACTGTAATGTCTCTGCTTTTGAATATGCTATTTAGGTTGGTCATAACTTTTCTTCCAAGGAGTAAGCATCTTTTTATTTCATGGCTGCAGTCACCATCTGCAGTGATTCTGGAGCCCACAAAAATAAAGTTTGCCACTGTTTCCACTGTTACCCCGTGTGTTTCCCATGAAGTGATGGGACCGGATGCCATGACCTTAGTTTTCTGAATGTTGAGCTTTAAGCCAGCTTTTTCACTTTCATCAAGAGGCTTTCTAGTTCCTCTTCACTTTCTGCCATAAGGGTGGTGTCATCTGCATATCTGAGGTTATTGATATTTCTCCTGGCAATCTTCATTCCAGCTTGTGTTTCTTCCAGTCCAGCGTTTCTCATGATGTACTCTGTATAGAAGTTAAATAAGCAGGGTGACAATATACAGCCTTGACGCACTCCTTTTCCTATTTGGAACCAGTCTGTTGTTCCATGTCCAGTTCTAACTGTTGCTTCCTGACCTGCATATAGGTTTCTCAAGAGGCAGGTCAGGTGGTCTGGTATTCCCATCTCTTTCAGAATTTTCCACAGTTTATTGTGATCCACACAGTCAAAGGCTTTGTCATGGTCAAGAAAGCAAAAATAGATGTTTTTTTGGAACTCTCTTGCTTTTTCCATGATCCAGTGGATGTTGGCAATTTGATCTCTGGTTCCTCTGCCTTTTCTAAAACCAGCTTGAACATCAGGAATTTCACAGTTCACGTATTGCTGAAGCCTGGCTTGGAGAATTTTGAGCATTACTTTACTAGCTTGTGAGATGACTGCAATTGTGCGGTAGTTTGAGCATTCTTTGGCATTGCCTTTCTTTGGGATTGGAATGAAAACTGACCTTTTCTAGTCCTGTGGCCACTGCTGAGTTTTCCAAATTTGCTGGCATATTGAATGCAGCACTTTCACAGCATCATCCTTCAAGATTTGAAATAGGTCAACTGGAGTTCCATCACCTCCACTAGCTTTGTTAGTAGTGTTGCTTCCTAAGGCCCACTTGACTTCACATTCCAGGATGTCTGGCTCTGGGTGAGTGATCTGGGTGAGAAGATCTTTTTTGTACAGTTCTTCCATGTATTCTTGCCACCTCTTCTTAATATCTTCTGCTTCTGTTAGGTCCATACCATTTCTGTCCTTTATCAAGCCCATTTTTGAAGAGATCTCTAGTCTTTCCCATTCTGTTCTTTTCCTCTATTTCTTTGCATGGATCGCTGAGGAAGCTTTCTTATCTCTTCTTGCTATTCTTTGGAACTCTGCATTCAGATGCTTATATCTTTCCTTTTCTCCTGTGCTTTTCGCCTCTCTTCTTTTCACAGCTATTTGTAAGGCCTCCTCAGACAGCCATTTTGTTTTTTTTGCATTTCTTTTCCATGGGGATGGTCTTGATCCCTGTCTCCTGTACAGTGTCACGAACCTCAGTCCATAGTTCATCAGGCACTCTATCTATCAGATCTAGGCCCTTAAATCTATTTCTCACTTCCACTGTATAATCATAAGGGATTTGATGCCTCTCCTCCAATCTCCCCCAGGGCTTCCCTTGTGGCTCAGCTGGTAAAGAATCTACCTGCAATGTGGGAAACCTGGGTTCGATCCCTGGGTTGGGATGATCCCCTGGAGAAGGGGAAGGCTACCCACTCCAGTATTCTGGATTCCAGTGCAAAATTCCATGGACTGCATAGTCCATGGGGTCACAAAGAGTCGGACACGACTGGGTGACTTTCACTTTCACTTTATTTCACTAATCTCCCCTAAATGTTGCAATGAAAGTGTACCCTAGAGCAGCTTCTTATTAAAGTATAAATGTTTCTGGAAGGCAGGTGCAGAATCAGCCACACTCCCTGTTCTCATCAGTGCAGAGAAGCCCTGCTCCTTGTCCTCAGGCTTTCTGACTACACCTTCCCTGGAAAGCTCCCTTGTAGGCTGTTCATAGGATTCTAACTGGTGGATTAGCCAACCTTCCAAGTACATCTCAAGACAGAGCCCTCTGTGAACAGAGAGGCAGACACAAGAGCAAACAGCTCAGGATGGAGATGAAGGTCTGAAAGGACAAGAGTCCTTATTCTTCCTTCAGGAAAGGGCAGTGGGACCTGCTAAAACTGTCAAGCCAAACTCATATCTTACAGTACACTCATGTCACCAATAGAAAAAAAAATACAACTTGTGGCACATCCATGTACCAGTTCTGGTGTACATTTTCTTCTGGTGTATATTTTCTTAATGATATTTGAAATGCCTAAACGGCCACGTCCCAGTTGCGGACTCTTGATTAGTTTCATTAAATGTTACATCCCACCCCTTCTCTTCCCTCACTCCCTCCCTCTACACACACACATTTGCAGGAAAAAGTTAACGTACTGGAACATATAGGTTGGTTCTGCAGGTTACCACATAGACGGTTCAATTTCTGAAAACTTACTAGAGTGAAAGAAGAACAAAAGCTTATAAAGTGCTTATTACATGCCCAGGATCTGAATGCATCGGACCTTCACAATGACTCCACCATGATTATCCAGATTTTACAGATGAAGAAGCTGAGGCTCAGAGAAGGAGGAACACCTTCCAACTCACACTGCTGAGATGTGATCAGTGCCAAAAACCAAACTCACTATGAAGTTTCAGAGCCCATGCTCTTAACCACTATATTCAACTGCATCTCCTTCTGAAAATAAAAATTATTAGACTATTTATTACAGGTGTGCACAATCCCCAACACTTCTTTCTTTCTTTCTTTTTTTACCCAACATTCCTTGATCCCTTTAACACTGTGAAGACAAATGTTCAGAGAGGCAAATGTGTTAGCTGACAACCACTGTAGAAGTTTCAGGCACTGTGCTACAGTCTGAGAAAATTCGTGCCTGGACGCCGACTCCAGAACTGTAAAAATATCCTGTAAATCATGTTATCTTTTTCACCCCAAATGAAAGTTTGGTTTCTGAGCCTCCAAGGAAGAAATAATATTCATACAATTCCTCTACTACATTTTAAAATTAAAAATATCCATGAAAACCTCAGCTAAACTTAGTTCCTAAAACATTAATATTTGGTATATTTGGACAATAACAACTCTGAGGCAGTTTTCTACTTTTTCATGCTGAAATTAGCCACCAGGAAACATCACTAAGACTCTTCAAGTGACTCACAACTGCTGAGGAGATAAGAACGTGGGTTTTGGATTCAGCAAGCCTGGGTTGGAAGTGCAGCTCCATCATGTATGTATTTGTGCTATTAATACTTCACCTGTAAGCCTCAGCTCCTG
The DNA here is from genome assembly GCF_042477335.2 of Ovis canadensis. NCBI lineage: Eukaryota > Metazoa > Chordata > Mammalia > Artiodactyla > Bovidae > Ovis > Ovis canadensis. Next base: position 86,478,125 of record NC_091250.1, read on the forward strand.
GTTTATGAGATGGGTGTAATGGGCATCTGTGTGCCTAGACCATAAAAGACCATAAAGTATAGCAATCATTTATTAAAATGCTAATTATTCAGGGGGGTTAGCATTTAGTTGAGGCTCCTGAGAACAAATAGCCTCCAAGTCACAACAGAAAGAACTGCCCTGAATTTTCACATTGCTCTCCCTGGTAAGCCTCTCACCACCTTTCTTAGAGTCTACATTTTTTGAGAACTCTTGTTATTAGTATAAAATCACTCAACTTGGCTGGCCTGGAGTCTGTTTTATGCCCCAGGCAAGTTCTCTACCTCCATGATTCTACTTCTATTTTGTAAATAAGTTCATTTGTCCCAGTCTCCCAATTTATCCCTCCCCTGCCCCACCCTTATATCCTGGTAACCATACACAGGCAAGTAATCTGCTTTATGTAATCAGATAGGACATATCAAACTCAGGTTGTTCTTTTTGGCTAACCCTTCTATCTCATGTGAATATGTCATTTTAAATAGCTAAAGGGTTGCTTTGTGGATGTAAGGGCAGAATTAGAACCAGCAGGTAGGAATTTTCACAGCATAGATATGACCTCAATGAAATGTAAAGTTGTGATCCCCCTGTCACTAGAAGCATTCAAGGGAGGGGAGGGTGCTAAGTGCTCAGTTGCATCCCACTCTTGGTGACCCATGGACTGTATGTAGCCCACCAGTCTCTTCTGCCCATGGAATTTTCCAGGCAAGAATACTGGGGTGGGTTTCCATTTCCTACTCCAGTGTATCTTCCCAACCCAGGAATTGAACCCATGTCTCTCATATCTTCTGCATTGTAGGCAGATTCTTTACCCACTGAACCATCAGGGAAGCCTTCTAGGAAGCTTAGTAATTACAAGATTGGTGGAGAGAATATTCTTGCTTTAGACTGAACATGGACTGAATAATAAAGATAAGAATAGTAATAAAAATCAGTGCTTTCATACATTGAAGTGACAGATACTTCACACATTTGAGTTTATTGAATGCTTATAGTTATTGTCACAATTTTTTAGTAGTAGCCCTTTTAGGAATTCCCAGGTGGCACAATGGTAAAGAATCCACCTGCCAATGCAGCAGACACAGGAGATGTGTGTTTGATAACCTGGGTCAGGAAGATCCCCTAGAGTAGAAAATCACAACCCACTCCAGTATTCTAGCCTGGAAAATTCCAAGGACAGAGGAGCTTGGCTGGCTACAGTCCATGGGGGTCTCAAAGAGTCGGATGCGACTGAGCACACACAGGCCTTTTGCACTTACCAAAGTTCAGAAAAATTAAATTATTCAACAAATCTCTCACAGCTTGAATAATTAACACTGGGATTTGAATGCAGAAGTATGCTCTTATTTTATCAATAATATCTACTTGTTATAAGGTCATCCTTGAGAACAACGAGGCTGTATTTCAAAGATATAAAATTGACATCTGAAGTGGTGAATGACAGATACCATCTAATACCAGCTTTAGCATTCAAGTTACATTTTTATTTTGTTTTTGGTGCATAGAATCATAAATGGTGTGGTATTTTCACTGCCCTCTTCGATATCTCTGGATATATTTCAGTTGGACTCATTCAGAATTTGGAGAGAAGATCAGGACATTTTGTTTGAAGTCTGAATCATGAACAGTATCTAACAACCGCATGCCTGCCTTATCACGCTACAGAAGTCAGACTAGAAATACACAAAGCTCGCAGAAACTGTTAAAATAATCTATGATAATGATATAATCATCACATGGCAGTTACTCACAAATTCTCTGAGAGGCAGTGACACACTGGTTAGGAGCATAAGCTTTGATGTGAAGCAGCCCAGCGCCACTGCCACTAACTATGACCCAAGCCAAGATTCTTAAGCTCATTCAGCCTCAGTTTTGCGAATGAGGATTGTCAAGAGCTAACCAAGGGCCTCCCTGGTGGCTCAGTGGTAAAGAATTCACCTGCCAATGCAGGGGACATGGGTTCAATACCTGGTCCAGGGAGATTCCACATGGCTAGGACAAGTAAGCCCGTGTACCACAGCTACAGAGCCTGCACTCTAGAGCCCAGGAACTGCAACTACTGAGCCCATGCACCCCTCCTACTGAAGCCTGAGTGCCTACAGCCTGTGCTCTGGATCATAAGACACCAGTGCAATGGGAACACTGTGCACCACAGCTAAGCGTGGCCCCAGCTCGCCACAGCTAGAGAAGGCCCGTGCATAGCAACAATGACCCAGCACAAATATAAACAAATAAATGAAAATAATTCTTTTTTAAAAAAAAGAACTGACCGAGCCAATTTGGTTGTTTATACAATCATAGAGTTCTTTCAAGAAGACAGACTCCAACGGGGAGAAGCAAGTTTCTCCCAAGACATCTTGGACACAGAAAGTATGTTACAATGAACAGCCTCTGCAACATACAAGCTCTAGTGAAATAGCCATTCAATCTTAATTTATGAAAGGTCAGGGAAGTGCTAACTCTGTCCTTTCAGACACTTTGAAAGCACCTCACATGGAAGTTTCACTTCGGGTAGGTACAGCAGTGTTTCCACAGATTTGCTCAGCCATCAGTCTGTTTAGTCAGGTGACACGATCTTCATTAAATGCTATACTCAGAAGAAATCAGAAGGCTAAACACAGGTTACTCTTCGAAGGGTGTAGGCAACTGGGCTAGATAGGTTCTTATTCCCTACTCGTTCAAGGGCAGGAGCACCTATTCATTATTTCTAACCAATTCAATCACTCTTGAAAACTATTCATTTCTCCAATGAAATGTCATTTCTAACATCACTATTCTAATTAGAAAACCTTCTGGTATTGATCAGAAATAATGATGGTAGAGTCTGAGTTTTGGATTAGTGTCTTTAAAATGCTAACTAACCCCCTGGATTATTATTATTAAAGTTTAATACACACTGCATTAAAGAATTTTAAAGTGAATGACAGATAATATAACGGTGGTAAAACAAAAATACCCCACAGAAATGTTTGTGAGAATTAATAATAGCTGAAAGTTATGACCAACCTAGATAGCATATTAAAAAGCAGAGATACTACTTTGCCAACAAAGGTCCATCTAGTCAAGGCTATGGTTTCTTCAATGGTCATGTATGAAATGTGAGAGTTGGACTGAGAAGAAGGCTGAGCGCCGAAGAATTGATGCTTTTGAACTGTGGTGTTGGAGAAGACTCTTGAGAGTCCCTTGGACTGCAAGGAGATCCAACCAGTCCATTCTAAAGGAGATCAGTCCTGGGTGTTCTTTGGAAGGACTGATGCTGAGGATGAAACTCTAATACTTTGGCCACCTCATGCAAAGAGTTGACTCATTGGAAAAGACTCTGATGCTGGGAGGGATTGAGGGCAGGAGGAGAAGGGGACGACAGAGGATGAGATGGCTGGATGGCATCACTGACTAGATGGATGTGAGTCTGAGTGAACTCTGGGAGTTGGTGATGGACAGGGAGGCCTGGCATGCTGCGATTCATGGGGTCACAAGAGTTGGACACGACTGAGTGACTGAATAGAACTGAAACTGAACTGAACATATATTGAATGCTTACTATAATCCAAGTAATATAACAAATAGTTTATGTGTATCTTCTCATTTAATCATCATACATGTATACTTGTGGCTGATTCATGTCAATGTATGGCAGAAACCATCACAATATTGTAAAGTAATTAGCCTCCAATTAAAATAAACAAATTAATTAAAAAATAAAAATAACAAGATTTACCAACAATGTATACATGTATAATTTTTCTAAAATAGTCATCACAATTGATAAACTCTGGGTACACGTTTAGTTTATTGACATATTTTGCATTCATTGTATATTCATTCTGTTTAAAATATACTCAATGAAGTTCTTGAGAAGTGAATAATTAAGTCAATAAACAGATATACTCCTATTTATAGAACTAAATAATAAATAAAACTGTTTTAAATACTTTCCCTTATTTTCACAAACCAGATTCTTATTGAAATGCTTATTCAATCACTTATGTACTGAGTTAAATACCACACTTGTCTGTTACATTTTGTCATTAGTTCTTTCAAAATATAGCCTAAACAGAGAGTCACAGATATTTGTTCATTTACCAAAAATCTTATCCTATAGTAAATACTACTTATTTTGGCCAAAAAAACCCACAAAACTCGCTGTAATGAAGACATTATTAAATGACATGATTAAATAAATAGTTAAGTATTTATTTGACTGTTAGTCAAATAGTTATTAGTCAATTGGCTACTAGTTAGCATTATTTCTAGTGCATCATATGCATATAATAAATAAGAACTATTCTTACACTGCAGGTCTGATTATTATGTTAACCTACAATACACATTATTGTACCAATGGTCTCTAATGTGTTAAATTTGGCATATGGCATATTTCGAGGGATATTGTAGTTTTTTTAAAGTCTCACTTTTTTAGATGCTTACTAATACTTTAAAAGTGAAATTTGAAACAAACATTTATGGAGTCATTGAAGCATTTCCCTCCTTTAGACCCCATTTTGATGATGACCTAAATGACCACCCAGCATTCAGGGTTCATCGCTGTATGAAGATTCTGTCCTCTGTTAGTACCAAGAGCAAAATCTAGATTTGTTGATGCCCAGTCTTCCAACCAGTGAACAAAATCCAACTACTCTTTATTTCAGATTCCAATCAATGTAGAGACCATGATGAATAAAAGGAACCATTGATTATAACTCACATTTTTCTTCTCATTGAATAAACATTATCATTTCCAGCTTGCCAGTCATGTTTCTCTTTCATTCTCTCTCTCTTTCTATGCTTTGTGGATTCCTTGTTTTAAATATTAGCGTGATTTCACAGTTTCTTGATCTAACTCCTTTTCAAGGAGTCACGTGCTCTTGACTTACACGACTAGTCAAAATATCAGGATGGAAACGAGGTGCCTTGCCATAGGGCTTCTAATTGCAGATCAAAAGCTTCAAGGTTTGAAGCCAGTACTTTCAGTAGCCTCCTGATGGGCTGTGTTGTCTTCTCTCCATCCCCCCACTGCCGCCCAGTATGGGAAGTCATAATTCTTCCCTTCTTGAGTGGGCCACTAACGTAACAGGAATGAATGAAACCAAGAGAAATAACTTCTTCTAGGGAGTATAGACATCAATGTAAAAAAATTTCTTTTAAATAATAACTTCAAAAAAGCCACAGAATGTGCACTTTCCTGAAAGTGGAAGCATGTGACAAAATTTATAAAAGGTCTGGCTTTATAGCTGGGTCTTTGGAGGGAATGAAAAGCTAAAAGGCATGGACATCATGACAAATTCAGAAGACACAGAGACAATAAAATGCTGAAGGCAACCAGCATATCCAAAAAGAAAAGCTAATTCAAAACTGGAGATATAATTACCTAGATTAAAAGAGCAAGTGTCCTTAAATTTTCAGAGGAAGGTTATAAAAATCATTTAATTTAAAATAAAGTGTACCTTTTGATACAAACCCTGAAGCCAAAAAACGTGCTATAATTAATTTTAGATCAAATTTTGGATGAAGGGGAGTATTTTGCATCTGTTTGTCAAATGTGCACACATTAACAAGCGATTAATGACCCCTAAACCCAATAAAGTCATTACCAAGCTAATAAAGACAATCATAGCCGAGATCCTCAGTTAGTCAGCCCAAAGATAGAAAAGATTGAATTAGCTAAATGAAGTCAGATGATGGATTTAAAAGCAAACAATTGTACCCACCACTCTCATTAATAGAGAAATTAAGAAAGCTGCCACTGACTTCTGCCATATCTCTCACCTCAGGCCATCTCTGATCCCCTTCTTGTCTATTGATTGTGTTACTTCGATTACAAGGCACTGAGGCAGGACACATCTTGTGTCTCCATTCCTGGCATTAAATGGAATATATTATGCAGTTCATTAGTTCATTCATCCAGCAAATGATGACTAAATGCATATAGAAAGAAAAGCATTGATTTGAGTTTGCTAATTATATACAGATAAAAGATAGGACCCCCCCCTCCCGCCACCCCACCCCAACCCTTGGAGGAGTTAACAATCCGATGAGGGACACACACATAAAAATAATGACAATATAATATGCATACGTACATAAAGATAATTGCAACACAGAAGCCCCTTGAGAAAGGTGCAGCATGAGCTGAGGGAAGAAGGCTGAAGTCTGCCTGGGGAGGAGGTGGATCTTCAGCTGAGCATTAATGGCTGGAAAGAAGTGAGGATTGCCATGAATTGCCCAAAGCTCAATGGGTTTTAGGCAACTCTCAAATTCACTTTGCTAAATAATTCCTGCTGAAGAAGTCTGAGGCTATCATTACTTTCCCAGTCTTACCATAAAAGCAAGCATCAGGAAAAAAAAATCTGCCAGTCATACAGCAATTATAAGGAAATATTCATTAACAAAGAAGCACAAGCAGTTCCTGCCCTTCATTTATAATAAATGGTAGCTCTCTGTCCGAGGCGCTTTGTGTGCTGAGACCACCCCATGCATGAGAGTTTCAGTTCAGCTAGACAGAACCACATTCCAGAAGCAGGATTCTGTTAGTCTTAGATCTGGCATCAGACAACTAGAAATCCTCTTAAACCAACCACTGGACTTGAGACGATTTAGGAATTCAGTGTCAAGTGCCATCCATATAAATGCAAGCTACAGGTTTCCTAATTCTTATAGTCTGTATCCTGGAGTAAAAAATGTCTCTAAAATATTTTGGCCACTCCACATTTACCACGTTCAATTTCACCATGAAATTTCATTTTAAATATTTGTCTTGCTATTTCGGAGGCCATCAGTTTCACCAGTGGGACTGGAAAATGCAGGACATCAACAATGCTACTTTGCACATCCTCAAGTACTGACCAAGATTTAGCTAACAGAAGCAGTGTGGTAAATTCTAGAGTCACACTGCCCAACATGGCAGCCACTAGCCACATGTGACTACAGGTGTTTTGGGTAGGGCAAAGTGAGATGTTCTGTGAGTGTGAGATGAATTGTGCCCAACAAATAAACTGAATAAAATTAAATAGTTCATTAACAATTTTCAGTTCAGTTCAGTTCAGTCGCTCAGTTGTGTCCTACTCTGCGACCCCATGAGCCGCAGCATGCCAGGACTCCTTGTTCATCACCAACTCCCTGAGTCCATCCAAACCCACGTCCATTGAATCAGTGATACCATCCAGCCAATTCATCCTCTGTTGTCCCCTTCTCCTCCTGCCCTCAATCTTTCCCAGCATCAGGGTCTTTTCAAATGAGTCAGCTCTCTGCATCAGGTGGCCTAAGTATTGGAGTTTCAGCTTCAACATCAGTCCTTCCAATGAACACCCAGGACTGGTCTCCTTTAGGATGGACTGGTTAGATCTCCTTGCAGTCCAAGGGACTCACAAGAGTCTTCTCCAACACCACAGTTCAAAAGCATCAATTCTTCAGTGCTCAGCTTTCTTTATAGTCCGACTCTCACATCCATACAAGACCACTGGAAAAACCATAGCCTTGACTAGACAGACCTTTGTTGGCAAAGTAATGTCTCTGGTTTTTAATATGCTGTCTAGGTTGGTCATAACTTTCCTTTCAAGGGATAAGCAGCTTTTAATTTCATGGCTACAGTCACCATCTGCAGTGATTTTGGAGCCCAGAAAAATAGAGTCAGCCACTGTTTCCACTGTTTCCACTGTTTCCCCGTCTATTTGCCGTGTAAGTGATGGGACCGGATGCCATGACCTTAGTTTTCTGAATGTTGAGCTTTAAACCAACTTTTTCACTCTCCTCTTTCACTTTCATCAAGAGGCTCTTCAGTTCTTCACTTTCTGCCATAAGGGTGGTGTCATCTGCATATCTGAGATTACTGATATTTCTCCCAGCAATGTTGATTCTACCTTGTGCTTCCTCCAGCCCAGTGTTTCTCATGATGTACTCTGCATACAGGTTAAATAAGCAGGGGGACAATATACATCCTTGACGTACTCTTTTTCCTATTTGGAACCAGTGTGTTGTTCCATGTCCAGTTCTAACTGTTCCTTTTATATATGTAAATAATATTTATACACATAGAATAATATTTCATATACACATATGTAATATTATGACATACATAATATATATAATATTATTTTGACATATTATTTATATATATATATGATATAGGCATCTAAATGCAGAGTTCCAAAGAATAGCAAGAGGAGATAAGAAAGACTTCTTCAGCGATCAATGCAAAGAAATAGAGGAAAACAACAGATTGGGAGAGACTAGAGATCTCTTTAAGAAAATTAGAGATACCAAGGGAAAATTTCATGCAAAGACGGGCTCGATAAAGGACAGAAATGGTATGGACCTAACAGAAGCAGAAGATATTAAGAAGAGGTGGCAAGAATACATGGAAGAACTGTACAAAAAAGATCTTCATGACCCAGATAATCATGATGATGTGATCACTAATCTAGAACCAGACATCTTGGAATGTGAAGTCAAGTGGGCCTTAGAAAGCATCACTATGAACAAAGCTAGTGGAGGTGATGGAATTTCAATTGAGCCGTTTCAATCCTGAAAGATGATGCTGTGAAAGTGCTGCACTCAATATGCCAGCAAATTTGGAAAACTCAGCAGTGGCCACAAGGACTAGAAAAGGTCAGTTTTCATTCCAATCCCAAAGAAAGGCAATGCAAAAGAATGTTCAAACTACTGCACAATTGCACTCATCTCACATGCTAGTAAAGTAATGCTCAAAATTCTCCAAGCCAGGCTTCAGCAATACGTGAACTGTGAACTCCCTGACGTTCAAGCTGGTTTTAGAAAAGGCAGAGGAACCAGAGATCAAATTGCCAACATCCGCTGGATCATGGAAAAAGCAAGAGAGTTCCAGAAAAACATCTATTTCTGCTTTCTTGACTATGACAAAGCCTTTGACTGTGTGGATTACAATAAACTGTGGAAAATTCTGAAAGAGATGGGAATACCAGACCACCTGACCTGCCTCTTGAGAAATCTGTATGCAGGGCAGGAAGCAACAGTTAGAACTGGACATGGAACAACAGACTGGTTCCAAATAGGAAAACGGAGTACGTCAAGGCTATCTATTGTCACCCTGCTTATTCAATTTATATGCAGAGTACATCATGAGAAACGCTGGACTGGAAGAAACACAAGCTGGAATCAAGATTGCCGGGAGAAATCTCAATAACCTCAGATATGCAGATGACACCACCCTTATGGCAGAAAGTGAAGAGGAGCTAAAAAGCCTCTTGATGAAAGTGAAAGAGGAGAGTGAAAAAGTTGGCTTAAAGCTCAACATTCAGACAACGACCATGGCATCCGGTGCCATCACTTCATGGGAAATAGATGGGGAAACAGTGGAAACAGTGCCAGACTTCATTTTTTTGGGCTCCAGAATCACTGCAGATGGTGACTGCAGCCATGAAATTAAAAGACGCTTACTCCTTGGAAGAAAAGTTATGAGCAACCTAGATAGCATATTCAAAAGCAGAGACATTACTTTTCCAACTAAGGTCCCTCTAGTCAAGGCTATGGTTTTTCCTGTGGTCATGTATGGATGTGAGAGTTGGACTGTGAAGAAGGCTGAGCGCCCAAGAATTGATGCTTTTGAACTGTGGTGTTGGAGAAGACTCTTGAGGGTCCCTTGCACTGCAAGGAGATCCAACCAGTCCATTCTGAGGGAGATCAACCCTGGGATTTCTTTGGAAGGAATGATGCTAAAGCTGAAACTCCAGTACTTTGGCCACCTCATGAGAAGAGTTGACTCACTGGAAAAATCTCTGATGCTGGTAGGGATTGGGGGCAGGAGGAGAAGGGGACGACAGAGGATGAGATGGCTGGATGGCATCACTGACTCGATGGACGTGAGTCTGAGTGAACTCCGGGAGATGGTGATGAACAGGGAGGCCTGGTGTGCGGCGATTCATGGGGTCGCAAAGGGTTGGACATGACTGAGCGACTGAACTGAATTGAACTGATATATATGATTAAGGGAAGTCCCATTTCCTTTTGACATATTATATGTACATATAGTTAAGTGGGGTTTCCCTTGTGGCTCAGACGTAAATAATCTGCCTGTAATGCAGGAGACCTGGGGTCAGTCCCTGGGTCGGCAAGATCCCCTGGAGAAGGGAATGGAAACCCACTACATTTTCTTGCCTGGAGAAGTTTGTGGACAGAGGGGCCCCATGTGCTATAGTCCATGAGGTCAAAAAGTGTCAGACAAGACTGAGCGACTATCACTTTCACTTTTCATATTAAGCAAAATATATTAAAAAAATTAGTTTCATCTCTTTCTTAACATTTTAAAAGTGTCTGTTAGCAAAGTTCATACTAAGTATGTAGCTTACATTACATTTCTACTGTACAACACTGCTCTAGGGTATAGAATATGGAATTATGAATTAGAGCACTTGCTGGGTCTTCATGGGACTTTTGCATTTTCAATGAAAATGCCAATAGCTTGAGGTAAACTTATATACAGCCTACCTGAAGTGGCATGTCCATAACACCAAACTGTGTAGGCTAATGTTTTAAAGTGGATTTATTTATTTACTTATTGATTGCCTAACAAGGCAAAGTCTGTACTGACATGGGGATTTATATTCTCTCTGGGGTAGACAAAAGGTGAAGACATAAATAACAAAAAATCAGAAAACCCTAAGTGGTGCATAGGGAGTTAAAATGTGGTGATATGGTAAAGAATGACTGAGTAGCCACTTTAAATTGGATAGTCAGAGAGGGCCTCCCTGAGGAGATGTCATTTAAAATCCTGTCTGAGGGACTTCCCCAGTGGTCCAGTGGTGAAGAGTCTGCCTTTCTATCAGGGAGGACAAGTTCGATTCCTGGTCAGGAAACCAAAATCCCACATATCACTGGGTACAGCCAAAATCTTAAAAATTGAAAAAATAAGATCATAGCTGAATGACACGAAGGAGCCAGACATGCAAAGATGGGGCTGGGTGGGAAGGCAATTGGGAAAGGGGTTGTTCAGACTGGAGAAACAGCTAATGCACGCACTCAAGTGTGGGGTGAGCTTGGCTTGAGGAGAAAGTCCAACTCTTTGCCACCCCATGGACTGTAGCCTACCAGGTTCCTCCATCCATGGGATTTTCCAGGCAAGAATACTGGAGTGGGTTGCCATTTCCTTCTCCAGGAGATCTTCTCCACCCAGGGATTGAACCCAGGTCTCCCACATTGTAGGCAGATGCTTTACCGTCTGAGCCACCATTAATTAAAACCATGGCATACAGTAAGCTATTCTCAGGAGAACGTAGGTGGAAAAGGGGAAGGGGCCCAGCTCCAAGCCCCGGAGAGTTCTTCCATTTAGAGATTGAACAGAGGAGATATCCGCAAAAGGGAAGAAGAATCAGAGAATTCAAACAAAAAATTGAGAGCGTGTGGTGTCACTGAGACCATGAGCTAAGTCTGTTTCCAGAGGACAAAGCAGTTGTACTGAAAGTGCAGTACTGAAAGGTCAAGAGACTACAGAATTCTACCGCGTGAGCTCATTGGGCATTTTGCAGAAGCAGTCTCCACTGGGCATCGGGAGTAGAATCCATCAAGAATAGGTTGAGGAGAGAATATGAAGCAGTAAGTGCAGACAAAGGCTCTAGTCTATCCTTTTAAGCTGTTTTTCTGTGACGGGAGAGAGCCACGTTGGGTCTGAGGAACAGCAGAGACAACTGAATGTGGGAAACATTGAGTGTGTTACTGCTGATGGGAGGAAGGAGCAAAAGTAGATGGACAAGGTCACATGGCAAAGGCATTCAGAAAGGAGGGGAATTACTGGAGGTTATTGAGCAGAGGAGCATAGTCATCAGGTACAAGTAGAACAGGGAAGAGGAGGAGCACGGTAGGGGTTTTCATAAGAGGAAGAGTCTTCCATTCACATTCTCACCATCATTGGGGTCTACAAGTCTCGTGGAAAGTTCTCAAGGAGAGTTGTTAAAGAGAGTTAGTAGTGCAGAAATTCTTAGTATAGAGGAAGGCCAATTCACTTAAAATCAATTCGCCAAAATTCAGTTTACAAATGACCAATTCATGTAATTTGCCAAATTTTTCTATTCACCACCAAGTTTTCATGGAATGCATGGAAAACTAATTTGCTACAAGTCAAACTGCTAAAATTAAGCTACTGAACATCCAGCTCACCAAAGTATCAATTCATAACAACTCTATGTTATGAAGTTTATATTAATAGTATAAATGGAAAAATGGGCAAAGGGTATGTGGATAGGCAGTTCACAGAAGGGAAGGTCCTACTGGCTACAAAGCATATAAAGAGATGTCCAGTTTCTCTAATGGCACTACCTACATGGCTCAATGGTAAAGAATCCTCCTGCCAATGCAAGAGATGCAGGTTCGATCCCTGGGTTGGAAAGATCCCCTGGAAAAGGAAATGGCAACTCACTCTAATATTCTTGTCTAGAGGATCCAATGGACAGAGGAGTAGTGGGCTATCGTCCGTGAATTCTACATGTCAAAGAACTCTGTATGACTGAGTGACTGAGCATCCACGCATGCATGAGCAGAATCTAATAGTCACAGTAATGCAAATTTTCAAAACACTGAGATTCCACTTTACATACATTAGGATGACAAATACTGTACAGGAAGATAACACCAAATATTGGCAAGTGACACAAGTTGAAATCTCCAAATAACAAACTCTCGGCTTAAGCTTAATGTGCAAGACATTTACAGGGAAGTGGTGGTAGGATCAGCATCTGTGGAGGGAGGTGGGGAGGGGACAGGAGACGGGAGCTGCATGCATTGCCGTCCTAAAGAAAGCTTCAGCCAGCACCATGGGGAATACTGAAGCTGGGCTTACCCCTCAGAGTTGACCCTGCTGAGGCATAAGAGATTCATATTCCTTCAGTTGGACGATGGCTCACTGGTAGTTTTTTTCCAGCTGAGAACATTCCTGAAAGGACTAATTGCCAAGGACTCTCTTCCAGCAATATATCCAATAGTCGGAGGACTAAGTCCTCATTCGTGAAAAGGGATCTGAGAGTCCTGCAAGTAGGGTTGGGTGTTGTCTTTATTTTTAAATATGAACATTTGGTCCATAATGGATTTCTTACATTGATTTTGATTGTTAAAAATATTGCATTAAGATATCATCATAAGTTGTACTGCTATAAACATTGGGGAGCATGTATCTTTTTGAATTAGAATTATTGTCTTTGTCTTTTCCAGATATACGCCCAGAAGTAGGATTGCTGGATCATATGGTAACTCTGTCTTTAGGTTTTTATGGAACCTCTCTACTGTTCTCCATAATGGCTGTACCAATTTACATTCCCACCAACAGTGTAGGAGGGTTTCCTTTTCTCCATACCCTCTCCAGCTTTTATTACTTGTAGACTTTTTGATGACGGCCATTCTGACCTGTGTGAGGTGATACCTCATTGTGGTTTTAATTTGCATTTCTCTAGTAATTAACGATGTTGAACATCTTTCCATGTGTTTGTTGCCCATCTGTATGTCTTATCTGGAGAAATTGTAATAGCGAAGACATGGAAACAATCCAAATTCCCATCAATAGAAATTGTTTTAAGGGACTTCCCTGGGGATCTCGTAGTCTTCCCTCCCAATGCAGGGAGCCCAGGTTGCATTTCTGATCGAGGAACTAGATCCCAAATGCTGCAACTAAAACCCCGTGCAGCTGAATTAATTAATTAAAGAAAATAACCTGGAAAATTATATATATATTTATATACATAAAAAACTGAATTACTTTGCTATATACCTGAAACAAGCAAAAAAATACTATAAATTAACTATACTTCCATTTTAAAAATATCTTATTGCTAAGTTGGTGGGCACTTCCATAAGTTTTCCCTCCATCTCCCAGGCCTGTTTCTGGTGTTGTTTAAATCTGGTTAGCCATTCAAGGGAGCAAACTGACAGTACTTAGTGATCTTACATGTGCATATGTCCTGTGAGGTAGCTGTTGGCCTCCTGGTGTATACTCCAGAGGTGTATCGTCTCATTCCACAATAAGGGCAGATATGTAAGGATGTCATCCTAAAACTGTTTATGGTAGAGGGGATCTGGAGACAGTACAGAGCTCCACTGTACTATGGATATGGATAGTAATGAGCTAGATTCAGTCTATGGAATATAAAGCAGTAGTTGGATGCAATGAACTGAATATACAAAGATGAACATGGATAGATCTTTAAAATAGAGTAAGAAACAGTAGGATATTTATAGCACCATCCTATGTGTGTACATTAGAAGCAAACATACAAAACACTAATAAGGATCTACACATTTTAAGGACATAAAGCAAATATATTAGATCTGGTCCCTACAGAGGCAGGGAACGGGAGTGAAAATCAGAGGTGAAGGGAGTATATATAAAATACAATACAACATGAGAAGGGCCTTGCCTGGGTCAATGATGACAATATTTTAAAAGGAGAATGATTAACTCAATTAACTAAAAGATAAGGACCAAGGAAAAAAGAAAATAAAATTAACTTATTTTCAAATTTTAATGGCAAATTGTGGTATATAAAGTGGTTTGAAATGCCTTTTAGAACAGTCAATTTGTTGTTAAAGCTATAGTATGGATTTGGCTTTTGATATGCCACAGTTGGTTCACCCTGACTGTTTAGAAATAGATTTGTCAATCCAACTCAACTGAATTTCAATTCTGTATCTGACTCACATTTCAGACACTTATCCCTTCTCACATGCTTGAAATACAGGCAAAATATTTATTGGAACTAGCTGATTTACAAATCTGTGAATTAAGAGACATACAAAAGGCAGTGAACTGGAATAAAATGTATGGGAATAGAGCAACCTGTTCTACCATTCACAAAATCTTTTGTCATCCAAATACATGCAATCTAACTTGAAATACCAATCCAGTTCCCATTCTCCATAGTCACTGACCCCAAATACAGAAAAATCTGGACTATACTGAACTTTGGTCACAGAGCTACAGCTAAACTAAACTAAGGTAAAAGTAAACCAAAGTAAAATTTAAACTCATCTACTGATATTTCCTGAAAATCTTTTAAACCTGCTAAAAAGAATTCCATCCAAAAAATAAATATACACATTATGAACAACAAAAACAAAAAGGTACACTGATAAACAAGGCAAATTTATTTGTAAATCTGGCTCATCAAATGGAGATTTGCTCTTCAGTGAATTGACCTGGAGTATAAGGGACTAATGAATCATTTCCTCTTCCCTCTTCAAATCTGCCTTTGACATTCATCAGAACTCTAGGCGCCTGGATCAAAATGCTGGGGGGCGGGACTGAGGGAGGGGCCATGAGATTGGCCCTAGATCAGTTCATCTTCAAGGACAGCCCCAACCACCAAGTGCCAGAATTTCAATACATCCCCATCTCCCTGAACCTGATTGCAGGAAACCAAGTGGAAAAAATTAACCTTGGGCTGAATCCAGTCCGCTTGCAGCTGCAGCCCAAGTGGCCTTTTTAAAAGCACACATTTGATCATGCCACTCCCCAGCTTAAACCATTTCAAGGGCTCAGGATCAAGTTCAACAGCATTTTGGGACTTACAAGGTCACTCAAGGTGGCCAGCATCTCCAGCCTCAGCTGTACCCCTTTCTCCTCCCCACTCTCCTGTTCCCTATTTCCAGACTTAACTCTAATATTCACTAGGCGCGCCATGGCTGCTGGGCTTTTCTTTATCCTTGCTGTTCCCTCTGCATGAAATGCTCTCTTCCTTACCTCCCACCCCGACATGCCTGCCTAGCTAAGCTTCTGTGCCAAAATGCTGGCTACCTAATTTTATGGCTCCCATTAGATATGACCTTTTTCAGGAAGACTGAAATTAAGAAAACGGCAACCAACGCTACAGTTGTTGTTGTTGTTTAGTTGCTAAGTCGTGTCCAACTCTTTTACGACCCATGGACTGCAGTCTGCCAGGCTCCTCTGTTCATGGGATTTACCAGGCACGAATACTGGAGTGAGTTGACATTCCTTACTCTATGGATCTTCCTGTCCCAGGGATCAAACCCATGACTCCTGCATTGTAGGCAGATTCTTTACCACTAAGTCAATAGGTAGTATGAGGGCTTTTCTGGTGGCTCATTGAGGTAAAATTACATTTATGTTCAGGGCTTCCCTGGTGGCTCAGACGGTTTTAGAATCTGACTGCAATGCAGGAGACTTGGGTTCAATTCCTGGGTCAGGAAGATCATCGCCTGGAGAAAGGAATGGCTACCCACTCTGGTATTCTTGCCTATAGAAATCCACGGAAGAGGAGACTGGCTGGCAGTCTATAGACCATGGGGGTCACAAAGAGTCAGACTTGACCCAACTGAGTGACTAACAAACACTTTTACATTTATGTTTATCTTATAAACAGGAACACTCATTGCCTTTTATTCCAGGTTCACTTTTCAAGATTGTACAGCAAACAGCCTAGGCAGATAGAGATAGTGACTCCCTTCAAAGCAGAGAGCAGGTATTCTTGCTGCCCACTTTAGAACCCTAAGCTCAGGGTTCCTCTCCTGTAAGGCAATCCACTACCTGTATTGCAATGATCTGGGCTTAGCCATGTTGCCCCCATGGGACCTGGACTCAAGAAGAACTGATACAAGCATGTTATTCACACCACTTGCTGCACATGAGTAAGCAAATCTTTTGTGTCACTGACCCAGAAGTCTTATGACTTTTGCCTGCATCCGTTAAACTGTGACAGTCTAACAGGTTGACTTGCAAAGAACTGAAATCCCTTTTCAGTTCTTCAAATGTATCAGTGTTAATAACCTGATTTAGATGGTTGTGCTGGAGTTTAATAGTCTTATGTCCTTGTTTGTCGTAAATACACACTAAAGTATTGAGGGGTGATGGAGTTTCATGTGGGAAAGTTACTACTAAGAAACAAACAAGGATTTTATATTGTACTTCTGACCTCTCTGTGTGTTTGAGATTGTTTCAATTTTTTTTAAGATTGATCAGTCAGTTCAAGTGATATTAGCCTGATCCATTCAATAAAAAGTTCCCCATCAACTTTTTTTAAACTAGACTCTTTTAGAGAAGTTTTAAGTTCACAGCAAAACTGAGCAGAAGGTATAGATTTTCCATATAGTCCCTGCCTCCACATGCACACAGCCTCCTCAGCTATCAACATACTTCATCAGAGTGGGATATACGTTACCATCCATTAACCTACATTAACACATCATTATCACCCAAAGCCCACGGTTTACAGTAGGGTTCATTCTTGGTTCCCTAAAAATCCTCTGCGTTCTGCTTATTTATCCCTCCCTTCCCCATAACCACTGACAACCCCCGATCACTTTAGTATTTCCACAGTTTTGTGTTTTCCAGAATGTCATCTTGTTGGAATCATACAGTATGTGGCCTTTTCAGAACCTGGGCTTCTCTCATTTAGTAAGATGAATTTAAGCTTCCATCATGTCTTTTCACAGCTTGAGAGTTCATTTCTTTTTAGCTCTAAACAGTATTTCATTGTCTGGATGTGCCACAGTTTATTTATCTATCCATCTACTGAAGGACACCTTTGTTGCTTCAAGTTTTGGCAATTACAAGTAAAGCCTCAATAAAAATCCATGTGCAGGTTTTGGTGTAGACATAAGTTTTCAGTTTACTTGGATAAATACCAAAGAGGGTAACTGTTGGATCATATGGTGAGAGTATATTTAGTTTTAAAAGAAATGGACAACTGTGTGCCAAAGCAGCTGTACCATTTTTCATTCCCACCGGCAACCAATGAGAATTGCTATTGCTCCACATTCTTGCCAGCAGATGATGTTCTCAGTGTTTCGGATTTGGGCTATTTTAATAGGTACACAGTTTAATCACATTGTCTTAATTTACAATTTCCTAATGATATTGAGCTTTTCATATGTGTGTTTCCCATCTGCACATCTTCTTTGATGAAGTATCTGTTCAGGTCTTCGGCCCATTTTGTAAACCAGTTGTTTCTTATTGTTGAGTTTTAAGGGTTTTTTGTATATTTTGGGTAACAATCCTTTTTTAGACATATATTTTGCAAGTATTTTCACCTGGTCTGTAGCATATAATCTTATTTTCTTGACCATTAAATTTTTATTTAATGTTGTGGCATCCATTGAAGATTATTGCCTAGACTCACTATTTCATTAGAGATCCCCTAAATGATGATTTTCCAACTCATTTATTTCTCCTAAATTTATTAGCTATAATTTTTCCATAAGGAAAAACTTATCCTTATCAGTTATTTGGATGTTCTAAAATGAAATTTATATAGGAGAAGCAGAAAAAATGCCTGACTTTGTCCCTTTATTTTCAAAGTTCTGACTTGTGGTTTTAGGGAACCAAGGACATTTGTTTCTGATTATTTGTTTGCTTCAGATGAACTCATAATTTTTTATACATTTAATGTTTTCAATCCATGCAGTTATTTTTTCCTTTTGATGTTCAAATTTCCCATCTCAGGCCAGTAAAAGCCCCTTCAAGATTAATCAAATGTCTTTTTGTCATGATTTTATTAGTTTTTGATTGCTTCCTTGCTTTGGGCACAGTAAGATACTGTGGGTTCATTTTGGACATTTCTTGCCCGGCTCAAGTCATTCATTTCTCTAAGAAGCACTGACACCTTTTAGTAGGGAGCTGGTGTTTAGAGGTGGCACTATAAGAGCTACAGGTGTTTGTTGCTATGGCATTGTCATTAATTCCTGCTTTTTTAGTGGGTAGAGCTAAGATATATGCATTAAATGATGTATCCACAATGATATTTACAAGGTTTATATAACTTCTTTGATTTTATCCTTTTTCCTACATACCTAAAAACCCTGGTTCCTAACAACCCAACATAATTATTTACCTTATATTATTACTTTATATTACATAGCATTACACTTATACTACAAGTATACTATAATGATTTCAGAATAACAATACTTCCATAAATCACTAAGTCTTAGAAACACTAAGTCTACTGAATGCAGGATTTCTTTGAGATTCTTGTTTGTTCTTAAAATATATTTTCCTAGGCATGTACAGTCAAAATATTAGACTTTATCTCATGTTAGGGGCATCAACAATCTTGTTTTGCCCAGTACTGTGGGGTTTCCCCTGATTCATGCTAAAACCTGGCCACAAGTTTGGTCATCCTACTTGGACTAATTCTCTACTTGGTGTGATTAGCCACTAATTTGACTTCGAGTTAAGTTCATTTGTTTCAAGTCATTTTCAATTTTGAGGAATTCTTGTTTGTTTGTTTTTTTTAACATAAAACATTTTTCCAAAGCCAAAGTCCCATGATGAGTCACATCCAGAGAAGTCTAGTTTCTGTCTCAATCTCCTTCATTTTATTCTCTCTCTCCCTTTACAGAGAGAGAGCTATCATTTCCATCAGGTTTTCGTTGTTTATTCTACCATTATTTCTTTTTCGAAAATATAAGCAAGTACATACATGTAGTAATACCTCCCTTTCTTACACAAAAGATAGTAATCTATAAACACCATTTGCATTTACAGTTTTTGTTTTTTTGAGTTTTTTTGGCCATGTCATGTGGCTTGTGGGATCTTAGTTGCCTGACCGAGGATTGAACCCTAATCATGGCAGTGAAAGCTCCAAGTCCTAACCACTAAGCCACCAGGGAATTCACAAACACCATTTTAATATTTATTTTTATTTATTTATTTGGCTGCATTGGGTCTTAGTTGCAGCATGTGGGATCTTCAATTTTCATTGCAGCATGCAGGATTTTTTTTATTAATAGTTACAGCATGAGGGATCTAGTATCCTGACCAGGGATCGAACCCTGGCCTTGGGCATTGGGGGCATGCAGTCTTAGCCACCGGACCACCAGGGAAGTCCCATTCCTCATGTATCATTTTAAAAGTTTTTCCAGAACTGCAAATCCATATACCTAAATAATCACACTTGTCTTAAGAATGGCCCTAAACCTAAGGTTCCAGGATTGGGGAAGAAAATCCAACAAGCGGGGGACTGAATGATATGAATAAGGCAGGTTAACCGAGACAGAAAATGCCAAATATTCTCTCTTCACCAGACCTCTAGCATTACCTCAGTTCACTTCAGACGCTCAGTCATGTCCAATTCTTTGTGACCCCATGAATTGCAGCACGCCAGGCCTCCCTGTCCATCACCAGCTCCTGGAGTTCACTCAAACTCATGTCTATCGAGTCAGTGATGCCATCCAGCCATCTCATCCTCTGTCGTCCCCTTCTCCTCCTGCCCGCAATCCCTCCCAGCATCGGAATCTTTTCCAATGAGTCAACTCTTCACATGAGGTGGTCAAAATATCGGAGTTTCAGCTTTAGCATCATTCCTTCCAAAGAACACCCAGGACTGATCTCTCTTAGAATGGACTACCCCATGCCCGAGGTCAGGGGGGCGGCTGAGTCGAGCAACACCACGTCCAAGGAGCGGTGGCTGCACCGGCGCAGGAGGGCCAAGAGGAGCTACTCCACATTCAAGGTCAGGAGGGGCGGCCATAAGGAGATACCCCTCGTCCAAGGTAAGGAGCCGCGGCTGCGCTTCGCTGGAGCAGCTGTGAAGAGATACCCCACCTCCAAGGTAAGACAGTAGGTGTTGCGAGAGGCATCAGAGAGCAGACACACTGAAACCATAATCACAGAAAACTAGTCAATCTAATCACATGGACCACACAGCCTTGTCTAATGCAATGAAACTAAGCCTGCCAAGACGGGCAGGTCATGGTGGAGAGGCCTGACAGAATGTGGTCCACTGGAGAAGGGAATGGCAAACCACTTCAGTATTCCTGCCTTGAGAACCCCATGAACAGTATGAAAAGGCAAAATGATAGGATACTGAAAGAGGAACTCCCCAGGTTGGTAGGTGCCCAATATGCTACTGGAGATCAGTGGAGAAATAACTCTAGAAAGAATGAAGGGATGGAGCCAAAGCAAAAACAATACCGAGTGTGGATGTGACTGGTGATAAAAAGCAAGGTCCAATGCTGTAAAGAGCAATATTGCATGGTGGTGAAGTCGCTCAGTCGTGTCCGACTCTTTGCGACCCCGTGGACTGTAACTTACTAGGTTTCTCCGTCCATGGGATTCTCCAGGCAAGAATACTGGAGTGGATTGCCATTTCCTTCTCCAGGGGATCTTCCCGACCCAGGGATAGAACCCTGGTCTCCTGCATTGCAGGCAGACACTTTAACCTCTGAGCCACCAGGGAAGCCCTGCAATATTGCATGGGAACCTGGAATGTCAGGTCCATGAATCAAGGCAAATTGGAAGTGGTCAAACAGGAGTTGGCAAGAGTGAACGTTGACATTCTAGGAATCAGCGAACTAAAATGGACTGGAATGGGTGAATTTAACTCAGATGACCATTATATCTACTACTGTGGGCAAGAATCCCTCAGAAGAAATGGAGTAGCCATCATGGTCAACAAAAGAGTCTGAAATGCAGTGCTTGGATGGAATCTCAAAAATGACAGAATGATCTCTGTTCGTTTCCAAAGCAAACCATTCAATATCATGGCATTACCTACTCAGCCCCAAATAGTTTTTAAAATTATTGCTGAGTTCAGGCTTAGGGCAGGGAGGAATTTAATATAATGATGAGTCTTAGATGCTGAGAGTAATTGCTTTCAGCTTCCAGCTGCGGAGGATAGGAAACAGGTGATGAGAAGCAGTAGGAAGGACCCTCTCGTGTGG
The DNA here is from genome assembly GCF_042477335.2 of Ovis canadensis. NCBI lineage: Eukaryota > Metazoa > Chordata > Mammalia > Artiodactyla > Bovidae > Ovis > Ovis canadensis. The sequence continues at coordinate 86,499,773 of NC_091250.1, forward strand.
TCCAGAGTGAAAGGCATAGAGCTGCTCAGCTGTCTGCTGTGCTGGGACCGTCAAAGCTGTCAGAAGTGCGTGTGAGCTGCTCGCTTGGCTGTGTGAGATTCCACATTGGAGCTTTTAGTACAGGACATGCACAGGAGCCTCACGAGTAAAAGATCTTAGGGGCTGGAAGAGGAGCCATTGATGAGATCCAATGATTTCCTTGAGTGGAAAAAGGAGAACAGGCTCCCAGTGAGGAGCCGATTTCATGTCTTGGCAAATTAGGCCCTGCGCCCTGCAGGTTGGGCAGAGGCCGTCTGTGGCTGCCAGAGGGTGCGAGGCAGGGCTGCCATGACCTGCGGGCCTAATCGGGGGCTGCTGGCCTGGCGTAAGTCACGGACAGGCCCTTGCTCTCCCTGCCCTCTTAGACTTCCTTTTTTCCAGGGTTGGCTACCTTGCCTTCTCCTTTTCTTTGGAAAGGACACAGTCTCCTGAGCTCTTTATGACAATAAAAGAAGGATATCACCTCTTGAATGTCACTCTTTAAATGAACTTTTGCCAGTAGGGAAAATGTGATAGGGATGTTCTATGCTAAATCCAGTAAGAAATTCAGATTCGGGTGGGATGATTTGGGAGAATGGCATTCTAACATGTATACTATCATGTAAGAATTGAATCGCCAGTCTATGTCTGATGCAGGATACAGCATGCTTGGGGCTGGTGCATGGGGATGACCCAGAGAGTTGTTATGGGGAGGGAGGCGGGAGGGGGGTTCATGTTTGGGAATGCATGTAAGAATTAAAGATTTTAAAATTTAAAAAAAAAAAATTCAGATTCATGTGTGGAGGTGGAGGAACAAGATGGCTAGAGAAAGGCCCCTGAGACTGACTGTGCAGGCTTGAATCCTGGCTGTCCTGTGCTTTAGAGGGATCTGGGCATCTGACTCTTCTTTGTGTGCCTTTATTTCTCAAAAAAAGGGACGGGGGAGGGGGCATTTCCTAACTTATAAAGTTGCTATTCACCTATAGTGGGTTGAAATGTGGCCCCCAAAAGATATGGCCATTGAAATCTCGGAATGTGGTCTTTTTTGGAATAATGGTCTTTGCAGATGTTAAGGATATAGAGATGAGATCATCCAGATTTAAGGTAGGTCCTAAACACAATGGCTAGTAACCCTATAGGAGGAAGGAGGAGATTAGAGACCCAGAAAGACAAAGAGAAATCTCTGTGAAGACAAAGTTAGAGATTGGAGCGGTGCATCTATAAGAAAGGGAATGGACATAGCACACCTGACTACTAGCCTTCAGAACTATGAGAGTACATTTTCCCTCTGGTAGTAAAATAAACTGAGGAATATCTGCTTCTTGGGTTTTTAAATAAGAACAACGCACCCAGCTGGGTTCTTGACACATGGAAGTGTTCAGAAACATTTGACCCTTTGTCTTTCCCTATCCAAATTCCTACAGGATACCCAATAGGAGCTTCAAACTCAACATGGCCCAAAATGAACTCCCTGAAGCCCTTCAAAACATACCCTTCCCCTTAATTTCCAGATCCAGTTAATAACGTTGTCACCCTTCTGTCTTCCAAGCCCAAACTTAGGAACTAGAAGAGAAGTGTGGAAGGGAACCTCTCTCTGAGGCTCCAAAAGAAAACAGCCCTGTTGACACCTGATTACTGGCCTCCAGAACTATGAAAAAGTATGTTTCTGTTGTTTCAAGCCGAGTTGATAGTAATTGGTTACGGCAGCCCGAGGAAATCGATACAGAGCCTTAAGAGCAACAAAGCCTGGGATGTAGTTCACTGAGTAAGAGCTCAGCAAATACTAGCAGGGATTACTCAACTCAATTGAAACAAAGCATAGTCGGCTAAAAGGATACATCAACTGGATGATGAGGGTAGGAACAAAGCCAGAACCAGGCAAGGAAGAGGCCCTGGGATCACCCGTTCATTATCCACTGCTGCTCAAGTGTGCAAAGGAGAATATGAGCTGATTCTTGGCTTTGAGGAGCTTGTTATCTCATGTGCAAAAAGCACATACCCAGACTGCTTCTCTAAGGTGCGGCTTTCATTGATGTCTGGTGACTCTCAAATGCTCATCTCTAGGGTAGGCTTATTGATTGATCAACTCCAGAATTACAGGATCCTATGATACTAGGTTGGAGTTTCCCATCCTTGCCTTTCCAGCTGGTGAGCTTGGGTAAATTGCTCAACATCCATGCATTGCAGTCTCCTCAGGTATTAGAATAAGCTGAGGAATATCTGCTTCTTAGGATTTTAAAATGAGAACCTCTATTCAGGGCACCCAGCTGGTTGCTTGACACATGGAAGTGTTCAGAAACATTTGCCCCTCTGTCCCTATTCAAATTCCCACAGGATACCCAATAGGAGCTTCAAACTCGACATGGCCCAAAGTGACCTCCTTGAAGCCCTCGTCCTTCAAACCTGCCCTTCCCCTTAATTTCCAGATCCAGTTAATGACTTTGTCACCCTACTATCTTCCAAGGCCAAACTTAAAAGTTTTCCTATCGTCTTCCCTCTTTTCTCAGCCCTTGCATCCAATGGTTCCAAGGGCCTTCTGATTTTACCTTCCGATGAGTTCTCATCTCTAGGGTAGGCTTATTGATTGATGAGTTCTATCATTTTCCTGCCAGTTCTGCTGGCATTGTCTTCATTTGGGCATTTCTCAGTGTCCTTCCAGGGGTCTCTTTGCACTATCCTAATGACCACACCCCATCCCTCGGCCCCCAGGTCCTAGTCCTTCCTCTGCTTTACCATTGGAGCTATGATCTTCAAATCTGATCTTGTTCTGCTCTTTTTAATCTTCCTATTGTTCTTGTTAACCTAGAAGGCAGAGGTCAGGATTAGCATGCACACCGAGAACATAGGAACCCAGGAGCACTGAAGGCTGATGTATTAAATCCCAGACACTCAGATGCCCAGTGAGACAGCAAATAAGGGACGAAAGGTAAAACAGGACAACCAGACTCAGACAGACTCCTGGTCGCACCTGTCTTCTGCCTGTGAGGCTAAATCTTGAATTAATTGTTAGGAATCGGGCTTCAGGAGAGTGCAAGCAAGATTATCTTTTCTTTGAGTTTGGGACTGAGAACCAGAGTCAGCTTAAATAAACTGAGAAGGGAAATGTTCCAAAATTAGAAAACTGCTGTGATTTTCCAGATTTTCTGAAGCCTTAGGTTAGCAGAGCAAGCATTTATGAGTGTCAGCCGTGACAGCTGTACATGCAATGAGAAGTGAAAAAAAAAAAAAAAATTTCTTGTCATTCTCCCACCTTCCCTGAGTAGGATACTCCAGCCACAATTCTTTCCATATGCACCACAGTTTTTTTTTTATCTCAGGGCCTTTGCACATGCTATTCTATATTTATTTCTTTGATTTGGGATTATCTCCATTAGCATGTAAGCTCCAACGAAATCAAGCCTAGAATAGTGCTTGGTACATAGCAAGTGCTCAGTAAAAACAGTGGAAGAGCAATGCTGTGCCTTTTGTTTGGAGCACTTGCCCCCTTGTCTATCTAGGGAACGTCTATCTATCTTTTGAGACTCAGTTTCTATGTGGCCTTGGACAAATCTCCCTGATCCTGACTCTCTTTCCCTCTCCTAACTCACTCCCTTTTGTAGACCCTTTGGCTTTTCTCACTGTTCTTCTAGGATTGTACTCGTATCATTTACAAGCCTATCACCTCTAGGAGACCATGAACCACAGAGGGCAAGGGCCAGGTATTGCTGACAGGGAACACCATGTCTGGTCCAGGGATAGCTATTGAGCACCATTTATCATGAGTGTTTGGGAGAACAGGAAGAGGAGTACCCAGTCCTGCCTGGAGGGTTCAGGGAGGCGAGGTCAGAGAAGGGCTCTAGGAGAGGGGAAGTTGGCAGAAGAGAGATGGGAGATGAGTCTTCCAGGGAACAAAGGGACATTCTACAAGGGAAAAGACATCTCAAGCTTTTCTCTAGGGAGTCTTTTGAGAAACATGCTACTAAGGACTCCTGAGCTGTCCAACCCAAGTCTACAAAAGGGGGTTTAGTGGGTGACAAGGGCTTCCTTGGTGGCTCAGATGGTAAAGAATCTGCCTGCAATGAAGGAGACACAGGTTCGATTCCTGGATTGGAAAGATCCCCTGGAGAAGGAAATGGCAACCCACTCCAGAGTTCTTGCCTGGAGAATCCCCGTGGACAGAGGAGCCTGGTGGGCTACAGTCCGTAGAGTTGCAAAGAGTCAGACACAACTGAGTAACTAATACACAGTGGATGACATCATGGCCTAAGACGCAGCATTCTGTGCTTTCCACCTGAGCCAAAAGCCACCCTAGCAGGCCCCTGCTCCAAGCCTGGGTGGAAGGCAGAAATGAGAACATGCAAATTGCTATTCCAGCAGCAGTTTTGCCTGCAAGCAGTTTCAAAGACCACACAATAGAAATGCTCAAATAGATGGTTTCAAGTAGCCACAGTGTAATGAGATCAAGATTCCCAGACTGCCAGCATGGAGCACGACAGCAAAAATACCATTTACGACCAGCTCAGGAATCCTATTTGCATAAAACTTATGAACCTGAAAGCACACACTCCCTACCTAGGCAAAATCAACAAGACCTCTCCTGGCTTTTGTTTTCTCTGGCTGGTAGCTGCCTATCAGGTGAATAAGCCTTTGTGATGAGAGATTTCTCCAAAGCTAAACAGGCTACTCCTAAGGGATTCCTAAATATACAAACACATTCTTTCAGACACTTCCTTTATAACTGCATTGAAGAAATAAAGCCTTTCTGCTTAAACTGTTTTACAATCTTTAAATTCCCTGCCCACCCCCTGACACACCCTTCATATCCCACCTTCATACCTACCCGCCCATCCAAGCCCAGAACATCGCACATGCCTGTACCAGTGCATCCCCTTCTCCTGCCTCAACAAAAGCTGGCCAGTGTGCTGGGAATTTTCTAAAGCCTTCATTCTCCTGGGCTGATCTTGAAGTTCATAAAGGCACAATTTCTTTTAGAGGAAAAACACCCCTAACAAGCTCAGGTGAACTTTTTTCCTAGATAAATTGAGAGGGTTGAATTATATGAAGTTTAAAGTCCCTTCTAGCATTTTAGAATTCTCAGCTACCTTCCTCCCATGCTTCCCAACCTCACAACACAACACAATTCGAGTTAGCAAAAACTAGGCATAGTGTCTTGGGGCTTCCCTGGTGGCTCAGACAGTAAGAATCTGCCTATACTATGGGAGACCTGGGTTTGATCCCTGGGTTGGGAAGATCCTCTGGAGAAGGGAACAGCTACTCACTCCAGTGTTCTTGCCTGGAGAAATCCATGGACAGAGGAGTCTGGCAGGCCCCAGTCCATGGAGTCGCAAAGAGCTAGATACAACTGAGTGATTTTCACAAGCATTTGTTGTTGTTGTTCAGTTGCTCAGTCATGTCCCACTCTTTGTGACCCCATGGACTGCAGCACACAGGCCTCCCTGACCTTCACTGTCTCCCAGAGTTTGTTCATACTCATGTCCATTGAATAGGTGATGCCATCCAACCATTTCATCCCCTGTCATCCCCTTCTCCTGCCTTCAATCTTTCCCAGCATCAAGGTCCTTTCTAATGAGTTGGCTCTTTGCATTAGGTGGCCAAAATATTGGAGAAGGCAATGGCACCCTACTCCAGTACTCTTGCCTGGAAAATCCCATGGAGGGAGGAGCCTGGTAGGCTGCAGTCCATGGGGTCGCTAAGAGTCGGATACGACTGAACGACTTCACTTTCACATAGGCTTCAGCTTTAGTATCAGTCCTTCCAATGAATATTCAGGGTTGATTTTCTTTAGGATTGACTGGTTTGATCTCCTTGCTGTCCAAGAGTCTCCTTCTGTCCAAGAGTCTTTACCAGCACCACAGTTTGAAGGCATCTATTTTTTGGTGCTTAGCCTTTTTTATTGTCCAGCTCTCATAGGTATAGTGTCAACTATTTAAGGACCTTCCTGGGCTTTGAGAGGATGCAAGCTTTTCTGCTAAATCCCCCCAAACATTCGTTGTCATTGATGCCAGTTGCTACTGTACTCAAAGAATCAAATAAATAAAAATGAGTTGAAATCCTAATCTAGACATTTAATGTCTTTTATGAGTGTTTCTAGACTCAATGTGTCTTCAAAGCACCTTGGTTTAACTAACTAATAGTAAGGACTAAAAAGATTCAGTATTAAGATGAGACAACATTTCTGGAATTCTGAGGTGATTAGAACCATAGTCAACCACATGGCTATGGCAGGTGGATGGGGCTAGGAGGGTGACCTGGAACTCGCAGAAGGCAAGGAGGGAGCCAAGGAAGGTGTGTTAGGGTAGAGAGGTGCGTGAGAACAAGACTGTGGGTTCCTTTGGTTCAGGGCTTACAAATACACCCTGGTTTAAAACTCTTTGGCCTGAGTAGGGGCCAGAACAGGGGTTGTAGATTCAAAAGCCTACCAAAGACAGTGGCTTAATCACGTGAGACCTTGTTCCCCAAGGTAGGAAGCAGAGCAAGGAGAGAAAGGGATGGTGTAGAGAGTGGGCACCTGTTCTGGCCAATTGTTGATTTTACTGCACAAGGACTCAGCATCCCAAGGCTTGTCACTTTATGTGAAATTTGCACATTTCAAACATTAGCAACTAAAACAAATTTAGAATGTTGTGCATTCTAGACAAAACACCTCAGAAGACCAGATTTGGAACTCCAGTGGGATTTGAACATAAGGCCAGAGTAATCAAAGACATTTCACCTGTGATCAGATATGAGGGCCTGGCCTAAGGAAGGGCTGTAGGGACCTCTGATAACCTGTGAAAGGAAGACAGGTCAGCAAATGCAAAAACAAAACAAAACAAAAACAAAAACCTCAAAGTGAGGAAGACTAAGACTACTTGGAGTAATGGAAAGGCTTGGCTTCCTCAGGGAACTTGTATAGTCAGGGTCCAGGGACCTGTGCTATCCCAGGATATATATATATGTATATATATATATATATACACCTGTGGTCAGTGCTGCTACCAGGAACCACTTAGGGGGAGGGAAAAAAAAAAAAAAAAACAACTCACTTCTTCAGGAATGCACAAAGCTTAAAAGAAATTGCTTCCAGCTTATACCAGAACAGGGAAATGAGGTCAGAAAAGGGTGAGAATAAATCCAAATACCTATATTATAGAAAGAGCAACGCCCATCTGTTTCAGGATTGCAGGAAACAGAGCAATGCTTTCAGGAGGCCAGACTGAAAAACACAAACCTGTTTAACTACGGCCTGATGACAGGCAATTCATGCCCTGAGATTCCCCTTTCACTATAGTTCAAAGCTTGTGTCCTTTAAATGGTGAGCAGATGATGTTGTATTACTATGAATGCAGATGGATATCACAAATAAAGTGGGTCTGGGGAAGCAATATTTTTTGAGCACCTACTGTGTGCTAGACCCTCTGTGGGTGCTTCACATATTAAAACTGCTTTTGGAAAATTCCCTGGTAGTCCAGTGGCTAAGACTCCACACTCCCAATTCAGAAAGCCTGGGTTCAATCCCTCTTCAGGGAACTAGATCCAGCATGCTGCATGCTAAGAGTTTTCACGTTGCACTAAAGATCCCACACACTGCAACTAAGACCTGGCACAGCTAAATAAACAAAAAAAATTAAAAAAAAAACCAACTGCTTCTGTTACAGCATCCTTCTGAGATGGGTCATTATTATCATCCCCACTTTACAAATGAGGAAACTGAGATTCAGAGTGGGATCATGACTTATCCAGCATCATCAGAGAGCTAATAATAAGTGGAAGAACTGGATTAAGCCAATTCAGTATAATAATAACCACAACTAACATTTCTTCTCTCTACCCAGGTATCTTTGTGCCACCTCTGAGCTGTGACCTTCCATTATGAACTTCTAGCCTGTTTTAGAGGGCTGTTAAGCTGAACTGTGGTGTTGGAAAAGACTCTTTAGAGTCCCTTGAACTGCAAGGAGATCCAACCAGTTCATCCTAAAGGAGATCAGTTCTGGGTATTCATTGGAAGGACTGATGTTGAGGCTGAAACTCCAGTACTTTGGCCACCTGATGCAAAGAGCTGACTCATTTGAAAAGACCCTGATGCTGGGAAAGATTGTAGGTGGTAGGAGAAGGGGACAACAGAGGATGATATGGTTGAATGGTATCACCAACTCGATGGACATGAGTTTGGGTAGACTCTAGGAGTTGGTGATGGATAGGGAGGCCTGGCGTGCTGCAGTCCATGGGGTCGCAAGGAGTCAGACACGACTGAACAACTGAACTGAACTGAACTGAATCTGAGATGAAGGGGCTTCCCAGGTGGCGCTAGTGGTAAAGAACCCGCCTGCCAATGTAGGAGACATAAGAGATACAGGTTCAATTCCTGGGTTGGGAAGATCCCCTGAAGGAGGACATGGCAACCCACTACAATATTCTTGCCTGGAAAATCCCATGGACAGAAGAGCCTAGCAGGCTAGAGTTGCAAAGAGCCGGACACAACTGAAGTGACTTAGTACACAAGCTGAAATGAGATGCCACATATAAACACTTAACACAATGACCTGCCCAATAAATGCAATCAATAGTTGTCATTATTCAGTTCAGTTCAGTCACTCAGTCATGTCCAACTCTTTGCAACCCCATGAATTGCAGCACGCCCGGCCTCCCAGTCAGTCACCATCTCCCGGAGTTCACTCAAACTCACGTCCATTGAGTCGGTGATGCCATCCAGACATCTCATCCTCTGTCGTCCCCTTCTCCTACTGCCCCTAATCCCTCCCAGCATCAGAGTTTTTTCCAATGAGTCAACTCTTTGCATGAGATGGCCAAAGTACTGGAGTTTCAGCTTTATCATCATTCCTTCCAAAGAAATCCCAGGACTGATCTCCTTCAGAATGGACTGGTTGGATCTCCTTGCAGTCCAAGGGACTCTCAAGAGTCTTCTCCAACACCACACTTCAAATGCATCAATTCTTTGATGCTCAGCTTTCTTCACAGTCCAACTCTCACATCCATACATGACCACAGGGAAAACCATAGCCTTGACTAGATGAACCTTTGTAGGCAATGTAATGTCTCTGCTTTTGAATATGCTATCTAGGTTGGTCATAACTTTTCTTCCAAGAAGTAAGCGTCTTTTAATTTCATGGCTGCAATCACCATCTGCAGTGAGTTTGGAGCCCCAAAAAATAAAGTCTGCCATTGTTTCTACTGTTTCCCCATCTATTTTCCATGAAGTGATGGGACCAGATGCCATGATCTTTGTTTTCTGAATGTTGAGCTTTAAGCCAACTTTTTCACTCTCCTCTTTCACTTTCATCAAGAGGCTTTTTAGTTCCTCTTCACTTTCTGCCATAAGGGTGGTGTCATCTGCATATCTGAGGTTATTGAGATTTCTCCCGGCAATCTTGATTCCGGCTTGTGGTTCTTCCAGCCCAGCATTGTCATTATTAATCGATGCTATTAGATCTGGCATTCAGAAGGCACTGGTGACTCCAAGGGGGAGGGATAGGAGGGACAGGGACAGATTGCCATGGACTGAGAGGTGACTAGAGATGACGAAGAGGCAGCAGGCATAAATTACTCTATGGGAAAGTCTGGTGTTTAAGAAAGTCGATTTACCATGACTGCTATGGACTGAATTGTATACTCTACAAATTCATGTGTTGAAGCCCTAACCACCAATATGACAGTACTCAGAGATGTGGCCTTTAGGAGGTGGTTAAGTGATGGGACTTCCCTGGTGGTTCAATCAGTAAAGAAACCACCTGCAATGCAAAAGGACTGGGTTCAATCCCTGGGTCGGGAAGACCCCCCTGGAGAAAAGAATGGCAACCCACTCAGTGCTTTTGCCTAGAGAATTCCACGGACAAAGGATCCTGTCGGGCTACAGTCCACGGGGTTGCAAAGAGTCAGACACGACTGAGCAACTTAAATGACTGACAGTCCACGGGGTCACAAAAAGTCAGATACAACTGAGCAACTGACACTAAGTCCTGGGTTGGGCACCGTGAGAGACCTCTCCCTCTCTCCACGACCAGACAACAGAAGAAGACAGCCAACTGCAAGCGAAAAAGAGGGCTCTCACAAGACACTGAATCTGCTGGCACCTTGATCTTGGACCTCTCAGCTTCCGGAACTGCAAGAAATAAAGGTCTATTGTTTAAACCACTCAGGCTGTGGTTTTTGGTGCCAATAGCCTAAGCTGATTAAGACCATGATTAAGTGGAAGAGGAGAAGCCAATGGTGCAAAGTCAAAGGGGTATTGGTAAATGAAGAACCACCCCAGGGCCTGGAGGGAAGGGGACCAGAACCCAGATGAGGTCAGCCCAGGAAAGGGGTAAGGATGTGTCTTCCTCTGAAACAGAGGAGAGAAGAAAGTGGGGAGACAACACTGGTATATTTTGATGTGGAAAACTGAGGTTCTAAAGTTTGACCTAATCCCAGCGGAAGTGGAGAAAATGACCTGGCTGACCGGAAAGAGAGAAGGAAAGTGCTGGGCATGGAGGAGTTGGGAAAAGTCAGCATGGCTTCTGTAACCGTGGTTCCCCAGATTTTCCAGCACAGTCCTGATCTAGGATTCTCCCCCATTACCCTCTGTAAGTACATTCATATGGACACACATATTTACCAGACCTTATGCCCAATTTGGGATTCCAAAAAAATAACTACCGACAAAGCATGAGTGAAAGTAATGATGAGCAGCCTAAAACAAACCTGAGATTAAACTGAGAGAATGTGCACTGATTCTACCAATCAGCCTTGGGACTCTCTCCAGCTCCACAGAACAGTCCAGAGAACCAGAAGCAGGGAAGATCTCGCAAGGGGCCCTGGTGGAAAACCAAAACTAGTAAGATTCTATGGCAATGATGAGAAGGCAGGCATTGGGATGAGAGCATCTCTCTTCTTGTCCTGGTCCAAAGCAAAGAAACCTTAACTTATACCCATGGTTTTTCAAAATGTATTCCTTGCAATTAAACAAACTTAAGAAACACTATGTATTATCTTCCCCACAGAAGATTTATATTACAAGTCATAGTATTCAGACCTCTGAGAAGTCCTGCAGGAAAGAAACTTTGTATCAAATAATGAAAAAATTGCATTTTAATGTAACTGCTCTCTGGGAAAATATGACAAGAAATTGAAGGACTACTTTAATAATCTACTAAGGGCTGGGGTGACATTAAGTCAGTAAGGGGCCTGCTTAATAAAAAACAGATGATTCCTAAATGTCCTCTATGGAGAGTGGGGCCTGTGACCTAAGAGGGTTTTGCTTTATCAAATGCAATATGCTAGATTTGAGACCAAGACACAAACTTTCTGGATGATGAAGAAGCTGAATTTGATGAAGAAAGGACAGGAAAGAAGACTTTCATGTGTGCCAGGAGAAGGGGATCTTAGAAAAGAGGTGTATCTTGTGAGGATATTTAAGATAGCTTACTATGAGTATGGGAAACAAATCCTCTTTTTCATTTTTCCCTAGGAAATTTCAGCAAAGGCTTAAAAGTGAAATAAAATCATAAAATGGTGGCATGTAATTGAAATTCCTTTTGGAAAATGGTAAGGGCACTGAATGCCACAAGGCATGGAGCTGAGATGGCAACATGTGAAGATGGGGTGGAAGCTATATCTATCCAACTGGATTCTGTCTGTTCAACCCGGTACTTCCCAAACTTATTTGCCCAAGAACCTGTTTTCTTTTCTTATAAAACCTATTAACATCTCAGAACTGGCATTCCTCTAGATCTAAATTGGAACACCCTGGCCTTACTCATTCCCCTTTCACATAATCTGACTCAAGTAGGGAGCTAGAGAAATTTCTAAATTTGACTTCTGGCAGAAATAAGCAAGGATAATATTCAAAGTACCCAACAAGTCCAGCATGAGTTCCAGTAAATGAGTGGATAACTGTCAACCCAGAGTGTTCAAGCTGAATACCAGCCCTATAAAATCCTACTCTTTTCTCAGGCTATGTTTAATTCTGGCACTGGAATTTAGGCTCATCTCTTAATAGAACTGTAAAGGGCTTTGGACACCATATTCTTCAACTATCTCCTTGGATAGAAGAGAAAATAAATGGATGGTTGGTAGCATAGCTGGGACTGAAACCCCAACCCACTAATTATGGGGCACACCAGCAGTTATTCCATGACATGCAGTGAATAAATCACTGCTAAAAATCCAAGACCAAAGTCATCAAATGCTACCCTTTTCCTCCTCACCCTGCTTCTCATCTACCGTCTGTCTGAGGGCTACAGTTATGTGGAAAGCATGTGTCAGGAGCAAGACCACAGCAGTTGGGCTCTGCTTGGATGTGGAAGAAGGAGCTCTTCAGACCTGTGTTAGTTAGGATGAGAAAGGCTGTAGTCATAAATAGTCCCATACAGGCTATGACGCAGCACAGCAGAAGCTCATTTCTTGATCACACAGTAATGAGAAAGGTTCCAGTCCTGGGGAGCTGGGGGATGCGGGTGGGAACTCTTCAGTTATTCAAGAACCTAGGATGATGGCAGTTCTGTCGTCTTTAGCATGTAGTTTCTGAGGTGGCTCAAGGAGTTTCCCTCTCAGTCAGCAGGATGGAGGAGGACACACGAAAGCCTGAGAACTAGACCAGAAACGGCACACGTCACTTCCGCTCTACTCCACTGGCTGGAACTCAGTTATGTAACCACAAGTGAGGACAGGAAATGAACTCAAGAAAGCAAAGAAACACATTTTGGTGAGAAGATCCTTTGACTTCATTTCCCCATTAATTTATGAAGCATTAGGATTTAAGACATCAGTTTCTCCATCTGAAATAAGTGAATAAAATAGAAAGAAAGGATAATTTGGTTCACTGTGTCTTTTTCACTTACGTTTAGGGTCAAAATTGACAAAGGCTAGCAATAAATGTAGAGTTCTCCAAACCCTTATAGATTCTGACCTTCCTCTCCTTCACTGCCATTCTATGAATGAAAGAGAAGTGCTGGATACTATCAACAGAAAGCCCACTGACCAAAGAGACACAAAATTTAGGTTCAGACTCTTCCACTTCTTAGCCATATGACCTAAGGCAAGTCAACCAACTTGTTGCTGCCCCAGTGTCCTTTAAGCATGAGCTTAAAATGATGGAATCAAAAAGAGAAAAATATTGTACATTAATGCATATATCTGGAATCTAGAAAAATGGTATAAATGATCTTATTGCAAAGCACAAATAGAGACACAGATGTAGAGAACAAATGTACGGATGTTGGTCAGTCGCTAAGTCATGTCTGACTATTTTGTGACCTCATAGACTGTAGCTCTCCAGCTTTCTCTGTCCATGGGATTTTCCAGGCAAGAATACTGGAGTTGCTTCTCCAGGGGATCTCCTTGACCCAGGGGTCAAACCCAAGTCTCCTGCCTGGAAGGCAGATTCTTTACCACTGAACCATCAGGGAAGCCCAAATGTATGGACATGGAAGGGAAAAGGGGGCTGTAGGATGAATTAGGAGATTTGGATTGAACATATATAAACTATTGATACTATTCATAAAATAGATAGTGAAAACCTCCTGTTTAGCACAGGGAACTCTACTCAATGCTCTGTGGTAAGCTGACTGGAAAGGAAATCCAGAAAAGAGGAGCTATATGTAAACATATAGCTGATTCAGTTTGTTGTACAGCAGAAATTGACACAATATTATAAAGCAACTGTACTCCAATAAAAATTAATAAAAGAAAAGAACAGTAAAAAATGCACATAGCAGCTCCACCAAGATATCTGGTCCTAAAAAGTGTAAGAGTCTCCTCCATCATTTCCCATACACATCCATACTAAGGGTCCTTCTTGGAGGATTCATTTCAGGGATGGATTGGTACTGTTCACTGAGGTTGACAAGTGCTCTATTTTGGGTCTGGCAGAGAAGGAAGGCTAACCCAAAGATGCCATCAAAGTGTCACACTTGAATGGGACCATTTTAGTGAGCCATCTATCTCTCCTTGAAAGTAAAGAGAGAGACTAATTTTCCCTTAAACTTGGGTTGTTGTTTTTTTGTTTTTTTGTTTTTTTTTTTTTTTTTACTATTTCCAAGTCACTCATAGTTTGTCTAAATTTACAGCCATTTTACATTTGAGTCAGACCTTAAATTAAGGTACAATGCAGAGCACAGACTTGGGCAACTGGATTATGCACAGAAAAGTCAGTGAAAATTCATAGCATATCCTGAACTTGGGGCTTATTTTGCTTTCTAAGATACATCAAGGTTCAGGATAAGTTGTTTGCACTTGTAATATCAATGATGACGATGATGATGACAATGGTGATGTGGTGATAATGCATGATGAAGATGACTTTGCATTAAGGATATAGCACTGATTTCACAGGAATACAAATTAAGGGTGGTGGTTGGGTAGGGATAGTTTTGGTTAAAATTATGAACAGATACATACACTCCAATGCTCACAGAAGGACTATCTGCAGTAGCCAAGATGTGGCTGTCCATTGACTGAGGAATGGATAAAGAAAATGTGATATATATATATATATATATATATATATATATATATATATACATATATACACACACAAGGGAATATTACTCAGCCACAAAAAGGATAAAATTTTGCCATTTGCAGCAACATGAATGGACTTAGGGGGCATTATGCTAAGTGAAATAAGTCAGACAGATAAAGATAAATACTATATGATATTTTATGTACGGAATCTAAAAGATATAACAAACTAGTAAATATAACAGAAAAGAAGCAGACTCAGATATAGACAACAAACAAGTGGTTACAGGTGGAGGGGCAATATGGGGGATGGGAGTCACAAACTATTAAGCATAAGATAGGATGCATTGTAAAACACAGGGAATTATAGCCAATGTTTTGTAGTAACTGTAAATGGAAAGTATTTGTATAAAAATAAAAATATCTTTTTAAAGGAAGACAATTATGAGAAAAATAGTAGAAAGACAGAAATAAACATGGTTTACTAAAAGACAGTGGGAACTGATTTGGTTAATGAACACTTCTTTTGTAGAAGGAGCAGACAAGAGGAAGGAGAGAAGTCAAAAGATTTTGGAAAAGAAGGAAATCTAGAAGTGGAGAGGAGACAAGGGCCGGCTGGCATTTAGAATCCATTTCTCTTGCCTCCTAGATGTGCAAAGCAAAAGCCAGAAAGCAAAACACAATATCCCTCAGATGTTATCCTTTCTCCGAAAGTCGGTTTGTGGGTGTTAATTGTGGCCCTCCACCAGCGAGGGCCAGCCTGCTCTGGGCCTACAACCAGCATAGGCCTACAGGGCCACTTGCTCAGCAGGGCGCCAGGTGTGGTTTAATGCTCTGCTGTCAAGGTCTTGAAACTAAATAATTTTGGTTTTGAATTTGTGTTTTATGAGTGAAGCCCAGTGGGACAACAGAGCACAAGTATAAGCAAAGGAGACACACAGTGATGTGGGTGTCTGTCACCGTTCCTTGCTGCCCATTCCCATGTAGATTTAAGGGGATCCCGTAAACAAAGACCCACTCCAGTATCTTGCCTGCAGAATGGTCAGAGGAGCCTGGTCAGAGGATCCTGGTGGGCTACAGTCCATACGAGCCTGGCAGGCTACATTCCGTGGGGTCTCAAATAGTCGGACACAACGGAGTGAATTAGCACATAAACCAAAAATCTATGTGCGAGGACATCCCTCCTCCTCCAAGCCCCTGGCAGCCACTAATCTATTCTCTATCCCTATGGGTCTACCTATTCTGGATAGTTCATATATAAAACTTAAAATCAGTACCCAGTAAGTGCATTCCCCATACAACTGAATAAGCAGGGCTTTCCACCCAGGCAGCACTTCCTTGAATACACAATGAAGGTAAAGACAATGACAGAAACATAAAGCAACCAAGGTACCCTTATCGTATCATTTCTTACTTTCCTATAATTGTCACTTCAGTTGTGTCCAACTCTTTTCGACCCCATGGACTGTAGCCTGCCAGGCCCCTCTGTCCATGGGATTCACCAGGCAAGCATACTGGAGTGGGATGCCATGCCCTTCTCCAGGGGATCTTCCTGACCCAAAGATCCAACCCCTCACCTCTTGTGTCTCCTGCATTGGCAGGTGGGTTCTTTACCACTAGGGCCACCTATTAGTCAACCACTTATGCTGAAAATGACGGAAAGGGAAATTTAGAGTAACTGATAGCTCCTTTTCTCTTCTGTTTGTCCTTGTTCATCAGTAAGCTGAAGACATAGAGTTTGGTGGAATGTGTACATGTCAAAAAGTAAAGTAAAAATAGTTGAGCTAGGGAATTCCTCGGTAGTCCTGTGGTTAGGGCTCTACGCTTCCACTGCAGAGGGCATGGGTTCAATCTCTGTTTGGAGAACTAAGATCTCATATGCCCTGCTGTGTGGGAAAAAAAAAAAAAAAAAAAACAAAGCCTACAGTTGAGTTATGGGTGTGCAGTGTTTCCACCATTGCTCTGATAAGAAAAAAATATAGAAGCTATAAATACAAATTCTGTGATTTTGGTGATTCTGCATTTGAAACTAGATGAATGGTAAAATTAATGCTAGTAAATTTTTAGTTTTTTCTGTTTGAGAAAGACATTAAGAAGTGAATTTAAAACACCCTAAGTCAAGAGAGAGACCACAGAAGAAAGCTTCTTTTTTTTTTTTTGGTACCTTTAACAGTACTTTTTTCCTTTCTTTTTGAACAAAGGGCCCTGTGTTTTCATTTGCACTGGGCCTCCCATATTACAGAGCAGGCCCTAACTATCAGTTTGCTTCCTTCATGTGAGATCTGGGAGGCAAAATAGCGTGGACGCCATCTTCCTTCATCCCCACTACTTTCATCCACGTAATTGCCACTGCCTGAGGCCAGCCATGGCTCATGGCTTATGTTACTTTCATCCCAAGATGAAAGCAATAGGACTCCTAGAGTAAGGTTTAAATTAGGTATGGTTCCTTACCTATTTCAAAGGTAAGTCAGGGTTTTGAGTCTAATACTACTTTTGAATTAATTTTAATTTTTATCCACATACTACTTTTGTAACTTGAACATTTCAAATAGCAAATGATTTTTTAAATTGAGATATAATTTGCATGCCAGGAAATTCACCTTTTCAAAGAGTACCATTTCAGAGTTTTTAGTGTAGTCACAAGGTTATACAACTATCACCACTATCCAATTGCAGGATATTTTCTTCACCACAAAAAGAAACCCAGACTGTCTTAACAGTCATTCTACATTGCTCCCTCCCTTAAGCCCTTGGCAACCTCTCATCTCCTCTATGGATGTGCCTATTCTGGATATTTCATGAGAATAGAATCATACAACATAAGCTTTTGGGTCTGCTTCTTTCAAGTAGCATAATGTATCCAAAACTCATCTCAGTGTCAGCAGGTATCAATGCTTCATTCTTTTTTGTGGCTGAATAATATTCTAGTACATGGATATGCCATATTTTGATTATTCATACAGTGCAATAAAAATTTTAATGGAAAGAATAACCCCTTGCTCCATTCTTTCCTTCTCCACGCTCTTATTCCCCAAAGGAAGTCACTTCCTACTCTTTATTTCCCCTGGTATATACCTCTTTGCTTCTATATGTCATATCACCTTTATACTGCTAGTTATGTTTAATTTTTAGATATTCACTGTATCCCTACTTTGGAAGACAATCGTATGTTTCTTTGACACCACTACACAGACATGTTTTTTCTTCTTCCTTTCCCTTAATACTGTTACATGGACAATTTTTGGTTAAATCAATATTTAGTAGTTAGGGTACAGTGACCATGTGAAATAATATTCACTGTTGAGTCAATAAATATATCATTATTAACTTCTACTTTTTGAACCAGGACAGTCAACTGTCTTCCTGATATCCACATGCTGGAATGCCTAGGACTACTTCTTTTCTCTGTTTACATTCACTCCCTAGACATCCCCAAGGCTTTCAATATTATCCAAATATTTATTACTCTCAAATTTATATTGTCAGGCTCATCTTTATTTGCATTCCAGACTCGTCATCTACTGCTGACTTGACATTTCCACTTGGCTGTCCCACAGGCACCATATACTTAATTTTCCCAAAATAGAATCTCTATCTCCCTTGTTCTGCAGCCACAACCTTCCCCTTCTCAGGAAATGGCCCTGCCATTCTTCCAGTTGGTTAGACACCAAACCTTGGAATTATCCCTGTCTTTTTTTTTCCCCTTTCATACTCTATATCCAATCCACAGAAAATTCGGTCAACTCTACATCAAAATACATCCAAAATCCAACCACTTCTCACTATACCCTACTCCTTCCGTTTTAAGTCCAGGACACCATCATCCCTCACCTACACTGTAAAAAACCCTCCTGATTGGTCTCCCTACTGCATCCTTGCTCCCTGATAGTTACTGTCCACACAGAGCTGGAATTATCTTTTTAAAACACGA
Source organism: Ovis canadensis (assembly GCF_042477335.2). Lineage (NCBI taxonomy): Eukaryota > Metazoa > Chordata > Mammalia > Artiodactyla > Bovidae > Ovis > Ovis canadensis. The sequence continues at coordinate 86,518,158 of NC_091250.1, forward strand.
GTCACACTGCTCAAATCAGTCCAATGGTTTTCTGTCTCACTCAGATGTGTCTGACTCTTTGTGACCCCAAGGCCTATAGCCCACCAGGCTCCTCTGCCCATGGGATTTTCCAGGCAAGAATACTAGAGTAGTTTGCTATTTCCTTCTCCAGGGGATCTTCTTCACCCAGAGATGGAACCTGGGTCTCCTGCATTCCAGGCAGATTCTTTACCACCGGAACCACCAGGGAAGACTCTTCACTCAGATGAAAGGTGCTTTAAGATCTGGTTCTGGAGTGTCTTTGACCTCATCATCTTCCACTCTCTTGCAGCTTTCTCTGTTCCAGCAGCACTGGCTTCCTTGCCACACATGGAATCCTTTAAGTGCATTCCTACCTCAGAGCCTTTGAATTTGTGGTTCCCTCACCCAGAATGCTTTTCTCCCATATAGCAACATGGTTTCTCTAATGTGTTACTTGCTCAAATATTGCCTAGAAGGCAGGCATTGTATCTCCAGTGTCTAGAATGTGCCTGAAATACAATAAGGACTCAATAAATGTTTGATGACTTAATGTATTACTTTAAAAGTATCAATACCAGACAGATAGTATGGGGAGGGAGGTAGGAGGGGGGTTCAGGATGGGGAATACCTGTATACTTGTGGTGGATTCATGTTGATGTATGGCAAAACCAATACAATATTGTAATGTAATTAACCTCCAATTAAATAAATTTATATTAAAAATAAAAGTATCAGTAAATATATGTATTCAATCTACAGGTTGAATTCAGAAGCAGAATTTCATATTCTGCCATTTAAAATTCTATGTAACTTCCCCTCATAAATGCCTCCCTAGTTCGTAGGATTCTGTGTTTGAGTCTCATTCTCTTTTACTAGCCTGAAGTTTAGGAACAAGGTCAGGAGCAACGGCAGTGAGGAGATACCCCACATCCAAGGTCAGGAGTGGTGCCTGTACTTCGCTGGACTGGCCGTGTGGAGATGGCCACATGTCCAAGGTCAGAGAAACCCTAGTAAGATGGTAGGCACTGGAGCGGCTTTGAGGAGATACCCAATATCCAAAGGCAAAGGAGAAGCCCCAGCAAGATGGTAGGAGGGGCGAATTCGTGTTTAAATCAAACACCATTCCTGCCAGAGATGCTCAGAAGGCTCAAACAAACCTTGTGTGCACCAGGACACATGGACCTCACAGAGACTGAGACAGAACTGTGTTTGAGCGCCTCCTGTGGAGGTGTGTGTTGGCAGTGGTCTGCCGCAGGGACAGGGGCTCTGGGTGTGGGTATGGCATAAGTCCTCTTGGAGGAAGTCACCATTAACCCCACCACAGAGCTGCCAGAACTTACATACGACTTGGGAAATAGACTTTTGGCAGGCACAACAGAACCTTGTGCACCAGAACCCAGGGGAAAGGAACAATGACCCGCAGGAGACTCGCCTGTGGGTGTCTGGGAATCTCCGGCGAAGGTGTGGGTTGGCGGTGGCCTGTTGCAGGGTTGGGGGCAAGGACTGTAGCAGTACATACATGGGATCTATTGAAGGAGGTCACCATCATCTTCATTACCTCCACCAGAGTTTGACCCCAGGTAAATAGCAGGGAGGGAGCACAGCTCCACCCATGAACAGAAAATAGGATTAAAGATTTACTGAGTATGGCACAGCCCATCAGAACAAGACCCAGTATCCCCCTCAGTCAGTCTATCCCATCAGGAAGCTTTCAGAAGCCTTTTGTCCTTCTCCATCGGAGGGCAGACAGACTGAAAACCACAGTCACAGAAAACTAGCCAATCTAATCACATGGACCACAGAGTTCTCTAACTCAGTGAAACTATGAGCCATGCCATGTAGGGCCACCCAAGACAGACGGGTCATGGTGGAGAGTTCTGACAAAATGTGGTTCACTGGAGAAAGAAATGGCAAACCACTTCAGTATTCCTGCCTTGAGAACCCCATGAACAGTATGAAAAGGCAAAAAGATAGGACACTGAAAGATGAGCTCCCCCCGTCAGTAGTTGCCCAATATGCTATTGCAGATCAGTGGAGAAATAACTCCAGGAAGAATGAAGAGACAGAGCTAAAGTAAAAACAACACCCAGCTGTGGATGTGACTGGTGATAGAGGCAAGGTCTGATGCTGTAAAGAGCAATATTGCATAGGAACCTGGAATGTTAGGTCCATGAATCAAGGAAAATTGGAAGTGGTCAAACAGGAGATGGCAAGATGAACATCAACATTTTAGGAATCAGTTCGGTTCAGTCACTCAGTCATGTCCAACTCTTTGCGACCCCATGAATCGCAGCACACCAGGCCTCCCCGTCCATCACCATCTCCCGGAGTTCACTCAGACTCATGTCCATCGAGTCTGTCATGCCATCCAGCCATCTCACCCTCGGTCGTCCCTTTCTCCTACTGCCCCCAATCCCTCCCAGCATCAGAGTCTTTTCCAATGAGTCATCTCTTCCCATCAGGTGGCCAAAGTACTGAAGATCCAGCTTTAGCATCAGTCCGTCCAAAGAACACCCAGGACTGATCTCCTTCAGAATGGACTGGTTGGATCTCCTTGCAGTCCAAGGGACTCTCAAGAGTCTTCTCCAACACCACAGTTCAAAAGTATCAATTCTTCAGCGTTCAGCCTCCTTCACAGTCCAACTCTCACATCCATACATGACTACAGGAAACACCATAGCCTTGACTAGTCGGACCTTAGTCGGCAAAGTAATGTCTCTGCTTTTGAATATGCTATTTAGGTTGGTCATAACTTTTCTTCCAAGGAGTAAGAGTCTTTTAATTTCATGGCTGCAGTCACCATCTGCGGAGATTTGGGAGCCCCCAAAAATAAAGTCTGACACTGTTTCCACTGTTTCCCCGTCTATTTCCCATGAAGTGATGGCACCGGATGCCATGATCTTAGTTTTCTGAATGTTGAGCTTTAAGCCAACTTTTTCACTCTCCTCTTTCACTTTCATCAAGAGGCTTTTTAGCTCCTCTTCACTTTCTGCCATAAGGGTGGTGTCATCTGCATATCTGAGGTTTTTGATATTTTTCCCGGCAATCTTGATTCCAGCTTGTGTTTCTTCCAGTCCAGCATTTCTCAGGATGTACTCTGCATATAAGTTAAATAAGCAGGGGGACAATATACAGCCTTGACATACTCCTTTTCCTATTTGGAACCAGTCTGTTGTTCCATGTCCATTTCTATCTGTTGCTTCCTGACCTGCATACAGATTTCTCAAGAGGCAGGTCAGATGGTCTGGTATTCCCATCTCTTTCAGAATTTTCCACAGTTTATTGTGATCCACACAGTCAAAGGCATGGTCAAGAAAGCAGAAATAGATGTTTTTCTGGAACTCTCTTGCTTTTTCCATGATCCAGTGGATGTTGGCAATTTGATCTCTGGTTCCTCTGCCTTTTCTAAAACCAGCTTGAACGTCAGAGAGTTCATGGTTCATGTATTGCTGAAGCCTGGCTTGGAGAATTTTGAGCATTACTTTACTAGCATGTAAGATGAGTGCAATTGTGCGATAGTTTGAGCATTCTTTGGCATTGCCTTTCTTAGGGATTGGAATGGAAACTGACCTTTTCCAGTCCTGTGGCCACTGCTGAGTTTTCCAAATTTGCTGGCATATTGAGTGCAGCACTTTCACAGCATCATCTTTCAGGATTTGAAACAGCTCAACTGGAATTCCATCACCTCCACTAGCTTTGTTTGTAGTGTTGCTTTCTAAGGCCCACTTGACTTCACATTCCAGGATGTCTGGCTCTAGATGAGTGATCACATCATCATGATTATCTGAGTCGTGAAGATCTTCCGTGTATTCTTGCCACCTCTTCTTAATATCTGCTGCTTCTGTTAGGTCCATACCATTTCTGTCCTTTATTGAGTCCACCTTTGCATAAAATGTTCCCTTGGTATCTCTAATTTTCTTGAAGAGATCTCTAGTCTTTCACATTCTGTTCTTTTCCTCTATTTCTTTGCATTGATCGCTGAAGAAGGCTTTCTTATCTCTTCTTGCTATTCTTTGGAACTCTGCATTCACATGCTTATATCTTTCTTTTTCTCCTTTGCTTTTCGCCTCTCTCCTTTTCACAGCCATTTGTAAGGCCTCCCCAGACAGCCATTTTGCTTTTTTGCATTTCTTTTCCATGGGGATGGTCTTGATCCCTGTCTTCTGTACAATGTCATGAACCTCATTCCATAGTTCATCAGGCACTCTATCTATCAGATCTACGCCCTTAAATCTATTTCTCACTTCCACTGTATAATCATAAGGGATTTGATTTAGGTCATACCTAAATGGTCTAGAGGTTTTCCCTACTTTGTTCAATTTCAGCCTGAATTTGGTAATAAGGAGTTCATGATCTGAGCCACAGTCAGCTCCTGGTCTTGTTTTTGTTAACTGTATAGAGCTTCTCCATCTTTGGCTGCAAAGAATATAATCAATCTGATTTTGGTGTTGACCATCTGGTGATATCCATGTGTAGTCTTCTCTTGTGTTGTTGGAAGAGGGTGTTTGCTATGACCAGTGCATTTTCTTGGCAAAACTCTATTAGTCTTTGCCCTACTTCATTCCACATTCCAAGGCCAAATTTGCCTGTTACTCCAGGTGTCTCTTGACTTCCTACTTTTGCATTCCAGTCCCCTAAAATGAAAAGGACATCTCTTTTGGGTGTTAGTTATAAAAGATCTTGTAGGTCTTCATAAAACCGTTCAACTTCAGCTTCTTTAGCATTACTGGTTGGGGCATAGACTTGGATAACTGTGATATTGAATGGTCTGCCTTGGAGATGAATAGAGATCATTCTAATTTTAGGAATCAATGAAGTAAAAAGGACTGGAATGGGTGAATTTAACTCAGATGACCATTATATCTACTACTGTGGGCAGGAATCCCTCAGAAGAAGCAGAGTAGCCATCATAGTCAACAAAAGAGTCCGAAATGCCGTACTTTGATGCAGTCTCAAAAACGACAGAATGATCTCTGTTTGTTTCCAAGGCAAACTATTCAATATCACGGTAATCCAAGTCTATGCCCCAACCAGTAACGCTGAAGAAGCTGAAGTTGAATGGTTATATGAAGACCTACAAGACCTTCTACAATTGACACTCAAAAAAGATGTCCTTTTCATTATAGGGGACTGGAATGCAAAAGTAGGAAGTCAAGAAACATCTAGAGTAACAGGCAAACTGGGCCATGGAGTACAGAATGAAGCAGGGCAAAGGCTAGTAGAGTTCTATCGAGAGAATGCACTGGTCATAGAAAACACCCTCTTCCAACAACACAAAAGAAGACTCTACACATGGACATCACCATTTGGTCAACACCAAAATCAGACTGATTATATTCTTTGGAGCCAAATATGAAGAAGCTCTATACAGTCAGCAAAATAAGATGGGGAGCTGACTGTGGCTCAGATCATGAACTCCTTATTACCAAATTCAGACTTAAATTGAAACAAGTAGGGAAAACCATTCAGGTATGACCTAAATCAAATCCCTTTCAATTATATGGTGGAAGTGAGAAATGGATTTAAGAGACTAAATCTGATAGATACACTGGCTGATGAACTATGGATGGAGGTTCGCAACATTGTACGGGAGACGGGGAGCAAGACCATCTTCAAGAAAAAGAAATGCAAAAAAGCAAAATGGCTGTCTGGGGAGGCCTTACAAATGGCTGTGAAAAGAGAAGGGAAAAGCAAAGGAGAAGAGGAAAGATATACCCATTTGAATGCAGAGTTCCAAAGAATAGCAAGGAGAGATAAGAGAGCCTTCCTCAGTGATCAGTGAAAAGAATTAGAGGAAAACAATTGAATGGGAAAGACTAGAGATCTCTTCAAGAAAATTAGAGATACCAAGGGAACATTTCATATAAAGATGGGCACAATAAAGGACAGAAATGGTATGGACCTAACAGAAGCAGAAGATATTAAGAAGAGGTGGCAAGAATACATGGAAGAACTGTACAAAAAAGATCTTCACGACTCAGATAATCATGATGATGTGATCACTCATCTAGAGCCAGACATCCTGGAATGTGAAGTCAAGTGGGCCTTGGGAAGCATCACTACAAACAAAGCTAGTGGAGGTGATGGAATTCCAGTTGAGCTGTTTCAAATCCTGAAAGATGATGCTGTGAAAGTGCTGCACTCAACATGCCAGCAAATTTGGAAAACTCAGCAGTGGCCATAGGACTGGAAAAGGTCAGTTTTCATTCCAATCCCTAAGAAAGGTGATGCCAAAGAATGCCCAAACTGCCCTACAATTGCACTCATCTCACACACTAGCAAAGTCATGCTCAAAATTCTCCAAGCCAGGCTTCAACATGAACTTCTAGATATACAAGCTGGATTTAGAAAAGGCAGAGGATCCAGAGATCAAATTGCCAATATCCACTGGATCATTAAAAAAGCAAGAGTTCCAGAAAAACATCTACTTCATTGACTATGCCAAAGCCTTTGACTGTGTGGATCACAATAAACTATGGAAAATTCTGAAAGAGATGGGAATACCAGACCACCTGACCTGCCTCTTGAGAAATCTGTATGCAGGCCAGGAAACAACAGTTAGAACTGGACATGGAGCAGACTGGTTCCGAATCGGGAAAAGAGTACATCAAGGCTGTATATTGTCATCCTGCTTATTTAACTTATATGCAGAGTACATTATGCAAAACACTAGTCTGGATGAAGCACAAGCTGGAATCAAGATTGCCGGGAGAAATATCAATAACCTCAGATATGCAGATGACACCACCCTTATGGCAGAAAGTGAAGAAGAACTAAAGAGCCTCTTGATGAAAGTGAAAGAGGAGAGTGAAAAAGTTGGCTTAAAGCTCAACATTCAGAAAACGAAGATCATGGCATCTGGTCCCATCACTTCATGGGAAATAGACGGAGAAACAGTGGAAACAGTGTCAGACTTTATTTTGGGGCTCCAAAATCACTGCAGATGGTGATTGCAGCCATGAAATAAAAAGATGTTTACTCCTTGGAAGAAAACTTATGACCAACCTAGACAGTATACTGAAAAACAGAGACATTACTTTGCCAATAAAGGTCCATCTGGTCAAGTCTATGCTTTTCCCAGTAGTCATGTATGAATATAAGTTGGACTATAAAGAAAGCTGAGCGCCGAAGAATTGATGCTTTTGAACTGTGGTGTTAGAGAAGACTCTTGAGAGTTTCTTGGACGGTCAGAGATCAAACCAGTCCATCCTAAAGGAAATCAGTCCTGAATGTTCATTGGAAGGACTGATGTTGAAGGTGAAACTCGAATACATTGGCCATTTGATGGGAACAACTGACTCATTTGAAAAGACCCTGATGCTGGGAAAGATTGAAGGGGAGAGGAGAAGGGGATGACAGAGGATGAGATGGTTGGATGGCATCACTGACACAATGGACATGAGTTTGAGTAAACTCTGGGAGTTGGGGATGGACAGGGAGGCCTGGTGTGCTGCAGTCCATGCGGTTGAAAAGAGTTGGACATGACTGAGCCCTGAACTGAACTGAACTGAGCCTGAAGTTTCTCAGGCAAATTCTCAGTGCCCGGCACAGAGGAGCCCCTCAAGTGTTCGTGGGACTATAACATCTCAGGGATTTAAAGAACTAATGGGGGAACTTCCCTGGTGGCTCAGTGGTAAAGAATCTGCCTGCCAATGCAGGAGACATTGATCCCGAAGATTCCGCATGCTATAAGAAGAGGTGGCAAGAATACATAGAAGAATTGTACAAAAAAGATCTTCACGACCCAGATAGTCACGATGATGTGATCACTAATCTAGAACCAGATATCTTGGAATGTGAAGTCAAGTGGGCCTTAGAAAGCATCACTATGAACAAAGCTAGTGGAGGTGATGGAATTCCAGTTGAGCTATTTCAGATCGTGAAAGATGATGCTGTGAAAGTGCTGCACTCAATATGCCAGCAAATTTGGAAAACTCAGCAGTGGCCACAGGACTGGAAAAGGTCAGTTTTCATTCCAATTCCATAGAAAGGCAATGCCAAAGAATGCTCAAACTACCGCACAATTGTACTCATCTTACATGCTAGTAAAGTAATGCTCAAAATTCTCCAAGCCAGGCTTCAGCAATACGTGAACCATGAACTCCCTGACATTCAAGCTGGTTTTAGAAAAGGTAGAGGAACCAGAGATCAAATTGCCAACATCCGCTGGATCATGGAAAAAGCAAGAGAGTTCCAGAAAAACATCTATTTCTGCTTTCTTGACCATGCCAAAGCCTTTGACTGTGTGGATCACAATAAACTGTGGAAAATTCTGAAAGAGATGGGAATACCAGACCACCTGACCTGCCTCTTGAGAAATCTGTATGCAGGTCAGGAAGCAACAGTTAGAACTAGACATGGAACAACAGACTGGTTCCAAATAGGAAAAGGAGTATGTCAAGGCTGTATATTGTCCCCCTGCTTATTTAACTTATATGCAGAGTACATCCTGAGAAATGCTGGACTGGAAGAAACACAAGCTGGAATCAAGATTGCCGGGAGAAATATCAATAACCTCAGATATGCAGATGACACCACCTTTACGGCAGAAAGTGAAGAGGAGCTAAAAAGCCTCTTGATGAAAGTGAAAGAGGAGAGTGAAAAAGTTGGCCTAAAGCTCAACATTCAGAAAACTAAGATCATGGCATCCGGTGCCATCACTTCATGGGAAATAGATGGGGAAACAGTGGAAACAGTGGCAAACTTTATTTTTGGGGGCTCCCAAATCTCCGCAGATGGTGACTGCAGCCATGAAATTAAAAGACTCTTACTCCTTGGAAGAAAAGTTATGACCAACCTAAATAGCATATTCAAAAGCAGAGACATTACTTTGCCGACTAAGGTCCATCTAGTCAAGGCTATGGTTTTTCCTGTGGTCATGTATGGATGTGAGAGTTGGACTGTGAAGAAGGCTGAGTGCTGAAGAATTGATGCATTTGAACTGTGGTGTTGGAGAAGACTCTTGAGAGTCCCTTGGACTGCAAGGAGATCCAACCAGTCCATTCTGAAGGAGATCAACCCTGGGATTTCTTTGAAGGGAATGATGCTAAAGCTGAAACTCCAGTACTTTGGCACCTTATGAGAAGAGTTGACTCATTGGAAAAAAACTCTGATGCTGGGAGGGATTGGGGGCAGAAGGAGAAGGGGACAACCGAGGATGAGATGGCTGGATGGCATGACAGACTCGATGGACATGAGTCTGAGTGAACTCCGGGAGATGGTGATGGACGGGGAGGCCTGGCGTGCTGCAATTCATGGGGTCGCAAAGAGCTGGACACGACTGAGCCACTGAACTGAACTGACAGAGCAATGAAGCCCATGCACCACAACTTTTGAGCCTGTGCTCTGGAGCACAGGAGCTGCAGCTACTGAAGCCTGAGTGCCTAGAGCCTGCGTTCCACAACAGAAGCCACTGCAATGAGAAGCCTGCACACTGCAACTAGAGAGTAGCCCCCGCTCGCTGCAACTAGAGGAAAGTCCATGCAGCAACGAAGACCCAGCACAACCAAAAGTAAATAAGCAAATTTTTTTCAAAAAAAAGAACTAATGATATGACTGCTTATCAAGGTACCGTAAAGAGTTCATTCCTCAGATACATTTAAGATGGAGAACTCTCCCACCTCCATCATCCATTCGTCTAAGTATTCTTTCAAGGATTCGATCTGGTATGTATTGAGCACCTTCTTTGTGAAGGTCTCTAGTTCCCTTGTGGTTCAGCTGGTAAAGAATCCACCTGCAATGTGGGAGACCTGGGTTCGATCCCTGGGTTGGAAACATTCCCTGGAGAAGGGAAAGGCTACCCACTCCAGTATTCTGGCCTGAAGAATTCCATGTGCTGTATAGTCCATGGGGTCGTAAAGAGTCAGACACAACTGAGCGACTTTCGCTAGTGCCTAAATACTTCCTATCATATCTAAATGACATGCCCCTTACTGGTCTAAAATGTTATTTCTTATTCTGACCTCAGTGAAGCTGGGGAACAGCTGGGTACCAGCATCTGTCTAATCCCCCTTCATCCCTTGGCAACTATTAAGACATTGCCAGGGTGCTCTTTGCTGAGGTCTCTCAAATTTAAAATGGGGACACTGGGTATTCAAAATAGAGGGCCTTGACATTTGAATACCTGCCTCTCCTTTTTCCTGCCTGAGAGAAATGCCTGGTTGCTGACTTTCAGGGTCGGGCATGGACAGCCCATCCTTCCGTAGGGCTGGTGTTTGGTTTGGTGAATTGATTTCATAGACAATGGGCACATTTTCATAAGTCATCAGAGCAGGAGGAACCCCCCTTCTTGGAAGCAGTGTATGGCAGTGATAGGAATGGAGGTGTCAAACTTCATGTATGGAACTTGAATTCTGGCTTGGAGCAATTTTTAAAATGTGGGAGAAGAGATGAAGCCAAGTTGAAAACCACATCCCCAAGTCTAGTTGGGGGGGCTATTTTGTAGTCAGGTCTTTAGAATTTCTTTACAAAGTCCCTGGGCTGTGGTATATCTTTCCGAACTCTTGCTTTATTTGGAATGAAAAGGTGTCCTTGGAGTGAGTTTCCTGAAACTCTGCTATGTTATGTAAATACTTTTGTTTTATAATCAAGTCTCCGGGGGGGTCTTTTACTGTAGGGTCTTATTTTTAGGTCAGAGGTCAAGAAAGCAAAGCAAGGACCAATCAAGATTATGGTTTTACAATTATTAACTGTTTTTGTTATCTTCTAAAGAGAGACCATTTGCAGGGAAAAGGTATGTTTTACTTCAGGAAACTAGAGGCAAAAATTCAGTCTTAAAACAACTCAAAAACTGAACCTAATTCTGTTATATCAAGAGAGGATTCTTTGAAGCTCTTCTATTGTATGTTAAAGGACTCAGTTTGCACAGAGAGCTATGCACACACGAACAATTTGATTCACCACCAGCTCTGGGTTTTTGTTTTTTTGCTGCCTGGTTCAGAGCTATTGTGTAAAAGACTATCCATTTGCACAGGGGACTTTAGTAGGGGAAATGGACTCATCTGCCTGGAAAGGCGAGCAGGGGCTTCAGGATAGAAAACTGACTCCTGATTCCTATCGGGTGCATTTGCCTGTGAAAGGCCCTATTCAGCTGTCCGAAGGAGGAGTTATGGCCCCAGGCCACACTGTTCGGAGGTGTCCCCAGACCCACAGGTTGGGTGGGGCTGGGGCTGGTTCCTGGTACCCTCCTGGCTTAGACTAGAGCTCCTTTTTTTTTCCTCTGGGAGGTTGGCTCAGGCCTCCAGAAATCTGCCTGTGGCTGTTTCTCCTGCCAGGTTCTTTGGTCCTTAGAAAGGCACAGGCCATCAATACCAGGACAGCTTAGTTAGGACACACTGTTTATATTTTAACTTATATCACATTTCTCCAGATATGCACAGCCTTTCTTTAAAAATATTCTTTCCCCTTGACCTTATCCTTAGAAAGTTACCTTCTTTTGCTATCTTTAAGACATTTGCAGAATCCTGTGTTTATTAACTTAACTTCCCAGCTCCTACTCTGTTCCCCTGTCTTCCCAGAAAATCAGAGCTTCCCACACTTCTGGTGCCCTCAGTCTCCACTGGAGCTACATGCTCTTTGCAAGGATGCAAGCAGGTTTGGGGGCTTCCCAGGTGGCTCAGCGGTAAAGAATCCCCCTGCCAATGCAGGAGACAGAAACATGGATTTGAACCCTGGGTCAGGAAGAGTCTCTGGAGGAGGAAATGGCAATCCACTCCAGTATTCTTGCCTGGAGAACCCCATGGACAGAGGAGGTTGATGGGCTACAGTCCATGGGGTCCCAAAGAGTCAGACACAACTGAGTGACTGAGCACACACACACAAGTAGGTTTGACAGGCTTCTGTACTGAGTCCCTCAAAGCCCCTGTGCAGTCATCACCCATTGATATCAGGCTAAATAAGCACAGTTTTTTGATAGGATATAAATTATCGGGAATAGATAGAAAAGACACACATTTCAGGGAGTGAACTAATTCAAGCAGAGACTGCAAATTTATTTCTTAATTCTACCATCAACTCCTTGTGTGACCTTGAGTTTCTAAGACTTATCATAAATACAGAGATCCTCAGTTAACTTCCCAGGGCTATTTTGAGCAATACACATTAATTGGTTAAGGAATGTAGTGATTACAAATTATTTTGTAAATGCAAAGCTTTATACATATTAAGTAATTCTTCTGCATGACTAATAACTAGACTATAAATTATAGAGAGAAGTCTACATTATCTCTATAATAATATATAAATATATATATAATAATATACTTGCTATGTGTGCTGAGTCACTCAGTCGTGTCCAACTCCTTATGACCCCATGGACTGTAGCATGCCAGGCTCCACTGTCCATGGAATTTTCCAGGCAAGAATACTGGTGTGGGTTGCCATTTCCTATTCCAGGGGATCTTCTGGATCCAAGGATCAAACCTGCGTCTCTTGTGTCTCCTGTACTGGCAGGTGAATTCTTTACCACTGTACCAATGGGGAGCCCCATTTAGCCCCATTTAACAATTTCATTTTAATAAATACTCTTCCCCACTCTGCTGTAACACTCACCTAGATCTGCAAGTCTCTTAAACCACTGCAGAAAAATTTGGTAATTCTGTTTCATTATAATCTTCAGTCCATCAGATGAAATAATGAATATTTGTTGAATGATTACTTTAGGTGATGTCACATATTAAACCATTTAGTTGTTGTTGTTCAGTCACTAAGTCGTGTTTGACTATTTAAGACCCCATGGACTACAACATGCCAATCTCCTTTGTCCTCCACTATTTCTCAGAGTTTGTTCAAATTCATGTCCATTGAGTTGGTGAAGCTATCTACCCTCTCATTCTCTGCCACCCCCTTCTCCTCCTATCCTCAATCTTTCCCAGCATCAGGGTCTTCACCCATAAGTTGGCTCTTCATATCAGGTGGCCAAAGTATTGGATCTTCAGCTTCAGCATCAGTCCTTCCAATGCATATTCAGGGTTGATTTCCTTTAGGATTGACTGGTTTGATCTCCATGCAGTCCAAGGTACTCTTAAGAGTCGTCAACACCACAGTTTGAAAGCATCAATTCCTTGGCGCTCAGCCTTTAGGGTCCAACTCTCTTATCTGTACACTTACCTCAATCCCAAGAAGTCTGTACTTATTCCTGATTTATGAATTAAGCACAAAGATGTTAAGAAACTTGCCCATGGTCACAGTTAGCAAGTGGCAAAAGCTGGCTTGGAAACAGGGAGCCTAGATTCAAAGTTTGTGTTCTTAATCAATAAGAAACCCAACTGATGACTGAGAGCAGAGCAACATGTAAAATCCTGTCACTGACTCAAGGAGTAGCCTTGACCACTTTAAGCTAACTGTGTGATTTGGGATCGCAGTTTCTTCATCTGTAAAATGGATGTTTTCCAAGGACCCTGCCACCTCTGTAATTCTGTACTTTAACAAGTCATCATCTCTTAATAGGAGTCTGGAGGGCAATCACTGCAGCTTCTGGAACAAGTGGGTAGCAAATATTGCAATTTTAGGAATTCAAGAAGAGGAAGTCTACACAAGTTTGGTACTTCATGCAGGAGCCCTGTGATGCCTGAAATCAGAGATTCCAGCGCGACTGCCAGTAGATAAGACTTCTTGGCAAGATACCAGTGTTGCATTTCCAGGGGAAGTGAGAGCTGGTGAGCACTGTGGAGGTGTGGTATGGAGGGGTCATGGACTCACCTAAAATAGAAGGTAGGAAAATTTGTAAAAGAACAAACATAAAAAACAAGCAAAAGTGGTACTGTGTTTCATGAACTTGGATGTGATGCTGGGAAAGAAAGAGAAATTGCAATGTTATCATTCATAAAATACAATTCTTTTAGTAAGGGGAGCATAGAAAGAGCATCGGAGAAGGCAATGGCACCTCACTCCAGTACTCTTGCCTGGAAAATCCATGGACGGAGGAGCCTGGTAGGCTGCAGTCCATGGGGTCGCTAAGAGTCGGACACGACTGAGCGACTTCACTTTCACTTTTCTGTTTCATGCATTGGAGAAGGAAATGGCAGCCCACTCCAGTGTTCTTGCCTGGAGAATCCTAGGGACGGCAGAGCCTGGTGGGCTGCCGTCTATGGGGTCGCACAGAGTTGCACACGACTGAAGCAACTTAGCAGCAGCAGCAGCAGTAGCAGAAGAAAGAGCATACGGACTTTGGAATTGGACTGATGCGGGTTTGATTCCACACCAGTATTCTTGCCTGGGAAATCCAATGGACAGAGGATCCTGGTAGGCTATAGTCCATGGGTTCGCAAAACAGTTGGACATAACTGAGAACTGAGAACTGAGCACAGCACAGCTGCCACATTTTAGCTTGTGATCTGGGTAAGGGCCTTCATTTTCTCCTTGGTAAAATAGGGATGACACTAACACTGTGCCTAGACTCCATAAATGCTACTTTCCATTCCAACCAGCCAGGGTTACTTTCTACCCAAGCCACCACATCCCAGACCTGAGAAAGTCAAAACTCAATGAACTCTTAGCAGTGATGAAAAGCTTTGATCTTTAAAGAGGAATGAAGACATTGTATCCACCCTTGTTTTTCCTTTCAAATTGTACTAGACTCCTCAAGGAGCTTCACCCTGGACTCTGAGACTAAGGGATAGAAAGATAGGAATGAGAAGCAAGAAAAGCAACCCAAAGTTAGAGGTGACCAGCTTGTGCCCAGAAGGTAAGTACAGGGGCTCCACTAAAAAAAGCTCTAATAGGAATTTCTCTACCTGCACCCAGAGCAGGGCCTGGTATACAGATGCTGGCCCACAGCTGACTGGCTCTACCAGAGAGAAGGCTGCCAGAGGGAAAGCCTTCATCATCCTTCTTCTCAGAGTACCCACATTGGAGGAAAGGGTAACCTTGACATTACCGAAAGGGAAGAGAGGGACGAGGTGACACAAGAGAGTCACATAAACAGAGGCAAAAGGGCGAGCTGGGGAGAGAAGATACAGCCTAGCGGTATTAGCTTCCTATTATTGCTGCTGTAACAAGTCACCACAAGCGGTGGTCTAAAACAACAACAGATGACTGTGGTGCTGGAGGTCAGAAATCTAAAGTGGCTGGAGAAGGCTAGCCTTCCTTCAGAAGGCTCTAGAAGAAAACTACTTTCTTTGCTTTTTGTAGCTTCCAGAAGCTCCCCATGTCTCTTGGCTCCTGGTTTGAGATTACTCCTATCTCTGCTTCTATCTTCATATCTCCTTCATGGACTCTGACACTCCTGCGGACCTCTCTTAAGGACCCTTGTGATGACGTTGGGTCCACCTGAATAATCCAGCCTCTCCTCCCATCTCCAGAGCCTTAATGTAATCACATCTGCAAAGGCCCTTTTGCCTTGGAAGGTAACATATTCATAGGATCCAGCGATCAGACATCTTTGGAGAAAGCCATTATTCAGCCTACCACACTATCTAAACTTTGATAACCAGAAATCTAATTTATCTCCTTATCAACTTTGTAATCTGGAAACAACTCCCTCAAGCCTAAACCTTGCTGTCTCCATTGGGTAAAGGGAAAGTGACAACATTTTACTTGACTCCTTTTGGGCTCATAGGGGCCATCTTTGTAAGCTGTCCACTAACTGGGCCTCATGTGGACTAAAGGTACAGTAATGTTGGTTTAGATCTGATAGAGTTCCTGAAGAACTAGGGAAAGAGTTTTGTGACATTGTGCAGGAGGCAGTGATCAAGACCATCTTCAAGAAAAAGAAATGCAAAAAGGCAAAATGCTTGTCTGAGGAGGCCTTACAAATAGCTGAGAAAAGAAGAGAAGCTAAAGGCAAAGGAGAAAAGAAAAGATATACCCATTTGAATGCAGAGTTCCAAAGAATAGCAAGGAGAGATAAAGCCTTCCTCGGTGATCAATGCAAAGAATTAGAGAAAACAATACAATGGGAAAGACTAGAGATCTCTTCAAGAAAATTAGAGATACCAAGGGAACATTCCATGCAAAGATGAGCACAATAAAGGACAGAAATGGTATGGACCGAACAGAAGCAGAAGATATTAAGAAGAGGTGGCAAGAATACACAGAAGAACTATACACAAAAGATCTTCATGACTCAGATAATCACGAGGATGTGATCACTCATCTAGAGCCAGACATCCTGGAATGTGAAGTCAAGTGGGCCTTAGGAAGCATCACTCCAAACAAAGCTAGTGGAGGTGATGGAATTCCAGTTGAGCTATTTCAAATCCTCAAAGATGATGCTGTGAAAGTGCTGCACTCAATATGTTAGCAAATTTGGAAAACTCAGCAGTGGCCACAGGACTGGAAAAGGTCAGTTTTCATTCCAATCCCTAAGAAAGGCGATGTCAAAAAATGCTCAAACTACCACACAATTGCACTTATCTCAGACACTAGCAAAGTCATGCTCAAAATTCTCTAAGCCAGGCTTCAACAGTATGTGAACCATGAACTTCCAGATGTGCAAGCTGGTTTTAGAAAAGGCAGAGGAACCAGAAATCAAATTGCCAACATCCATTGGATCATTAAAAAAGCAAGAGAGTTTCAGAAAAACATCTACTTCTGCTTTATTGACTACACCAAAGCCTTTGTGTGGATCATAACAAACTGTGGAAAATTCTTCAAGAGATGGGAATACCAGACCACCTGACCTGTCTCCTGAGAGATCTGTATGCAAGTCAAGAAGGAATAGTTAGAACTGGACATGGAACAACAGACTGGTTCCAAATAGGAAAAGGAGTACGTCAAGGCTGTATATTGTCCCCCTGCTTATTTAACTTATATGCAGAGTACATCAAGAGAAACGTTGGGCTGGATGAAGCACAATCTGGAATTAAGATTGCCGGGAGAAATATCAATAACCTCAGATATGCAGATGACACCACCCTTATGGCAGAAAGTGAAGAGGAACTAAAAAGCCTGTTGATGAAAGTGAAAGAGGAGAGTGAAAAAGCTGGCTTAAAACTCAACATTCAGAAAACTAAGATCATGGCATCCAGTTCCATCACTTCATGGCAAATAGATGGGGAAACAATGGAAACAGTGACAGACTTTATTTTTGGGGGCTCATAAATCACTGCAGATCAGACTGCATCCGTGAAATTAAAAGATGCTTGCTCCTTGGAAGAAAAGCTATGACCAACTTAGATAGCATATTAAAAAGCAGAGACACTACTTTATCAGCAAAGGTCCATCTAGTCAAAGCTATGGTTTTTCCAGTAGTCATGTATGGATGGGAGAGTTGGACTGCAAAGAAAGCTGAGCACTGAAGAACAGATGTTTTTAAACTGCTGTGTTGGAGGAGACTCTTGAGAGTTCCTTGGATAGCAAGGCGATCCAACCAGTCCATCCTAAAGGAAATCAGTCCTGAATATTCATTGGAAGGACTGATCTGAAGCTGAAATGCCAATACTTTGGCCATCTGATGCGAAGAACTGACTCATTTGAAAAGACCCTGTTGCTGGGAAAGATTGAACATGGGAGAAGGGGATGACTGAGGACAAGATGGTTGGGTGGCATCACCAACTCAATAGACATGAGTTTGAGTAAGCCCCAGGAGTTGGTGATGGACAGGGAAGTCTGGTGTGCTGTGGTCCATGGGGTTGCAAAGAGTCAGACATGATGGAGCGACTGAACTGAACTGAAATGTTTGTTCCCCTCCCTCTTCTAGCACATGACTGAGAGGCATTACAAAGTTAGGCATTGGAGATGGCGCTAGGACTTCTGGGAGCTGTCACAGACCCAATTTCTGAGAAAACAGACATTGAGACTGAGATCTGTATGCAGGAAGTTTGTTGGTTCGTGGTCTCAGGATCAATACCTGTGGAGTATGTGGAAAGTTGAACTGGGTGGCAAGGGGAATGATCAACTGTGATGGAGGTGCAAGCCTTAGCCTACCCAATGGATAACCCAGAGTTGACTCAGGTTAGGGTGAGGGGCTGAGCTTCTTCCACATACCTGAAAGTAGTCATTATCCATGAGTTGCCTGGGGAGGGGCATGATGTTGGCCAAGGTGGTTCTCTCCCACCAAGGGTATCTCTGGAGAGCACTCAGCAGCAGTCGATGCTTCCAGTAGCTGGGTGAATGCATGCCCCAGTCCTGCAGTAGAGACCTGGGGAGCATACCCTGCTATCTGCTACAGCAGCTAACCCTTCTGTCTTATTGAGTGAAGACCAGAGAGAGAACAGACCATAAGAGTCCCAACAGACTGTGCAGCTCACAGGTTCAGAGGCTCTGAGCTTGAGCTTTCAAGCAGGCAAGCCTGACTTCAAACCCCTTTTCCATTTCTTCCTGTTGTGTGACTTGGGGACATCACTGTACCTCTCTGTGTCTCTGTTTCCTCATTTCTAATTTAGAGGGTGATAGTATTTGTCTTAGGATTGTTGTAAAGATTAAACAGATAGTCAATACAGAATTCTCAGCACTGTGCCTAACATCTGGTGAATCCCATATGTGTTAGGTTTTGTGGTTAACAATATTCTCATACCTCCTTTCCTACTTTATTCTTTCAACCCAAACCCAAATGTTTCACATGTGAGCTAGAAAGGAGAGGGAAGAATCCTACAGGAATACCCAACATGCTGCTGCTGCTAAGTTGCTTCAGTCGTGTCTGACTCTGTGCGACCCCATAGACGGCAGCCCACCAGGCTCCCCCGCCCCTGGGATTCTCCAGGCAAGAATACTGGAGTGGGTTGCCATTTCCTTCTCCAGTGCATGAAAGTGAAAAGTGAAAGTGAAGTCGCTCAGTCGTGTCTGACTCTTAGCGACCCCATGAACTGCAGCCCACCAGGTTCCTCCATCCATGGGATTTTCCAGGCAAGAGTACTGGAGTGGGGTGCCATTGCCTTCTCCGATACCCAACATGACTTAAAGACATATATCACTAGGGACTTCCCTGGTGGTCCAGTGGTTAAGACTGCGCTCCCAATGTAGGGGACTTGTGTTGGATCCCAGGTCAGGGAAGTAGATACTACATGCCACAATTAAGACCTGGCACAATCAAACAAATAAATAAATAAATATTTTTTTTTAAAAGGCATATCACTAAAGCTAGGGTCAGGATTGGGGCTAGAGAGTGAGAAGAGGAGTATTCATAGCACACCCCTGGGGCTTTCCTGGTGGCTCAGAGGTAAAGAATCCACCTGCCAATGCAGGAGATAATGTTCAGTCCCTAATCTGGGAAGATCCCTCATTATGCAGAGCAACTAAGTCCATATGTCACAACTACTGAGCCTGAGAGCGGCAACCACTGAGCCATGTGCCCTAGAGCCTGTGCTCTGCAACAAGCAAAGCCACCACAATGAGAAGTCTGTGTATTGCAACTAAAGAGTAGCCCCTGCTTGCCACACTATAGAAAAGCCCTTGAAGCGACAAAGACCTAACTCAGCCAAAAACAAATACATAAACAAATAAAAATTAAAAAAAAAAAAAAAGAGCAAATATTTGGAGCCAGGCTGCCTTAGTGAGACTCCAGGCCACTCATAAACTAGCTGGATGACCTTGCAGGATCACTGTGGGAATTAAATGACATCACAGAAGTACAGCTCCTAGGACACTGCCTGACACATATAGGAACTGGGTGCTAAGTTGCTTCAGTCATGACCAACTCTTTTCAACCCTTTGGGCTCTACCCTACCAGGCTCCTCTGTCCATGGAACTCTCCAGGCAAGAACACTGGAGTTGGTTGCCATGCCCTCCTCCAGGGGATCTTCCCAACCCAGGGATCAAACCTGTGTCTCTTATGTCTCCTGCACTGGCAGGTGGGTTCTTTACCACTAGTGCCACCTGGAAGCCCATAGGAGCCATGTATGGTTGTCATAACCATTCTTAGGCTACAACATATCCACAAAGGCAACTTTAAGGGAAGAAGCCCTTGATTTAGACCTTGCAGTTTTTCCAAGAAGTTTAAAATCTTTAGATATCCTGACTGAATTCTTGAAGTTGGCTACAAACTCTGTTTCATGTTAGTAGATTAGCTCTCCACTAGCACTGATTCCCTGGATTAAGCATTTAATCTTTTACAACTGTAACCAGGTTGTCAAAGAGGGTGATGCTAACTTTAGTTTGAGCTGGGATTGGATGGAGAAAAAGAAGCTTAAGAAAAATGACTCCAGGGATCAGCTAAAGGGATTGGTGTTCTTTGAGGATCCTGGGCCTCCCTTCAAGGTAAAATAAGGATTGGTAAGATAGACTAAACCTTTTATGAATTTTATGCCTTTTTCTTAGTTCCTTTTCCACTTGGAATGTTAAAACTTGAGGAACTTCAAATACTCCAACCCTAATACCTCTGCTCCAATACTTTGGCCACCTGATGTGAACAGACAACTCATTGGAAAAGACCCTGATGCTGGGAAAGATTGAGGGCAGGAGGAGAATGACAGAGAATGAGATTGGTTGGATGGCATCACCAAATCAACGGACATTTTGATTAAGCTCCAGGAGGTGGTGAAGGACAGGGAAGCCTGGTGTGCTGCAGTCCATGGGGTCATAAAGTGTGGGATACGACTGAGAGACTGAACAACAATAATACCTCTGCTACTTTCTCTTGTATTGATGTTCTCCAATTTTCTTTCTCCCCAGTCCAAACCCACACCGGAATGGGTTACAGAAGATGTGACTGATCAGAGTAAAGCTAGGACCACGTTATTGAATTAGGAGGCAGAGAGGGGGCTTCAGGAGACTATCTCCTTGCAGAGGTTCTGGGCTGAGAGTTCTTACCCTGTCTTCCACTCTCTCTCCTTATTCCTCTCTCTGTATCACAGATATTTACCTTGATTTTTTCTTTTCAAATATGCTTCATTTTCAAGCCCAGCTTGTTGGGAACACTGCCCCATTGGGCCCAGGCTGGCTTCACTGCATTCCTATCACACAGAGCAAAAAAATTAGCCACAGGAAACCCAAGTCACCAAGTCAGTTTGTTGGACTCATTTAATTTTTCTTCAAGACTAATTCCTCATTAGTTTTATTTAGTTTTAAAGACTCACAGTGAGGCTTCCCCTGCAACTATGGTGTCAGCTTTTTTTTTTTTTTTAAGTAAGTAAGCAACAAAACAAATGTGCAAATATTTTGATAAGAACGATCATGCTGTTTGTATCTCTCAGATTCTGAAGAACTCCTAGTGACCCAAGTTTTTGACATTAAGGGAGATACTCAGCCGGCAGAACCATGCCCCTGAGTTTTATCTTTGTGGACTTAAACTCAGTGAAATTCAGCTCACAGAATTATTATTACTAGGCTGGAGTGGACTGTCCATTTCCTGTACTGACTTTTCATATCAGAAAGCAAAGTTGACTTTAAATCTTGTGATTTTTATTTCCCAGAAAAAAATGAGAATAGACAAGCAGAGAGAGTCATATGACTTGAGGGGAAACCCCCCCAATCAAAATGTATCTGAAATAATGCCCTTCTTTCTGTCTGTAATGCACCTCTCTTAGAGCAGTCAACCATTACCTGCAACTGAGACTATTGCTTACAATGACCTCCTAATTTATCTCTCTGTGTCAATGCTTGCTTGACTCCTGTGAGTTTTTCCCACACACAATGGCCAAGGTGATTTTCAAAAAGTATAAATCAAATTATGTCATCCCTAGTGCCTTAGCGGTAAAGAATCTGTCTGCTGCGAGGGAGATGTAGGTTCAATCTGTAAGTCGGGAAGATCCCCTGGAGAAAGAAACGGCAACCCACTCCAGTATTCCTACCTGGGGCATCCCATGGACAGAGGAGTCTGGCAGGCTACAGTCCCTGGCATCACCAAGTGTCGGACACAGCTGAGCAACTAGACAACAAACAAAAAACAACTTTTCTGATATGAAAAAACTAAAAGTCTTTAGTCATTTCCTTTGCACTTTAGGTAAATCTGAAATCCTTTCTGTGGATCCATGGCACTGACTGTCCCTGGAGGCTCAAGCTACTATTCTCTAGCCCTGCTAGACTTCAATTCCTTAAGTAAGATCTTTCAGGCCTCAGGGCCTTTGAACATGCTATTTCATTTATTTAAAAAAATCTTCCCTCCATCCTATTCTTCTCTTACAAGTGGCTCTCCTTTCTCATTCCTTAGACTTCACCTTAAATGTGACTTCTTCAGGCAGAACTTTCCAGACTATCCTACTTAAACTAGATTTCTCATTTTGGTCATTAGTCTCTATTTTAGTCTTTTTATAGCATTTATCATGGTGGCATAGTGTTAAAGAGTCTGCCTGGTTCAATTTCTGGGTTGGGAAGATCCCCTGGAGTAAGAAATGTCTACCCACTCCAGTATTCTTTCCAGGAGAATCCCATGGACAGGGGAGCCTGGTGGGCTACAGTCCATGGCGTCGCAAAGAGTCGGATGTGACTGAGCATGCACATTATTATTATTAATTATTTTCCTTTTTTCTTATTTATTTGTTGTTTTCTGAACTTGAGTATAGAGGGTGAAAATCATGCTTTTCTTATTCATCATTGTATTCTTCTTGTGTAGAAAGGTACTTGCCACAAAGTAGGAACTCAACAAATATCTATTATATCAAGAAACACTTTATTTTGATAGGTGGTTTTTTAAAAGGCTACATTTTCCATGAAGTAGTCTGCTTTTGGCCACCTGATGTGAAGAGCCAACTCATTGGAAAAGACCTGGTGCTGGGAAAAATTGAAGGCAAAAGGAGAAGAGGGTGGCAGAGGATGAGATGGTTAGATAGCATCACTGACTCAATGGATATGAATTTGAGCAAGCTCCGGGAGATGGTGAACTACAGGGAAGCCTGATGTGCTGCAGTCCATGGAGTTGCAATGTGTTGCACATGACTGAGCAACTGAACAACAACAACAAAAAAGTCTGCTTTAAAAAATTTTTAATTTTATTAAGCTCTATATGACATGCTGAAGTCTCTATTAAAATCATCTAGCTCTCAATTTCATTGAGATTATTTCCGTTTCCCAGTTCCTCATGCTTTCTTGTCTCATCCTTTGTGGATTTTATGAATACGAATGTTTGCTCGAATGTCAGCACACTTTGCTTTGTTCACTGCTGTAGCTTCAACATCTAGAACAGTGATTGGCACATATATGTACTGCTGTGACATAAAGGCTATCCAGGGGGAAAGTTCTAACCTGATGCACTAAACCTATAGATGCACAGAGCCATGGTTCTCACAATATAGAGTTTGCAAACTGGCATTGTATCAGCCAGAAGTGTCCTACAGAAGTGTTTTTATTTAATCTGGGTAGTATTTTAAATTGTTCTAAATGAGTTACGTGCTTGCTAAGTCACTTTAGTCGTGTCCAGCTCTTTGCGACCCCAAGAACTCTAGCCTGCCAGGTTCCTCTGTCCATGGGATTCTCCAGGTGAAGAACACTGGAGTGGGTTGCCATGCCCTCCTGCAGGGGGTCTTCCCGACCTAGGGATTGAATCCATGTCTCTGCATTTGCAGGTGGGTTCTTTAACAGAAGCACCACCTGGGAAGGCCTTAAATTAGTTTCCTATATTTAAAAGTTGGGATATCACATAAAAATCCTGACTTCACTCTTTCTTGAAAAGCCAGAAGATCTAGTACATGGGAACCTCTGCCACATGGCACGAAGGGCTGAGGCTGGCAAGCAGCTGCCCTCTTTGGAAGTCCATGTCCCCTCCATTTGCTTTTACTAACAATTCATGTTAACCCAAGGATCCTGGGATCCCGCCCCATTGCAGTCATCCTGAAAATAAGTGGGATTTTAAAACTAGATAAATACAGAATTTCAGCAGCAAACCCTTCAGGAATGTAGAATCAACTCAGGGAATATTTGTGCAAGACTGAAATGCCTTCGGCCTGATTGGTCCTTCAGAGATTCTTCCAAAGTTCTCTGCCAGTGGTGCAGTACGTTATTTATTACTACAGTAATAAATAATAGAAATTTTTTGCTATTCTTGAGATTTTCATTGTTGTTAAATTCTAGGCATTGTGTAAGAAGCTGAATGGATTTCTTCCTCTTAGGATCAAGCTAACTCAGCTAATAAAAGTTATTCAAGGATACCCCATGTTCCAAAAGAAAGGAGGAAAAAAAAGGGCATTATTTAAACCTTGCCTGGGCCATATGCCTTGACAGTTGACAAACAGCTTGTACCTGAACAAGTCAAAGTGTTTATTTTATCGATAGATGGTGAGTTAGCAGCAGAAGATAACCATCACCATCATCATCATCATTACTGATAAAATCTGAGCTTTAATCTAGGCATTTGAAAACAAGTGAAGTGCCCATACAATGTAACCAATCGTTTGAAGTTGATATAAAGAGGTTCAAGTTATATTTGATCAGTAAGTACTTTAGCCTTGTCTATATAATCAGG
Source organism: Ovis canadensis (assembly GCF_042477335.2). NCBI lineage: Eukaryota > Metazoa > Chordata > Mammalia > Artiodactyla > Bovidae > Ovis > Ovis canadensis. The sequence goes on from NC_091250.1 coordinate 86,542,429, forward strand.
GTCAATTTGACAAGGGATTTACTAGATCTAGAAATGAAGTTATTGGCCTAAGCAAATCTGGGCTGATTTCAAAATGATAATTATGTTTATGATAAGCACTTGGCTTTTAGAATGTTATTTTTTGCTTCCATCCTCTTATTGTTTTGGTCACTATGGGGAAAAAATAGGACTGATGAGGGTAAAAACATCCAAGTACTGCAGAGTTTGATTTAGCTTAGCAATTAGATACATTTTTATAAGTGCTACTAATTGTCCCCTAAAATAAACTAGAATGCTATGAAAATGGATGTCACAGTCTAAAATTACTCATCTATTTCAAAATTTAATTCATAGCTTCTACTTAAATGTTTACAGATTATAGTAAAAAAAAATAAGAACTATTAAAATTATAAAATGTGTAAGTATAATTTATGAGGAATGTATCATTCATGATTTAATTAAGTAGCTCATTGCAGCTGTTCAGGTTCATTTCTGAACAAAAATATCCTGCATCCAGCAGTACTATTAAAGACCAAAAGTTTTACCATGACATGGTTTGCTTTTCCTTCGCCTTTTTTTTTCAAAAGTGTGAAAAAACCCCCAAGAATCTAGGAACCTGGAAGAGAATACTTTTTAAAATGTGGGAAAAATTAACAGAAGAGTAGCAGTGCTCCATGTTTAAGCCCAGAGCCTTGGAATGGAATTAATGTGGAGTTCCTGGTATGGCCCGCATTGGCTCCCTAGCCTAGAGCAGCCAAACTTAAGAATCATTGAGAATAGTTGATAGGGCTTACTAAAAATATACAGTGTCCAGAGCCTCGGACTGCTTAGTTCTAGGTTAGAACCTGGAAATCTGTAGTTGGTAAGGTTCTCTGGTGTATCTGATGACCCATATAAAGGAAGTGCTAGTCTAGTTCCAGGGGCTTTGAGAGAGTGTAGAGGGACCTGAAATGTATCCCTCATCCTGTTATCCAGTAACTTCAAGTGAGCCTGGAATCTATTATATTCTGAACCAGGTAAGAGACCTCTAGGCTAGTTCAGTCCTTACATTCCAGAGTCTCAGATTCCAATGCTGAATCCAAGGTGAATGATGATAAGGGGACTGGAGATCAGAGGGCTTGGAATCGTCTTCTTTTTGCCTCCAAGCAACTGTGTAAACGGAGAAGGCAATGGCACCCCACTCCAGTACTCTTGCCTAGAAAATCCCTTGGACAGAGGAGCCTGGTAGGCTGCAGTCCATGGGGTTGCTAAGAGTCAGACACAACTGAGCCACTTCACTTTCACTTTTCACTTTTATGCATTGGAGGAGGAAATGGCAACCCGCTCCAGTGTTCTTGCCTGGAGAATCCCAGGGACGGGGAGCCTGGTGGGCTGCCGTCTATGGGGATGCACAGAGTCGAACATGGTTGAAGCGACTTAGCAGCAGCAACTGTGTAAAATCAATTTCACCTGCTTGGCTCAGAGATTAAAGTGTCTGCCTGCAATGCGGGAGACCTGGGTTCGATCCCTGGGTCTGGAAGATCCCCTGGAGAAGGAAATGGCAACCCACTCCAGCACTCTTGCCTGGAGAATCCCATGGACAGAGGAGCTTGATGGGCTACGGGGGTCACAAAGAGTCGGACACAACTGAGCGACTTCACTTTCACTTATATCCATCTATAAAATAAAGGAGGTGGACTAAATGGTCCCTAAGACCAGGATTACAAATTGGTAGCCTCAGGCCACATCCAGTCTGCAGACTGACTTCTCTACATGATGTTTGAAAATAAAAGTTGGTAATGGCAACCCACTCCAGTGTTCTTGCCTGGAGAATCCCAGGGACGGGGGAGCCTAGAGGGCTGCCGTAAGCTCAACATTCAGAAAACGAAGATCATGGCATCCAGTCCCATCACTTCATGGGAAATAGATGGGGAAACAGTAGAAACAGTGTCAGACTTTATTTTTGGAGGCTCCAAAATCACTGCAGATGGTGACTGTAGCCATGAAATTAAAAGACACTTACTCCTTGGAAGAAAAGTTAGGACCAACCTAGATAACATATTCAAAAGCAGAGACATTACTTTGCCGACTAAGGTCCGTCTAGTCACGGCTATGGTTTTTTCAGTAGTCATGTACGGATGTGAGAGTTGGACTGTGAAGAAGGCTGAGCACCGAAGAACTGATGCTTTTGAACTGTGGTGTTGAAGACTCTTGAGGGTCCCTTGGACTGCAAGGAGATCCAACCAGTCCATTCTGAAGGAGATCAGCCCTGGGATTTCTTTGGAAGGACTGATGCTAAAGCTGAAACTCCAGTACTTTGGCCACCTCATGCGAAGAGTTCACTCACTGGAAAAGACTTTGATGCTGGAGGGATTGGAGGCAGGAGAAGGGGACGACCGAGGGTGAGATGGCTGGATGGCATCACTGACTCAATGGATGTGAATCTGAGTGAACTCCGGGAGTTGGTGATGGACAGGGAGGCCTGGCGTGCTGCAATTCATGGGGTCGCAAAGAGTCGGACACGACTGAAGTGACTTAGCAGCAGTTTCCCAATAGGGAGATCCCCTGGCCCCAAATCTAGATTTTCAGCTTCTCTTAGAAAATTGGAAATTCTGAGCAAAAATGGGCCCCTGATTCCTACCCAGAAACTGTTTCCTGGTAGGGTAGGGTTTGTTCCTTTTAAAAGGGCTACAACCTCTTATATCCCAAAGGTAACCACACCTCCTACCCACCAGTCTGCTCTTACATTTGTTTCTGCTGGGTGCCTGCAGATTATGGAGCTGTTGATTCTTGTCTCAAGGTCATTCTCAAGACTAACAACCTTTGTCTGTAGACTGCCTCCTAGGAGTGGGTCCTTTAACCAGGCTCAAGTCTAACTGGTACCTCAGCAGCTACTCGGTCCTCCTTAAATTTTGAGTCAGGAAAGCAATCTCTGCTGTTCCATTTTTAGGGCCTAGGGAGTCTTTAAGAGAGAAACAAGAGAGTAGGAGCCTGAAGGAATGTGGTGGCTGCTTCTTCATAAAGGATCTGAAAAGCTAAAATTTCTCTGTTTACAAATTCTTAAGTACAGTATACCCAAGTGGGCTTTATTTAGGCCAAATGTTTGTATCATGGGTTATGTGCTGTTCCACCAAGAGTAAAGACATTGCTAAATTGCCAGGTTTTTGCAAATTATAATGAAAATTGTATGGCACTGAGTCCAAAATCCTTGTACCAATATAATAATTACTGTATGACTGGAGTTACTGAAAGGAAGTGGCTTTTCTGGGAAAACAAAAGTGGGAAAAGTTCTTTTTTGCTTCTTAAGCATCTTTAGCCTAAAGGTGGGATAGTTGGGGTTGAGGGACTAGGGGAAATGCTGTTGAACTGATATAAACCTGATGGTAAAGGAATCAGATCTCACAGTTACTGACGGAAATGACCTATTCAAGACATTTTTTTTTTCATACCACTTACTCCTAAACACCTTCAAAATACACCAAATGCAAAGAGTGGCCAGTGTAGACAATAACCTCAGCTTCCTCAGGCAAATTAGCGCCCAAAACACACCCCCTATGATCAATTCATTCAAGTCAAACATTTCTTGGTTCCCAATTATGGGCATAATTCTATGTTATAAAAATTAGATAAAATTTGAGCCCAGAAACTAGTATATACTACAAGTATCTATGTAAGTGACCAAAAATACCTATTGGATGTTTTAAAGGCTTCTATTGTTGAGAAAAGAATGGGAGAAGGGTATTATTTAGGTTGGGCCCAGAAGGATGGGTTGAAATGGATGGTAAAATGACAAGGATCATTTAGGTAAAGGCCTAACAATAGCACACATGTTTGAGGAGCCTTGAATGGTCTGCTATGAGTGGAATGAAAGCTTCTTGGGTGATGAAGGAAATAAAAAGAAGTGAGAATTGGCAAGAAATAAGACTAGAAAGCTAAATTACAGCCAAATCTAGATGGGTTTGAATGCCATGTTAAGGCATTGGAGCATTATTTTTAGGTAAGAGTGATATTCATTGCAGGCTTTTGAGACAGGCCCTGAAATTAACATACTTTTATTTTAGAAAGATAACTCTCCCTGCAGAGTGCAGCATGGATCAGAGAGGTGGGGGAGGGGGGAGTGGCAAGCGACAAAGTTGTTTTGAGGTTTCTAACTTAAATATTTGTTATTATTTTCTTCCTGAAACTAAAAGATAAAATATGTATTAATTTACGTTTTGTTCAATGATGTGGTTTAATGTTAACTTAATATTAGATTTGAGTAAGAGATCACCCAGGAAATTGAATTATTTTGTTAAAATACAGGATGTGTGCATGCTAAGTCACTTCAGCCGTGTGCTGCTCTTTGATACTCTATGAACTGTAGCCCACCATTCTCCTCTGTCCATGGGATTCTCCAGGCAAGAATACTGGAGTGGGTTGCTATGCCCTTCTCCAAAATAAAGGATATATGTTATTTTATCCTAATACTCTTTTTTATTGAAGTACAGTTGATTTACAATATTATGTTAGTTTCAGGTATACAGCATATCCAGTATTTTCACAGATTATATCCTATTAAAGTTATTACAAGATAATGGTTATAATTCCCTGTGCTATAAAATATATCCTTGTTGCTTATCTATTTTATACATAGTAATTTGTGTCTCTTAATCCCACACCTCTAATTTGGCCTTAACCCCTTCTCTCTCCTCTTTGGTAACCACTAGTTTGTTCTCTATTTCTGTGAGTCTGTTTCTGTTCTTCATATATACTCACTTGTATTATGTTTTGAATTCCACATATAAGTGACATCATACAATATTTGTCTTTCTCTAACTTGCTTCACTATACATAATATTCTCCAGGCCCATCTACATGGCTGCAAATGGCGGAATATTATTTTTATGGCTAATTTCCATGATATATATATATAGAACACATCTTTAGCCATTCATCTGTTGATGGACTTAGGTTGCTTCCATATCTTGGCTACTATAAATAGCGCTGCTATGAACATTTCGATGCATACATCTTTTGAAATTAGTGTTTTTATTTTTTTCTAGATATATACCCAGGGGTGGGATAGCTGGATAAAACAATAGTTCTAGTTTTAGTCTTCTGAGGAATCGCCATACTGTTTTTCATAGTGGCTACATCAATTTATATATCCTAATATAAAGATCCCTTGAACTGCAAGCAGATCCAACCAGTCCATTCTGAAGGAGATCAGCCCTGGGATTTCTTTGGAAGGAATGATGCTAAAGCTGAAACTCCAGTACTTTGGCCACCTCATGAGAAGAGTTGACTCATTGGAAAAGACTCTGATGCTGGGAGGGATTGGAGGCAGGAGGAGAAGGGGACGACAGAGGATGAGATGGCTGGATGGCATCGCCGACTCAATGGACGTGAATTTGAGTGAACTCTGGGAGTTGGTGATGGACAGGGAGGCCTGGAGTG